>NC_046661.1:24829718-24831210 GCF_010883055.1 Belonocnema kinseyi
AGCTCCAAGGAGATTATGTTGAAAAATAAAAAAAAATTTACCCAAAAAAAATTGTTTTTATACTTCATTCTAAGGACTTATTGAACTACCCTCGTACCATACTATCATAGCATTTTTCACACAGCAGCTATTCCATGATCTTATTGGCACAGAAAAAATTGACGTTTACTTCTTAATGGAAACTATGATAAACTTGATCCGAAGATGCACAGACTTGACCGAATGGCCGAGCCGAATGCACCTCTAAAGGCGCGAATTATGAAAATTCCCCTGTCTACAGGGGTGTTCGTTGAAATTTCCCGGTTTTCTCAACAAAGAAAACACTTAGTCCTCTAGGGAATTTCAAAAAATTTTATTTACAGTATTGACCATTGGATTTTACACATTTTTTCCATCGCGGGTGCGATAATATTTCCCAATTCAATGCTTCTCATGTGTTCTTTACCACTTTAGCAGTATGAGGCGGTGAGTTGTCACTTTGTAAGATACCTTTGCCATGTCTTCGGACCCATTCCGGCCGTTTTTCGATCAACGCATGATTCGAATTGATACTTTGTTGTCAGTGGCGATCCGTATTCACCATCTCACCAGGTTTTAATAACTCGTACACCACACCACACTGGTCCCACCAAACACAGAGTATTGTCTTACGGTCAAAGCGATTTGACCTTGGAGTCGATGGGCCGACCTAACCAGGTGAAAGGCATAATTGTTTCCGCTTCCAGTTCTCGAAATAAATCCAATTTTCGCGCCCCGCGACAATTCTATGCAGAAAAAATTTCCTTTCGAACCGTTCAAGCAGCATTTCACAAATGTTTTTTAGATTTTCCATTTGTCTATCGTTCAGTTGGTGTGGTACCCATTTTCCATACTTTCGGATTTTTTCCATGGCTTTTAAACGTTGGCAAATTGCTCCTCGGGTCACATTTAATGTTTGTGCTAATTTTTGTTGCGATTGGGTTGGGTCTTTATCCAACAACGCCTGCAATTTCTCGTCTTCAAACTTTTTCGCTGCACCAGGATGTTCATTGTCTGTTAAATCGAAATCTCCACTTTTAAATTGACGAAACCATGTCTCACATGTTCTAATCACTGGAACATGTTCACCATATGTTTCTACCAGCAATCAATGAGCTTCAACTGCTTTTTTCTTTTGATGAAATAAGAAAAGCAACGAATGCCGCAAATGCGATTTACTCGGAACGAAACTCGAAATATTCACTGAGGTAAACAACTATGATGATATTATTTTGGTAGAATGGAATTGTGTATTTTTGAAGGTTATTGTCCATAGAAAAATATGACATAGATGCCAAATCATAGAAATGTATACATATCTCTAGCCACATCTATGAGTAAAACCGGCGAACTTCGACTAAGACACCTGTTAATGGCTTCTCCTCTGCGGTTGTGTAATTCGGGTAGCATTCAAGTTCGCTATGCATGCAAGCACCAGTGTGCCCACCCTGTATATATATATACGCTTTTAAAT
>NC_046661.1:24831310-24834149 GCF_010883055.1 Belonocnema kinseyi
GA
The DNA here is from genome assembly GCF_010883055.1 of Belonocnema kinseyi. NCBI lineage: Eukaryota > Metazoa > Arthropoda > Insecta > Hymenoptera > Cynipidae > Belonocnema > Belonocnema kinseyi. The sequence goes on from NC_046661.1 coordinate 24,831,313, forward strand.
CGATTACAAAGCTAAGAGAAATGCTAAAGACGTTGGAATTAATAAATTGATGGTCCTACGTTACCAAGTAAAACAAAGAAGTGAAAATAAGGGGAAGGAAAGGGGGTCAAGGGTCATACTTGTAAGGCAGAAGCTGAAGGCGTGAGAATCAATAAATTATCAACAGCTGATTTTATGTAATAAAGCAGAAAAAGAGGATCTGGAAGGTAGGGGAAAAGGTGAGTCGAGAGAGGGGGGGGGGGGAAGGTCGGAGCGGGAACTTACATCTTACCAAAATGGGCGGTGGGAACACGACATAATCCTAAAGTCAGGCCAATCCACGAGGCACTCAAAACAATAATGAAGCAAACACTCTGGGTATCACCCAACACACCGGCAACGAAAAAGCTACCGGTCGGCATTCCATAGCTTAAATTTAGGCACTAAACAGAGTGATCCAGGCAAGGGTTATTGAATCTCGTTAATTATATAAAGAAAAAGAATTAACAGATCTGGCTGAGTCACTACAAAAAAAATTAAAGTCCTACCTCGAGAAAAGAAGCCGAAGTCGGTCGAAATTGACGTAAGGATTTTACTGCTTTCGACACCTTGAGCTTACAGGCGATACTAATGAGACGCGTGCCTGGCATGTCGACCAAAGCACGAGGGAACTCATTTACGAAGAGCGGGGGGATTAGACAAAGAAGCTAACGCACGAACTTAAATTAGGAATCTCTGCGGTCAAGAGAGAGACCGATGATGCCACACGCCGCTGGTCTGCCTCGCTGCTGTTCCTTCTCCTCACCTCCTTCCTTCCTTCCAACCCGTAGACCGTTTTCCTTTGGCGCGGAATCTACCACGTGTTGGATCTGAACGACAGGACTTGAGGCCGATAAGGTATGGCTGACACTTGGCTGATGATTGGCGGACGAAGCGGTACTGCGGTTGCAGGTGGGAGGGGATTCCACCAACCCTCGAACGATATTGAGGAATATACAGGCGTTAATGATTGTATATTTCTCATGTTAGATAAATTTGGCGGAAATGCCTGTCCACTGAAGAACTTTGTAGTTATTTCGCCCTGGGTCTATTCTTATGTAGTATACTAAAAATAACCCTTAACGATATTGAGATAAAAGATTATATTCTCAACAGTACGGAAAATTGGGCCAAATTGCCTATCCATTAACAGATGTTGTACCTCTTCAACTTTTCGCCGTTTTCATAGTAATCACGTCCATCAAGCTTGATCCCTGCCGCATCCAGGTAAAATATATTTGGTATTATGTATTAGTTACTACAAAATATGTTAATATTATGTAATATTTTTATATGGGTAAAGGAATAAACAGTGTCTAATTGTCGATTAGGGTGGCTCAAAAACGTTTTTTAGAGGGCAACGACCCCCCCATTTTATTTCAAATCCGGAAAAAGAAATTCCCTAATTTTGTATATTTTTATTTTAGCAGGTGCCTGTTTTGACTTGAAGTTTTGTCACGCATTTTTGGACCACTCTATTGTCGATCTTTATTGATTTTATTTATAACAATAAATTCAATCCTGGATCGATTCATGATTTGATCTTTTCAACAGAATCACCCATCCCTAGTTCTTACCATTCAAAGTGAGTAAAGAGGAAATTGACGAACTGTTTGACCAAAAAAAAGCAAGTTGAGCGATATTATTTCACGAGCTTATGTCATAAAAAAATTAGTTTCTGGTAATACTACCCGTGGAGCATGAAAGGCTCCCATTAAGAATATAGAAAATAAATGTTGATCATTTCAGGAGAAGCATCAAGAGGTCCTTTCCTTATAAAGAAAGGAGGATGAAAAGTTGCCATATTTCTCTAAAAACATTTTTAGTGAAACTGAAGGAATCTATTTAGTCGAGATAGGTAAATTTTTGGACAAAATGGACGCCTATTATCGACGACCAGCTTCTAGGGATGATTAAAGGGATTCAGGTCAACGAGCGATTCACAGCCATGTTCCGGCCATTCCGAAGACCAAGTTTCCAAAATTTGCTGCAAATTATTTGAAATGGCCGACTTAGCTGTAGTTTATTTCATACAATTATCGTGGGAAACCCGAAAACAGAAAATGATGCAAGATTGCATATTTAAAAAATAATTCGTTTTGCAGAACCTGCTTATCTCCAAAGCAACATTCCTATTACTGATGAGAACTTTCTCCGAGCACTGGAGTTAGTAAGGCAGTGTTGTGCCCAGAATAAGCATCGGACCATGTATAGAGGCATGTATAGAGGCATTGTATATAGGCATTTTCATATTTCCCGCCTTTAAAGTTGCATACGGATCGGCCAGTCGGTCCAGTCCGTGCATCCTCGGATCAAGTTTATTATAGTTTCCATGGTTGCGTTCGAAACTTCAAATGGATACAAGTGTCAAAAAAATATAGGTTATGTTATGTAGTAATTATAAATAATAAAAGTGTTTCATTAATAATGAAGTGAGACTTGTGGAGTGAGAAGTAAACATCAATTTTTCTCTGTGCCAATAACTTTATGGAATAGCTGCTGAGTGATAAAAATACTATAAAATGGTAATAATATTTTGAGCTTCCAAGGGGCGATGAGTGAATTGTATTTAACGCTCATTTGCGGCATAAAAAAGGTATGTTATGAATAGACAGGAAATGTTTTAAATAAAGCGATTAAAATATTACATACGAAAACTTTAAATTGGCATTATCTACATTTACTTACAGCGATTTGGGTAAAAAGGTGCACCTTCTTCTCTACGAGGGTGGATTGATAAGTTTCCGGCCTGACCAAGAAAAACAACGTTTTTAAGAATTTTTTTTTTTTATTTCTCAACATAATCTCCTCCAAGGCTG
>NC_046661.1:24834249-24836627 GCF_010883055.1 Belonocnema kinseyi
TTACCTTATCGCTTATCGTAGATTAACGTGTCGTATTATTTTTTATCGTTCAGGTTGAATTTGGGTTAGAATTTCTCTTTTTCTAATTACGATTTCAGGATTGCCTTTAGGAAGGCTGGCACCCGCAGGTATGTATTAATTAATTTTGTCATATTACCCTTGTGCGCGGACTATAGGACCTTATTCGACTTAGAATAAAATGGCCGCGTGACAGTGTACACGGTATTAAATGAAGACTTTAAGCGCCGTTTTAGGGCAAAATCTAGAATACTGTTTCAATCTTATTAGCCCAGGGACGTTCATGTTCATAACAACTTCAATTTCCTCTCCGCCGTCTCTATCTAGTTTATCTTGGATGTATGATGGAACAAGATTTACCTGATAAATACCAATGGTGAAATCTCATGAATATTGTAAATCAAGAATAGGAGAATCAGGAGCCACATATTGTTGAAGTCTAACCCACCGGGCGCGTCTCATGCGTAGATTTTCCACCTCTACAAGCGCTTTTAATACGTTTGGAGTTTGGCTTTTTCGAATAATTTCTCTTGTGTTCAACTTTTGCGCCTTCCATAAATATTGGTGGGTGAAATCTATTAATGATTGCTGCAGCGATGGAATAAAATTTGTAAAGGTGATGTAGATGAGGCATGATAATTGTTCCTTCAAAGAATTTGAATATGGAGCGAAAATGTCCATTACTAGCCTCAACGATCCATCAATTCTTCGTGACCATCCAAGACATATTAGCATCCTCAGTAGATAATTGCTGTTGTCCATCCTAGATCAATGCCGGCATCCAGTGAATGATTCCAACGCGCTCTAGCCATGGCACGGCATCCCTATATCCTCTGTCAATCAAGAAATTGTCTCTATTTTGAAACCACCTCCTCATAGCATTAACCTCTCTCTCGTACTCTCTTTTAAAAATCACTGCATCATGGTTGTGAAAATTCGAAAAGTATGGTCCCAATACAGACAATATAAAGCCATTTGGAGAAACAATCATAGTAGGTTTTATCAAATGTCGATGTTTGTGGCAGGAGAACGACTTGGAATTCGACATTTTAAGGAACAAACCTATGGTGCAACGATTGTCTCACTTTTGATATAACCATGCTGACGGCGGCTCTACTTGGGTACTTAAAGATGACGTTTAAAAAGTTATCCTATAAAAATTGTCTTAATTTACATAAAAAAGTCAATAAGTGTTTTTTATATATGTATCTGTGACGTTTCTCTTGAGACACAGCATCACAGTACGTTCAAAGAAGCTAGAATTGTTCTTTGCTAATTGGCGAAATACATTTGAATTATTCGTCAGTGAAAGAACTCTCATCTTCAAATTGATTTTGATTATTCGCCGCATGCCTTAGTTGTTGCCAAAATATCTGAAACTGTTGCCCTTTTATTACATATGGTCGATTAACTGATATAAGACCTTTCAGAATTAATTTCGGGAAGCATCCTTTTTCGTCCAAGTAATGTGCACAACTTCTATCATTATCCGGAACATAAATGTTACGAAAAAGAAAAATGTCTACCCTACACTCTATAGACAACCTTTGTACATTTTCTCTAGTATTGCATACTAAGCAAGATGCACTTGCCGTTTGCGTTAACACATTTAAACGCATTGTACATGGTTCACCTTCTACAGCACGCATTTCATCTGATGAAAGCAGGCGCTCTGTGTTCGAGACGCCATTGTATCACTCCATGATGCAGTGATTTTGAAAAGAGAGTACGAGAGAGAGGTTAATGCTATGAGGAGGTGGTTTCAAAATAGAGACAATTTCTTGATTGACAGAGGATATAGGGATGTCGTGCCATGGCTAGAGTGCGTTGGAATCATTCACTGGATGCCGGCATTGATCTAGGAGGTGGAAAATCTACGCATGAGACGCGCCCGGTGGGTTAGACTTCAACAATATGTGGCTCCTGATTCTCTTATTCTTTATTTACAATGTTCATGAGATTTCACCATTGGTATTTATCAGGTAAATCTTGCTCCATCATACATCCAAGATAAACTAGATAGAGATGGCGGAGAAGAAATTGAAGTTGTTATGAACATGAACGTCCCTGGGCTAATAAGATTGAAACAATATTCTAGATCTTGCCCTAAAACGGCGCTTAAAGTCTTCATTTAATACCGTGTAAACTGTCACGCGGGCATTTTATTCTAAGTCGAATAAGGTCCTATAGTCCGCGCACAAGGGTAATATATCAAAAAAAATTAATACATACCTGCGGGTGCCAGCCTTCCTAAAGGGAATCCTGAAATCGTAATTAGAAAAAGAGAAATTCTAACCCAAATTCAACCTGAACGATAAAAAATAATACGACACGTTAATCTACGATAAGCGATAAGGTAA
>NC_046661.1:24836727-24857026 GCF_010883055.1 Belonocnema kinseyi
GACGATTACAAAGCTAAGAGAAATGCTAAAGACGTTGGAATTAATAAATTGATGGTCCTACGTTACCAAGTAAAACAAAGAAGTGAAAATAAGGGGAAGGAATGGGGGTCAAGGGTCATACTTGTAAGGCAGAAGCTGAAGGCGTGAGAATCAATAAATTATCAACAGCTGATTTTATGTAATAAAGCAGAAAAAAGAGGATCTGGAAGTTAGGGAAAAAGGTAAGTCGAGAGAGGGGGGGGGGAGTCGGAGCGGGAACTTACATCTTACCAAAATGGGCGGTGGAAACACGACATAATCCTAAAGTCAGGCCACTCCACGAGGCACTCAAAACAATAATGAAGCAAACACTCTGGGTATCACCCAACACACCGGCAACGAGAAAGCTACCGGTCGGCATTCCATAGCTTAAATTTAGGCACTAAACATAGTGATCCAGGCAATGGTTATTGAATCTCGTTAATTATTCAAAGAAAAAGTATTAACAGATCTGGCTGAGTCACTACAAAAAAGATTAAAGTCCTACCTCGAGAAAAGAAGCCGAAGTCGGTCGAAATTGACGTAAGGATTTTACTGCGTTCGACACCTTGAGCTTACAGGCGATACTAATGAGACGCGTGCCTGGCATGTCGACCAAAGCACGAGGGAACTCATTTACGAAGAGCGGGGGGATTAGACAAAGAAGCTAACGCACGAACTTAAATTAGGAATCTCTGCGGTCAAGAGAGAGACCGATGATGCCACACGCCGCTGGTCTGCCTCGCTGCTGTTCCTTCTCCTCACCTCCTTCCTTCCTTGCAACCCGTAGACCGTTTTCCTTTGGTGCGGAATCTACCACGTGTTGGATCTGGACCACAGGACTTGAGGCCGATAAGGGATGGCTGACACTTGGCTGATGATTGGCGGACGAAGCGGTACTGCGGTTGCAGGGGGGAGGGGATTCCACCAACCCTCGAACGATATTGAGGAATATGCAGGCGTTAATAATTGTATATTTCTCATGTTAGATAAATTTGGCGGAAATGCCTGTCCACTGAAGAACTTTGTAGTTATTTCGCCCTGGGTCTATTCTTAGGTAGTATACTAAAAATAACCCTTAACGATATTGAGATAAAAGATTATATTCTCAACAGTACGGCAAATTGGGCCAAATCGCCTATCTATTTACAGATGTTGTGGTCAATTTGCCCATAAAATTAGTATTGTTGGTGGTTCAATTGAGCGCAATTACCTTTTAAATATGAATTTTCCGTAATTCGCCCGTGGTCAACCCGCACCAGGAACGAGCCTTATGTATGTAGGTGTCCTTGAAGCCAAACGGAACCAAAAAAATACTAGAATCAGCCTTATTGAAGTAAATGAAGGTCTCTGGACTGTAGAAACCTCATTGAAACGGGTGGCAGCGAATCCTAATCCATGAAGCCACGGAGTGTAGATATTCTTGAGCGTTCCCGCTCAAGACCGCAAAGTTCTCACAATTGTTACATACATACAAAAAAATACCAAGGCGAAATCAAATTATCTTAAATAAAAAATTTATAAAACGCAGTCATGGAGTGCCGAATATTACTCGAGGTGTCTAATTTCAGTGTAATTAAAATAACAGTTTAAATTTGTTACTAGATCATTGTGATGGTGCCAAACTGCAACATCACAAAACGATGAAGAAGAAATAGAAGAGCACAATGTAATGAGTGGTTACTATTGCACTTGTTCTTCAGGAGCCAGGACCTTAGATACCGGTGCATATGTCGCCTGCATTCTATGGTACTTAGAATACACTCGACATCAACCAAACTTTAAGTATCCGAACAGCAGGTGATTGAACATTATTAATAACGCAAATGAGCAGCATCATTAAGAGACTAATAAAACGGTTAGTTTTCATTCTTCGCATCTCTTTCCACAAAGACTCACTCACTCACTCACGTAAAAATTCGAATTATACTTTTTAGGAATACAGTATTAAAATAAAACTTTTTATTTTCTTGTTTTGCACAAATTTTCATTATAAAAATGAAAAGATGGAATTTTAAAGTTAGGATTTTTACTTAATAACTTCAATTACTTCTATTCTATAATTATTTCTATTATTATAATTCTTGATTCATGTTTAACCAACAGTAAAATTTGGCATATGAAGGTAAAACTATCCCATTCTTTCTAGATCTAGATTTTATACTGAATGATCCGTATCATCATTTCAGTGACTACTTTTTTATTAATACTAGTAAATCACATATACTAAGAATATGTTCAAATGCAGAAAAGTTACTTTCAGTCCTCGAGAATAAATAAATAATTCGAAATTTTTAAGAAATTGCAAATTCCTGCTCGAACAAAGCAGAATTTATTCTGCCGCCTCGTAACATGGTTTTAAAATAATGGGTTTAAACGTAGTGGCATTGCCGAAATCAGCCGAAAAGTACGGAATAAAGCTGAAGCTACAAATTAGATAATAGCGCCGCTCTCGCGATATGTGACCTAACTAGTCCCTGGCCGCATCTAGGTAAAATATCTTTAATAATACCTTTTTAACAATAAAGGATGGAAAAAGAGGTCTATTACATTTCGAAACTTTAGTAATAAAAATTTTGAGCGCTAGTTGCACTTGCGCTTAGATTGAGATGCAATCTTGGGCACAAAAAAAAAATTATAAGAAAGAGCAATGAAGATCAAAAATGTTCGCTAAGGTCACGCTAGTATAATACGGAGAGATGAAGAAAAATAAAAGAATCACTTCTTCGAATTTGAAGGTAAAGAACCAATACAATATATAATCGAGTCTTAAAGAACCGATAGAAAATATCTATCTTTTGAGTGAAAAAGATCAATCTTTGAAGAATGGATCCAGAATCGTCAATACCTAGTAAGAACTGAATGATTCGAGAAAAAGAAGTAAAAACAGAAAATATAATATTTAAGTCGGAGAGGGCAAACTGATAATCAATAACCAAACATAGAAAGGCGTAGCAATTGAATAAATAATTTGAAATAAAAATTCAAATATAGAATGTCACATACTTAGTGCACTCTCAGGGATGCCCAGGTCAATTAGAGACGTGGATACCCTGGAGATGGCAGCCGAGTTTTTCACGAAAGCTATCCAATCCGCTTATGAAAGTAATTGTCGGCCTTCGAAAGTCCGAAAAACTGGAGAGACACACTGGTGGATCTCAAAACTCGAAGAGCTTCACAGGCAAACCCGATAGAGGTTCAAAAGGGCCAGTTCTGGCAAAACGAAGGAACTTTGGACTTAATTCACATCGATGAGGGATGAGTATAGGAGTGCAATACGCAAGGTAAAGCATGAAAGCTAGGCCAAGTTTTGCACTGATATCGAGAAGGGAGCAGAGGCGGCCAGATTCGACAAGCTGCTTTCTCTAAATCCGGATGCTATTCTCGGGACTCTAAAATTGCCCGGCGGGGGATACTCAGTGTCGGACGGGGATACCTTGTCTCACCTGATCAAGGCACATTTTCCGAGCTTTAAAAAGTTAGGAGATGGGGGACGGCGCCTCTGAGCCCATCAAAGTCACCTGTGGCCGAATTGGGCCCGAAACGACGGCTAGCAAACGAGATTGTGACTTCATCCAGGGTCAGGTGGGCCCTGAAACCCTTTATTCCTAACAAGTCGCCCAGCACGGATGGTATATACCCAGTCCGCTTACAGAGAGCTGGTGAGATCATCACTGGGCTTTTGGTGAGACTTGCTAGGGCTAGTCTGAAGTTGGTTTCTGTTCCGGCGGCATGAAGGGGTGCGAGAGTAGTCTTTATTCCAAAGGCTGGTTGGATCGGTTATACTTTACCCAAGGATTTCGATCCATTAGCCTCACATCTTTCCTTCTAAAAACAGTGAAACGAGTCGCGGACAGATATATCCGCGATAAGGTCTTGTCAAGTAGTCCTCTTCATAAGCAACAACACGCCTATAGGGCTGGTCATTCGACCGAGACGGCCCTGAGCAATGCAGTTGACCTAATTGTAGGACAACTAAAGCAGGAATGTCTAGCGATTGGAACCTTTATGGGCATCGACGAGCTTTTAACTACACCTCTAGATAGGTGATTAGGACAACTATGATCTCACATGCGGTGCCTATTGCAGTCGTGGAATGGACCTGCCACATGTTGGCCGATAGGAATATAACCATGACCAAGGGTGACACCACTTTATGTGGAATCGTTGACTCGGGATGTCCGCAGGGAGGCGTTCTATCTCCCTTGCTATGGTGCCTAGTAGTGGATGAATTGCTTCATCTACTCACGAGTCAGGGCTTTCACGTTATAGGTTATGCAGACGATATACTAGTTATCGTGCGCGGCCAGCATCTGGATGCGCTCTTCGGAGTAATGCAGCAAGCACTAGGAATAGTGATTCATGGTGTAAGGGGACTGGACTATCAGTCAATCCGAGTAAGACCGATGCAGTTGTGTTACCAGAAGGTACAAGTGGAGAACTACGGGAATGTTGAAACTGGGGGGACAAAAACTCGAAATCAAAGGGCAAGCCAAATATCTAGGAGTCATCCTGGCTAAGAAGCTTTCATGGAACCAGCACTTGGAAAACAAGATAAAACAAAAAGCTGGGGCTTGAAACCGGAGACACTTATATAGTTCTGCACAGCGATCCTGTGACCCAGACTAACCTATGCGCCAGTCGTCTGATGGACCAGGGTCGAACTTTCTACTGTAAAGTCCCGACTGGAAAGAATCAGGGACTGATTCTGACTGGTATCACTGGAGCCTCGAAGTTGACACCCACGATGGCCCTGGGGGCACTAATAGGATTAGAGCCCCTCCATCTCGTCATAAAAGCCGCGGCTGCGAAGGCGTCCTGGAGACTAAATATAGTAAACAATAGCAGTATCTCTACAGTTATGCGGATACCAATCGACATTATGGAGAGGCCGACACTGAGCATGCCCAGGGACAAAATGTCGACTTTCCACTACCTCTTCTACAAGAAATACCGAGTTAGCCTATCCACAAAAGAGGAATGGGCTAACTGTGAGGTACACATGCCCAGTGACGAAACAGTTTCACAATCTGAGATTGTGGCCTTGCTCCAGTGCACCTATAAGGCAATGAAGTACGGCGGGAAAAGAAACATCCGTATCTGCTCAGATAACAGGGCTACTATCACGGCTCTGAATGGAATGACGACTACGTCGCTGCTAATATGGAAGTACTTTGAGGCACTGAATAAGCTAGCGGAAAAAACCGAGTCACTCTGCTCCGGATCCCTGGACACAGTGCTATCAGGGGCAATGAAATATCGGACAGGTTAGCAAAGCTTGCAACAAAGGAAAATTTTACTGGACCTGAGCCAGTTGTAGGCATTTCCAGTAGGTCATTCACTGAAGATATTAACAGTTGTTAACAGAAATGTTTATAAGGCATGGAAACCTCCGGTACCACAGACATAAGATAGGGCTTGAGGAAAGTCCCCTCTGTCGTCTGTGCGGAAAACTCAATGAGACTTCCACTCATATTCTCTGTCACTGACCCGCGATTGCGGGCAATCGTGTAACACTCACAGGCAGTTTCTGCATCAGTGAGTCTGAAATATCGGCCAACAGCGTGGCCGCGGTCCTCTCTCTATGGAGAGAAATTTGGGGCCACGCTTAATGCTTATAAGAGGACGCAACGTGATCACCCAAGCGTCATGAGAACCATGAGTTTGCTTACATAAACATTCCTAAAACCTGCCCAGAAACATGAGCTATTACTGTAAAAATTATCATGACGCTTCGTGCATCGACTCAGAAGTTATAAGAGGAAAAAAATACAGATTTTTACATTTATATACAGAGTATCTCTAAAATTATACAACGACTTGTACTGTGTGATAGTGTACTACAAAATAAACAAAAGAGTCCCCTCGCAAATAGTTGTGCGAAGCTTAGTTCGGGCACAATAAAGCTTCAAAGTTGGGTGTAATCAACCAATCAGAAGCAAGCTTTAGCGACCACTTATACGTGTTTGAAACGTTAAGATAGTGTGTTCTTCTTGGTAAGCAAGCCTTAAATCAGATAACACCTTTACCAACGAAACTTATTTTCTAACATAAAATTCACCCCCTTCGATTCCTCTCAGAATTTCTATGACATAAATTGTATCAAAAGTTTAAAATACCAGAACATTAATCAAACCTAGCAAACTTTCTTTCTTAAAAAACTGCAATCAAGTCGAAATTAACATTTTGGCCAATTAAAAAAATTTACCGTTTCGGTTCCTTTTAAAATTTTGTTTACCTGAATTTAACAGATAGTAGCAATAAATCTCAATACACGTGAACGCAGAAAAATGCTTTTCTCGAAGCTTTCTGCCTAAAGTTTCTGAAACAAAACTAATTTTCTAACCACAAATTCACCCTCTTTGTTTCCTGTCCGAAATTTTGTTATATAAAATGTAACGCAATTTAAAAAAAGCAGAACATTCGTGAAATCAGGCAAAGTTGCTTTCTTAAAAGTTTGTAATCACGCCTAATATCGGATAACACTTTTACCGGCAAAAATTTACTTTTTCCGGTTTCACACAGAATTCCTGTTAATGGAATTTTAACAAATGTAACAAAAAATGTCATTACACGCGAAAAAAGAAAGATTTTTTCTCGAAACTATGTAATATTTTTCGATTAATCTTATAATTGTTGTTGCATGCATTCTAAAAAAATAAATAAAAACTGAAATTTCACATACTAGGCAAAATTTATTTCTGTAAATTTGATTTCCAAGATTTTAATAACAGAACACACTTTCTACCAAACCGAATTGAACCTTTTTGATTTCTCTCAAAATTTAGGCTACATAACATCGAACTAAAGAAGCAAAAATGTAAACCTTGGTTAAACCCAGCAAACATGCTTTCTTCAAAAATTTGTAAGCATGCCTAACATATTACTTGCACCAACAAAAATGTTGCACTTTTCGGTTCCTCTCAGAATTTATGCTAAATAGATTATTAAAAAAACTAAAAATTCCAAAAATACACAAAAATGTTTGTATTGAAACTTTGCTAAAATGATTAAAATAACACAACACCTTTATATCAACAAAAGTAAATAATTTGAAATGTCGTTAAGAGCTATAAATTAATAATTATTATTTAATCAAGTTGAAAGAAGCAATTTCATAATTTAAATTGGATTTTAAGCCGCTGAATTCGAATCTGGCTATATATGGCTGGTGTCATATATAGCCTTTTTCTCGACAGATAATGCGAGAATTAACAAGTGATCTACCATCCCGCATAGCGTGACTGACGCGCTCGTACACCGAGACACTCTACGGACTGTATCTATAGAAATATTCTGAATTTCGATTTAACATTTTACACGCACATTCTCGAATATATTTTCTATCGATTTAACCAAAAAAAATTAGATAGGTTTTCATGCGGTGACCCCCTTAAGGCTCTCGCATCATAGCTCAGAGAGAGAGAGAGTATTCGTCCAAACATATCAATGTAGCGGACACTATACATTGAAAACTTGACCTAAACCTAGGACTTTTAAAAGAATGGAGACCTTTCTATAGATACTTTCTAGTGTCCGTTCTATAAAGCGAAGATGACATCTTATATTGGGATGTTACTATCCAAACGGATCATTACATCCCGGAAAATCGACCTGACATCTTGATGCTAAAAAAAAATGTGGAAGAGTCTACATCATCGACATTGCTTGTCCACTTAACCTAAATTTGTAATCAACCCATACAACCAAGATTCACAAGTATAATGAGTTAAGGCATGAATTAAAGACCATATAGAGGAACTTGTATTATGCATCTGTACATCCCTTCGTGAGGTTGTCACCTCCAACGCAAGCGGCCGATCGTAATTGTATGCCTACATCATCATTGCTCCATGTTTGAAACATCATATTAGAATTACTTCTAACATTCTAATCTCATCAGCCACTTGACTTAGTCCGTAGCTATGGTGTATAACCGGGTTCATCCGAGTAAAAGTTTTGAATAAAATATAATCGTAATATAATAATCGTAATTGTACGAGGTGTGTTCAAAAAATAAGGTGACTTCATGGTTTTCTCAAAAAATATTAATTTATTCCTCAATATTTATGTTGTGTCCTTCAAAGTAATCCCCCTCAGATATAATACACTTGTTCCAACGCTTTTTCCAATCATCGAAGCACTTCTGACAATCATTTTGTGGTATAGCCTTGAGTTTTTTCAGCAATGCGGTTTTTATCTCCTCAATCTTTGAAAATTGATGTCCTTTCATGGATCTCTTCAGTTTTGCAAAAAGAAAAAAGTCACTGGGGGCCAGTTATAACCCTTTTGAGAAAATCAGGATCATTATTGACTTCATTCAACATCTCCTGAGCGATGGTCATGCGATGGAACTTTTGATCAAAATTAAGCAGTTTTGGAACAAATTTCGCTGACACACGTCTCATGCCCAAGACGTCCGAAAAGATAGCATGGCATGAGCCAACCGATATGCTAACATCTTCAGCAACTTCTCTGATGGTAATTCGACTATTTTTCAACGCCATTTCTTCCACTGCTTGAACGTTTTCATCTGTTGTTGACGTGCTGGAACGTCTAGGGCGAGGTTCGTCTTCGACATCCTCTCGGCCTTCTTGGAACAGCTTGTACCACTTATACACACTTTTCTTACTCAGAGTAGACTCACCGTATGCAACTGTCAACATTTCAAGAGTTTTAGAGCACTGGATTCCATTTTTTACTCAAAATTTAATGCAAACTCTTTGCTCCACTTTTTTTGAAAGAAGAAAATCGCTGAGCACAACAAACCCTTCTAACATTTTACGCCTCTGCCAGAACAACACAAGCTATATAGTCAAAAGTGTGAACATATGATCGTGACGAGTGTATCAACACAACAAAACAAAAAATTTAAAACTTGAATGTACGTAGCCCGCGAAAATTGAAAAGTCACCTTACTTTTTGAACACACCTCGTATACCTACAACATCAGCGCAGGAGGTTTCAAGAATCGTATTGGTTTGACTTATAACATCCTAATCTCACTTGGCTTAGTCCGTGACTATGATGTACAAACGGGTTCACGCGAGTAAAAGTTTTAAATAATAATAATAATAATAGTGGCGACACAATCGCCCGAGAGCTCCGGCTCTTGCAGTTCTCCACGTTGCATTGGGCTAACTGTTTAATGCAACGAATTATGCGATTACGCCACTAGTAATGCGCAGTTCTACCCACAATAGGCTACTTTTCGATGGACGCTATGGATTAGATGGGAGTGGAAATATGACCGAACCGAGGGTACGAACAGGCAATTTCCCTGGATAAACCCAAGAACATTGGGTTAATATGCACCCGGTATTTGCTCATAAAACGCTACATTATTTAAGAGATCAGAAAACTTTTTTACCGAAAATTGGATATGCAGATTTTTATAAAGTAGAAAAGCAAAATCCTCCAGAGAACATACCACTCATTTCAGCAAAACCACCGTTGCAGATGGCCGATAATGTTAACACGAGAAATATAAAATTAAAAATCCGCTAGACATTTTTTTCAGGATTGACAAATTGGCTGAAGCTAATACTGATGAACCTGATTTACTTCCTTAAGATTTTGATATCTGGGATCTGAATTGTGAAGTGTACGAAAAAGGCGATCTCCCTGTCTAGCGAAAATAGAAGAAATGATACTTCAGTACGATTGAGTAAGAATCGCGAGCATATTGCACAGATTCAGTTTAAAAATGAAACGGCTAGACAGCATGCATCAAATTTTCAGTGGAGTTCAGTTCAGTTCAGTTCAGTAAATATATGGACGAAAAACATAAGAGCTCTTTCAATAGCCAAAGAGCGCCTTGTTAGGCGAGTAAAGTGGATTCAGGAAAATTCTGCCTTTTCTACTCGCTCTTCTCGCCTTTTCAATAAAACGCCATGTGCCGTTGGAACTCCGCCTAGTCGAGAAGACATTCAAGTCTTCTAGGAACAAGCATATGGAGATACTCATACGCTAGATGAAGGCGCTTCAGATATCTCACTGTTTCGTAACTTTTACTACATGCAACTGTTGCAACGTCTGGGGCTAGATAAAATCAATAACTTTTAGTGAAAGAAGTTCAATTCTATGCATTAACATCTAGCTCGTATTAACACCAGCTACAAGCTATTCACTGGCATCCTCAAATAGAGGATATTAATATCTATCGAACCGGTATGGAGTGCCATAGTTGAACAACGCGAATGCAAAAGAGGACTGGCTGGTTGCAGAGAGAACCTGTTAAAAGGCAGGTGTATTACCTAGGATTCCGTCAGGTATCAACGAAATCTGTCCATGGCTTGGATTGACTATCGAAAGGCATTCTATAACACAAACTATAAGATACTTATTAAGCTCCTTGAGTGCCTTCGGGTACATCCAAAAATAGTGAGATTTATGAAAGAGCTTATGCTCATGTGGAGGACAATATTTGTTATAACATCTGTCAAAAGACAACTGACTACCATTTATGTTGTATATAGAGAGGTCTTCCAAGGAGACTCTTTAAATGCGATACTTTTCTGCATCTCCCTCTTGCCTCTATCTATTGTGTACCGCAGCCAAAACTCTGGATGCCTATGTGGCCCGCCGAACAGAAGAGAATTTAAGGTCAATTCCCTTTTGTACATGGACGAACTTAAACTCTTTGGTTCTTCAAAAGAGAACCTGGCAATCCTTGTGTCGGCAGTAAATAGGTACTCTAAAGCCATTGGCCTGAGCTTTTGTCTCGAAAAGTGTGCATGCGTCCATCCACACCAAAGAAATCTAGAAAATACATCAACCCGTGACGATCATGACCTTCAAATAATAGATGCGAATATCATTCAACATCTTGGTAATGGAGAAACATATGCATATCTTGGAATACCGCAAGTGGAACTCGAGATAAAGGGGTAGAGGATTGTATGAGCTAAAGCCTGCATATTTCTAAAAAGCATAGATTCTCTAATGCGAATCGTACAACAATATGAATTTGTCAATGATGCAGCGGACAAGCTTGGTCTCCTATTTGCTTCCAGCGAGATTACACATGGCCTGGCATCACTAACACCTTTGTTGATTAAAAGTCTTGTACATGAAGCAGAACATTCGCTGCTACGAAAAGAACATGCTGACAAGGCCCTTCGTTGTAAATTCTACGGCATTATATGTAGAGAGGAGCTATCTATAGGTCTATCCAACATGTTTGTCAAATCTGCTGGATTAAGTTCGGAGATAGCGGGATTACTTTTTGTTTGTCAAGCCGGCGTTATAGACACCTTAGTTTACTGTGAATGGATAACGAATGTACCTGTAGGCAATACCAACTCCTGAGCGTGCAAGCAGGAGCCAGAAGCAATTGGACATTATTATCGTGTCGATCTAATGCCATTCTTGCAATACGCCCAGGAGAACTGGAGTCCGTCGTAGAGAATGATCAGTGCAAGATATGCTGGAATTTATTGTTGTCTATCACTCAACATATCAGTGCTACAAAGGCTGATATTTTGCTTCAAGATCTAAAGATCAAGATGATTTACGTGATTGAATTCTCGGCACCAGCCAATGGTAATAGCATGGCGAAGGAGGAAGGAACACCAGTGAAATATCAGGCTCTTTTTTTCAAGCTGAGCAGGCTGTGCCGAGGCTACAAAGTCCATCTTGTAGTTTTCATAATCGGCTGCCTTTGAGGTATAAAACCTTCATTTATTAGCCAACTCAACCAAATCCCAGATTGCCAGCATCAGGCTCAAACAAACACAAGTCAGATGCAAAAGGCCGTTCTTCTGGGGTAACCCCATCTAGTCCGTCAACACTTTCCTCCTAACATTGTACAAAGGTTTGGAGCGCTGAAAAAATATCTAAAGGGGAAACCTTCACCTCTAATTGTGCCGCCTGCCGCGTAAGGTCATCCGCGGCTAGAGACCACACTCTAAAAGACAGTATCTCCATCTGATCCGTCAACACTTTCCTCCCAATATTGTACAAAGATTTGTAACTCAGAAAAAGTATCCAAAGGAGAAACCTTTACCTGCAATCGTGCCGCCTGCCGCGTAAGGTCATCCGGGGCTAGAGACCGCAGTCTGAAAGACAGTATTGTACAAAAATCTTGCGTAAATTTCTCGATTTTGCTTACCTTCTAGGATAGAAGGAGCAGGAGAGGATGGCATACACGTTCCAGTTGCGTCGCGGTAGGGCTTTAGCTTTCCTCTCATGACTTTCACAGCTATATTGGCGGCAGCAATGCTACTGAAATGATTTATTAATGCCAGATAGACTGATAACGATGAGAAGAGGAACTACGAAGAACAGCAAAACCTATACATTAAAAATGGAGAGTATATTAAAGATTTTGAAACGCGCGTCGCTTCACGAGGATTATCAGAGCACTACTGAAGCCACAGCTGGGGGCCACAGCATCTGGGACGGTGGAAATTGGAGCTGCAGATGGTCAGGCAGATCTCACTAATAAATTAGCTTGCCAGAAAGAAAATCTGCGACAAACGGTAAACAGTAAAATATCCACTGTGTCTGCTGAGAATGCTTTGGCTCGCATTAGCTATTTGTGGCCAACCACCTTCACAGAAATACCGAGGGAGGGCATTAAATGGAAATACACAATGAAAGAGGAATTGGTGCGTCTCTATTACGAAAGTGCGAAGTTTGAAACGAAAATAGAAAAAGGATATTATTTTTGAACAAAATTTGCTGCAAATTATCCTAATATACAGAAAGTCGCACTAAGAGATCTTATCGCTAAGGTGAAGGCCATCAGGACTAATCTATACATAATAGAAGGCCAAGCAATGAAGATTAAATGACAAGTTGATTGGGCGCGGAAGAACGATGGAAATGAACATCAGTTAGAGGAAGCCGCGTTATAAGGTCAAGCAGAGTCCATTAATGTTGTTCCTCAACCTATTGGCGATGCAACACCACCACATCCTCCAGAAACAGATGTTCAGCAACCCGAAAAGCGGGGAAAATAGATATACCATATGAACAGTGATGTTACGCGCCCTTATTTTTTAGTAGAGAAATATGCACAAAATGTGAGGAGAGAACATCATATTCTTTTCTTACTTGAAAACCCAGAACTAGCCACAAAAATTAATGAGCAGAATCTAGCTGATCAAAAACGCTCAATATGTATAAACAGATTGCTGGCGGCTGTTGTAATAGCTGCTATCGAAATGAAAGTGAAACAGCAGCTTCCTATTGATGAATTCCCTTTGGAATATGTGGACAACCAAGACTTGATTAAAGCTGAAGGCATAAGTGCTAGCTATAATAAACGTCAGATACCGGATCCATTAGAACCATATCCGGATATTAATAACAATTATGTGGATAGAAAAATCCCAGAAAAAATACAGCACGTTCAAAAGAATTTTGGTCAAGCCTTACTAGAGTCCAGATATGTGGAACCAATACCAAGGCATTCCTTGTGCAAAATGAACATCACAAATGATCTGCGTGCACTAGCAGAACAACTCAAACGTAAGGTTTTACCTACGTATTTGAACATAACACGCACTGCCTAAGAGGTGCTAAATCTTGAATACTGTGCAGCTGTGGCAACCGTTAGAACATTTGGCCGAGATCCACCATGGATGATTAGATTGGATATGGATGTCAGAAAAGTAGGTGCAAATTCCTTCGATTAACTCAACATGAAAAAAGAAATAGAACCAGAAAGCTGATAAACCATATTACTAAAATCATGAACCCTCGGCACATCGAGACATTAACATCAGCAATATTGGATAAGATTATGGACTCCCAACGGCAGAGACTTAGTGTCCTTATTGACAGATTGCGTCGGTATAAGAAAATTAGTGCATAAAAGCAACAAAATCGAACATTTCAGGCAGATGAAAGAAGGTTCTATCGTGAACTAAGTGTAAAGCAAAATAAGCAACAAGCTACCGAAGTTCCTCAAATGGAAGACATGATTAACTGCTGGTCGGGTGTTTGAAGAAAAATGAACAGATACAACTCGGGCACTCCGTTATGTAAACTGGAGAAAGCAAGGGCAAGCAATGACCCTGAAATGCAGCTGACAAACATCACAGCTTTAGATGTTTCGGCGGTCATGGGTAGGGCAAGTAACTGGAGAGCTTCGGATCCGGACATGGTGCACAACTTCTGGTACAATTATCTCACGAGTGTGCATCATGCGTTGGCAAGGTGTTTTCAGAAGATTAATGAACACTTAGATATTATGCCAGGCTTAATGCTCCAGGGTACTATGTATATGTTACCTAAAAAACCGACGCTCTAAAATCCATCTGAGTTTTGACCGATAGCCTCTCTCAAGATTGTAAGCATCGAAGAAGCTTACACATGAAATACTTTGACTACAAGCAATCGTTTCCTTCCATGCTGCATGGCTATCTGCTTGATTGCTTAGAATTTTACAAAATCTGCCCACCCGTTATTGACTTTTTAAGTCATGTGATGAAGCTCTGGGGTACAAGAATAAAGTATTTGCATCATTGGCAACCAAGGATAACTAGATCAATACGCATGACGACGGTTAGAGTTCAAGAAGACTCCTTCAGTGCACTATGGTGCTGTTTGGCATTTAACCCATTGAGCAAAACATTAAACAGCATGTCTCATGAATTCAAAATTCATGATAACGAGGATGGTCATCAAGTGACCCATCTTCTCTAAATGGATGACCTTTAGCTGTACCCTAGTTAAACCCAAAATCTTCAGCGGGTGATCAATGTCACAAAGCAGTTTTCCAATGATATCCGCATGGAGTTCCGACTAGATAAATGCAGAACCCCTATAGAAGGTCCCGGAATAATCGCAACAGTTTTTTTTTGGCAAGGGTAAAATGTTTAAAATAATATAAGACGTATAACGCCTGTTGACTGCTACTTACAGGCGATGCGTTTTAGTATAACAGTCAACAGGCGTTATACGTCTTATTTTTTTTTTTAATTTTTACCATTGCAAAAAAAACTATTGCGATTTTTCTGTGACCTTCTGCAGGGAATTTTAATGCAGAATCCGAATTTCAACCATTTGAAAGTTGATTTTTCTGTTTTTTCGAGATTTTTAAAAAGGAACCGAATGGGAACCCAATGGGGTCTTCACGGGTACTTTGTAAAGGCTCCATTCGGTACCTCCAGTCCGCCAGGGTTAAACAGAATTATCTGCGTAGAAATTACGAAACATCAAAAGCACCACAAAAATTTAGCGATTGAAAGGGTAGTTTTACCACGACATATAGGAGCTGGGTGCGTCTTAGATGTGAAAAACTGTGTGAATTGCAAGTTTATAGTTGTGAGACTATTTTAACAGCAAACCAAATGTTACGCTTCACAGCACCATCTGTAAAATGGATCTTGAATGCACGCTCTTGGATTTGTGCGCCGATGGCGCCGTGAATATCAAGACAGAAACCATAGAGAAATTAGGAATAAAATGAAGGCAGAAAGCTATTCATTGCGAGCACCCTAAAACGTTAGATCGACATGAAGTGGATATTGAGGCATCCAATATTTAGATAAGGAGGTGAGTTCCGCTAGCATCTCCACAACGGAATTTAAATTTTTTATTCCATAATTTTGAGCTTTTTTGGGCACTGATGTCGATTTTGAGCTCTTTTAGTTTTATCAAAAAACCGACTTTTTGGTGGATGTGCTGACCGCTAGCACCTCTAGAACAGAAAATTTGAAAAAATCAACAGTGCCAGAATTTTGGGGTTTTTTGGGCTCTTAAAGATGCAAAAATTAAATTTGAAAAAACAATCCCTATCTTCTAAAAACTATCTTTAAAATTAAATATGCACATAAACTAATTATAAGCTTATCAGTATTTTTGTCTTTTTTGGGCTCTTCTTGGACACCAATGCCGATTTTTGGGCTCTCTTATTTTTCTCAAAAAGCCGGAATTTTAGCTGGAGGTGCTGACCGCTAGCACCTCCAGTACTTAAAATTTGACAAAATAAACAGCGCCATAATTTTGGGCTTTTTTGGGCTCGTAGAAAATTCTAAAAATAAATTAGAAAAACAACCCCTATCTTCTCAAAACTGCCCGTAAAATTAAATATGCACCTAAACTAAATGTGACAATTTTAGAATTTTGTCCTATTTTGCGCACTTCTTAGGCATTAATATCGATTTTTGGGCTCTTTTATTTTTCTAAGAAAAACAGACTGTTTGGTTGGAGGTGCTGTCCGCCTACACGTCAACCACAGCAAATTAGACAAAATAACTTACACACCCATCCTAAATGTAAGAATATCCGAATGCCATGTTATTTTTTGCCTCCTCAAGAAACTGACAAACTATTTCAAAGAATTCAACCAACCCCTAGAAAATGGGAAAAGAAATACCTAAAGAAAAAAATGTGGAATAAGTATTAGAAAAACATATATTTTTCACCTTTGTTAAAGGTTTTCACCTTTGGCATTTGTGTAAACAAATTATTGCAATATTAATTAAATTTGCCAAGCAAATACCAGAATCCGATTAAATAGAAAAAGTTACATTCGGAATAGTTCTTTTATTTCTTCCATTAAGCTTTTTAAGAAACAAATTAATAAATAATTAATTTTGTAAATTTAATAAAACTGTTTATGTTCATAAGAAAAGCACAGAAAATACAAATACGACATTGATTATTTAAGGGGGTTTTGAGTACACTTAATCCAAACATGCGATTAGTTTTGTAACATTATTTTGTTTAAACAATCTGCTTACACAAATTATTGCATAAAAAATGTTTTTGTACAAAAATATCAGAACTACATCTATCTTAAAAATTACGTACGACATAGTATTGAAACTAATGGTATATTTAAACGCATCGCATAACGTTGCGTATAACATATTCAATTATTTATAAGAGAGATAACAACAACTCTTCGCATTCCACCGGGTTTAGACGGTCATGAATATCATTCATGCCTGCGTTTTTGTTAGTCTTATTTTTGAATTTAATTTTTCTAATTTTAAAAATTTTTAATTTTTAATCACAGAAGTGCTTAAAAGACTGATTTGGCGTTGGCCTTGTTGTAATACAACATTTTCTATCCGCCATATTAATTTCGCTATAATATTTTGTAAATAATAGTAATAAGAATTATTGAAAATCGGTTTTCAAAACAAACATTAAAAGGATAATACAATATTAAAGCAAACATTACATACGAATTAAATAATTTGTTTTTTAGCCGTTATTTTGAAATTTAGCATTTTAGTAGTTTATTTCTTGCCAGCAACACCTAAAATATCAATCTGAATATAATAAGAATTTTGTAACAAATAAAACAGTAATTCTGAAAAAATTTGAGATGAAAGTACACATGTTAAAGATAATCAGTCGCGAACAAGTGTCCAGGAGTGCTCCCGAAGGAATTAACCCCCAAGCGGACGTGTGAAAACCATGCGAAAAGCTGAGTGGCACCTGGGTGAGGTGTGTAGAACGGTGACTCTGGGATACCGGGCGACCTCTCAGGGTACGCAGCCTTATTCTTGCATGCAGGGCTCTACAAGGATGGACGAACCCCTTTCATTGGCTTCTCGTGGGAACAACAATAGCAACACAAAACATAATTGTAGTAAGTGCGGTTCAAAACAACAGAACGCGCAGGGCTCCCGACAATGGGTCGGCCAACAATGCCGACCACTCTAGTGCTGGGGAAGCCAATGAAGATGGATTCAATGCGATAGATAGGCGGAATCTCGGGACCTTTAGGTGGACGGAGCGACTGAATCACGACCTGCTACAGTGCTGCGATGCGAGTGTGGCCCCTGAACGGGGTAACATGACACGGCTGCATCCTCTGTGGTACGAGAAACACCCGGAGCTATCGCACTTTTCGCATTAACGTCTGCGAAACCATGTCGAACTACTCCAAAAAAGGGGCTATGTAAGTGAAACACCTACCGTACCACAGCTGGAACAAGCCGGCAACAGAGAAAGAGAGGCGACACTAAGACCAACCGCGGGCAGGCATCCGATAGAAGAAGAGCGATGCTTTATGACCCGGAGAAACATCAACACCAAGGTTTCTCTCAAGCCTAAAGATCTGGCTGAAATGGATGACGAGTTTCGTGAACATTTTTCTGAAGAATCCGACCTCTGGGCTATCAATTATTGTGTGTGTAATGCAGCGAGATCTTTGGCCGATGCGACCCGTAAAACAAAACCAACGGTTGATCATGAGACCAAAAGGCAAATGCATCAACTTACCATAAAGATAGGCTGGGCAAGACAGTACGCGTCCCGCATTCAGTGCGTGATTGACTACATCACATCTGGCAGGAATTTTACCGTCAAGGTTCAAAAGTTCGCGCGCGAACTCCGGCCCCGTTATCACACTCTTAAGAAGTCAAAGCTGCTGACTATCAGACAACATATTGTTGAGAGAATACGGATACTATCTGATGCTAAGAGAAGTGTAGAGCGGAGGGAGAGGTTGGTCAAAGAAAATCAACAGTTTCTCTCCGACCCATCTCGACCCTTCCAAGACCCTACAGTTACTGTCAACCACCCGCCCAAACCAGAGGAGGTCGAAGTTTTTTGGAGAGAAGTCTACGAAGTACAGCATAGACTGGTCGAAGAATCCTGTTTGGCAAGAAATGTATAAACAACGAGGCTCAAAGAAAGGCGTAGCGAGATATCGGGAGAGCCTGCTCATCGATATATGTGTCTGCAAAAATGCAGCATTTTACCAGCGTGACGTATCGATGGCCTGGATTAATTATCGGAAAGCTTTCGATTCGACCTCCCATAGACTTATCATCTGTCTTTTGGAAAGCTTAAAGGCTCATCCGCAAATCGTTAGTTGCATAAAGACATTATTGCCGCTTCGGAAAACCAGATTTACTATCTCATCTGGAAAAAATAGTGTGAAAACTAACAAGGTCACCTTTCAGAGAGGTCTCTTTCAGGGCGACACCATGAGCCCACTCCTCTTTTGCCTTACATTATTGCCATTATCTCTAGGACTTCGCCATTCCGACGAGTACTGTTGCGGCAAACCTGCAGATCGAAAGTACAAGGTAACTCATGTATTTTACATGGACGATCTTAAAATCTATGCTACAAAAAGAAAAAGCAACTACATCTAGCTCTAGGGATTGTCGAACGATATACTAAGGAAATTGGAATTTGGGTTAGACAAATGTGCCAAGGCTTATTTTTATCAGAGAAAACTTAATGGCATCCCTGAAGACCATGAGCTCGTCGATAGAAGCGCTATATGAAACCTTTGCGCTGGAGAGACTTATGCATGCCTAGGCGTGCCACAGAGCCGCATTCAGGATGTGACATCTATAAAGGACATTCTCCGTAGCAGATTCGTGTTCTGTTCCGTGACTGTACATCTCACGCTGTCAAGGTGTGCGCGGAATATTGACTCTTGAATGTCTTCACAACAGGATTATTCTGGGTACAGCGCATCGAGTGGCAAATGGAAAAAACCCTCTTCTTAAAATGGTCAGGAAGCACGAAGAAGTGGGCAAAGGTGCGTTTCTATACAAAGCAGCGGAGAAGGCTGCTAAAATACGCGGACTTAACTTCAGTATTAGAGTAAACAGCTCCTTGATAAGAGGATTCAAGAAGCGAATCATGTTTGTTATCGAATTTTCGCACCAGCTGAAAAAAACATCATAGCCAAGGAGAATAAAAAGAAAGAGGGAAAGACACCTTATAAGTTTGTGCTTAACGGTTGTGCCCGGAATATTCTGTTAAACTGATCGTCCTTATCATCGGCGGTCTTGAAGGTGCCAAGCTTTCACTCGGTAATAGCCTGAAAATTGCGTTGCCCTTATAAGGTCTCGATATCTCTCTTTTTTTTCATTCTCCTTGGTTATGATGTTTTTGTCAGCTGGTGCTGAAAATTCGATAACAAACATGGTTCGCTTCTCGAAGTCAAGAAGAACCATGTCAGGCCTCGAGTGAGCAACAGAAACAATTTTCGAGAATATAAAGTTCCAGTATATGCGGCACTTTCCATTCTCGACAATTGACTCAATTTCCCTAGGAGTATTTAGAGGAGCGATATTAAGGTTAATGCCGTAGGACTGACAGAGATGGTAGTAAAGCACTCTTAGTTCCGCATTGTGCCTTTAAATGTAGATCGTTCCCGCGTGAGTTGGACAACTGGATAGTATGTGAGCTAAATATTCGGGGTGTGCATGGCACGCCCTGCAGCTATCATCGGGAATGTCTTGTATACAACCGCAGGATTTCGCCGGGAGCGGGTGCTAATCTGAAAAATTGCACCCGCTTCCAGCGAAATCGCGGTAAAATTTCAGCCATAACCACGTCTCACAAC
>NC_046661.1:24857126-24862176 GCF_010883055.1 Belonocnema kinseyi
AAAAATACCAAAGAAAAAAATATCATACTATTCTTCTTCAAAAACTCTTTGGTATACCTGTAATCCCACAGTGGTAACGAAAAAGTAAATAAAAAAACCGCTGGTGCATTTTAACAAGTCCTGCTCAGCTGCCTTTAAACAAAAAATCCATGAACAGTGCAATTAAGAATAAGTAAAAGACTAAAAGAAACACTTTCCCAAAAAATTTTGTTATGTCCTCATCTCCAAGGTAACATTAAACAACATTTTAAAATTACCTCTGTCACATTTAATGAACCAAATCTCACCCTACACCAGCTAAAACCGCCAAAACAAACTGAAATTAAAAATAACCACCCCAAACAACTTGCAAATACTCTAATTAATAGATATATCACCACAGTAATATTCCACATCAGCTATGAAATTCTCTTATCACATAGGAACCTAGTCTCACCTTCCATCAATTAAATCGGTGTAAAACACTTGAAATTAAAAATAATCACCACAGGCAATTTGTGTGTAATGATCATATTTAATTAGAAATAATTTTTACTGTTTTAATCAATGTAAGGGGAGACTTGCTTTCTTAAATGTGATAGAAGTAGTTCTTAGGGATTGTGTAATGTTACTCTGAGGGTGGATCTATCTACAACGTCCTGGAATTCTGTGTGTAGTGATTATATTTAATTAGAAATATGTTTACCGTTTCCATTGATAGAAGGTGATGCTTGTTTCGTTAAATGGGAAAGGGGTAGTTCCTTTTCTAAAAAATCCCGGCACGGTTGGATATTTCCTTAGGTAAAATATTTTTCAAGAAAGTGAAGGTCATTCCTGAAGTAAATTTCAACGAGGATTCAATGTTGACCTTCATTTTGACCTTGAATTTGACCTTCATGGATTTTTGAAGGTCAACTTTTTTAAAATGGAAACCCCGTTTTTTACATCTGCAATAGATAGAGCGGAAAATTCTACGTTCAGGTACGTACCCAAGTCATAGGTCAATTGTAACGGTCAAGGTCAGTTAGAGGTTATTTGAAATTAACAAAGTTTTCCAAGAAGTCAATGTAATTCCTAAAGTAAATTTCAACGATAAATTCATTGGTGAGCTCTGTATTGATCTTGGTTACAGCGTTTTGAATATTGAAAAATCATAAGGAAAATTTTCATTAAAAGTTCCAGGTGTTCTAGTGAGAGTTCTGTTTCTCCCCGAAGAGTTATGCAGTCCTCTACTGTTTTTCCATATCTAAGTCAATACCTAAGGCGATACCATAAGTCCTATACCGTTTATCCATACGAATATTACGAATCGAAACTAAATTTACGTATTACGAGTACATACTTACTATCTTTCGCTAAGAGATTATTATGGCGCAAGCTAAACTTTCGGAACGAGAGAGGGTATCTGTATTAATGATGCGTGGTCGGGGAGATCGAGTTCGATCTTATGATCAAGTTCGTTTGCCTTTTATTCGCACTTTTCGTAATGGAGAAGGGTTAAATCCTGTCTCAAAATCAACAATCGAAAGAACTGTAAGACGCTTTATGAATCATGGATCTATCAAGGACCTTCAGAGAACTGGTCAGCGAAAATCTACAGGATCTGAGGAGATGCAGATGGACCAAGCATTTGTTGAAAACCCACACCTTAGTTTACGTCGAGCTAGTGATAAGTGTGACGTTGCTCCTGAGACAGTTCGTTCAATTATTCTAATTCCTTAAAATCTCTGAATCCCTCAAATACTCTGAATCCCTCAAATACTCTGAATCCCGTGAATTCTCTTTAATCATTTAATTGGTTGAATTCCTTAAATAAGATGAATGCCATGGACTCTCTAAATTCCTTAAAATGGGCGAATTCCTTAAAATCGGTGAATCCCTCAAATACTCTGAATCCCGTGAATTCTCTTAAATCATTTAATAGGTTGAATTCCTAGAATAAGATAAATCCCATGAGTTCTCTGAATTCCTTAAAATAGGCAAATTCGTTAAAATCGGTGAATTCTATAAGTTCTTTCAATTCTACGAATTCATTGAATACTATAAATTTCTTGAATACTCTGGACCACTTGAATTCTCTTTACGTCTTGAAATCACGGAATGCCTTGTAGTTGTTTAATACCTCGAATTCTCTTAATTGGATGCTTATCTGGATTCCTTGAATACCCTGCATTCCTTGTATTTTCTAAATTTATTGAATACTCTAAATTCTCTGAATTAATTAAATTCTCTTGATCCCTTAAATTCTCTAAACTGAATTCCTTGAATTCTATAAATTCCTTAAATTCAATGAATTCCCTGAATACTCTAAATTCTTTAAATTCCCCAAACTTCTTGATTTCTAAAAATTCTTTGATTTCTCTGAATCCCTTGAATTCTATTAAATCATTCAATTCACGGATTGCCTTGAATTTGCTAAATACCTCACATTCTCTGAATTCAAGGTTTCTCTAAATTTCTTGAACTCTCGGAATCCCTTGAATCATCTAAATTTCTGGAATTTACTCATTCCTGGTTTTCAGAGAATTCCTTGAATTCTCGGAATTCCTCGTATTTTCTGAATTTCTTTATATCTGTGAATTCCTGGAATCTTGAATTTTATAAATTTTTTAAACTCATGGAATTCCTTAGATAGGTTGAATTCCATATCTGAATTCATTGAATTCGCTGAATTCCATTAATTCTCTTAATTCCTTGAATTTTCTGAATTCCTTGAATTCTCTGAATTATATGAATTCCATTAGGTGTATTTAGATATAGTTGTTTAAATTTTTATGAAGCTATTTAATTGAATCTTAAAACCTAGGGCGAAAAAAGATTTTTGTCTAAACTAATAAAAAAACAAAAGTGTACATTTATTCAATTTTTCCTTAGAAGTGGGTTTATTTACAATTTTAACATTTTTTGCTTTGTTTCTTGTAATTAATTGGAATTCTTTTGAATGATCAAAATTCACCTAATTTCTTCCAAAACTTATTTCTACCTAACGCAATGGGTTATCTTTTTTAATTTTTTTAATTCTACTCTGAAATATTTCAAAATCGGTCATCATTTTGTAAATTGATCCTGAGGATCAATTAAATAGACTTTTTTTATTGTTTGTCATTATTAAGATCTTTAACCAATTTTAAAATATTTAAAAGCATTTCAAATATTTTATGTTATTTTAAAATATTATAAAGAAATCGGTAATGGATTCCAGTAATTTAATGAGATTTGGAAGAATTTTAAATATTTCAGGGCAATGGAAACGATTCGCAAGCACTTTTACGAGCTTTTACAAGTTTTGAGAACTTTTAAAAGATATCAAAAGTATTAAACAGTTTTAGGAAATTTGAAAAGATTCCTAGAACTTTTCGATTTATTTCAATAGCTTATAGGATTTTCAAAAAATATGAATTATTTGGGGTATTCTAAGAAATTTCATAGCATTTTTAAGAGATTCCTTATTCAATAAATAAACAATAAAAATTTTCTTTCTTTTACGTCTTTTATATATTTTTTATTATACTATTTCTCATTAGTAAAAATTCAATTGCATTCTTGAACTTTATACAGGAATAGTTTTATATAAATATAATTCTATATAATTTATAAAGATGAAAAATAGGGCGCCTTCAAAATGCTTCAAGAGCCTTTCAAATCAATGTGTAGCGTTTAAAATTCACAAATGTTATTTGTATTGAGCTGAAAAGGATAAAAATGATAGGTTCTTAGTTTACATCTTCAACACTTTCGCGTTATACTTTATTTAAAAAAATATATTAATATAATAATATCAATAGAAAAAATGAAAAACTTTACTGTAATATGATGAACTCAGTTTTTACTCTTTTTTCTCTTTGGCCACTTCTGAAATTGATAAACTTCAATTCTTTATTTCTTTTATTTGAATTTTCATTACTTAATACTTTTTATGTCTTAAATTTTAAAATTGGATCTACAGATAATCCTTCTAATGTATTTTTTAGGTTTGCAGTCAAGTTTGAAATGAATTAAACTTCAACTTAATTGATAAAATTGACAAAAAAGGGCAATTCATTATTGCGACAAGAAGAGAAGCCCAAACCTAAATAATGACAAAATATTTTATTTCACAATTTTTATTTTAAATATATTTATTCGCATATTTGTGTTTTAACATCTGATTTATACAAAAGATGACATTGATATTAAATTTTAATTTACTAAAGTAATTCCATTCCTTGTTTACAAAATGAAAGATTTGCTATTTAAATATTTAAAGATTCAAGTTTGGTTTTTAAAGATTTACTACCATTCCTAAGAAAAAATTATAAGGATTTCAAATTTTTCACATTTTCAAGTTTTTTTAGCCTTATTGCGCAACGAAAATGTACATTACATTTAAAAAATTATTTTAAACAAAAATCATTCAATTTTGAACTTTCATAATTTTAAAAATAATTTCATGTTAAGTTAATATTTTACACCAAAAACTGGTATTTTAAATAAAAAATCACTATAGTTCGAATTTAGGGTTTTCAAATTTTGAACAGTTTCAGGTTATATCAACGTTTTTTACATCAAATCAGTTATTATGTATAAAAAATATGGCTGGAAATTAAATAAATTTTAGTTAAAAAAAGTATTGAATCTTAAAGAATGTGTATTATTTGGCAACAACTTTACGTTATGTTGGCGTGCTTCATATGAACTCGGTATTTTTTCACAGAAATCATTCCATTTGAATACAACCTCTATATTTAAAATAAACCATATCTCCAACATTTCAAAAATATTCAGAACTTTTTAGCCACTGTAGGTTATCATAGTGGAAATTGGTATTTTTAGGTCCAAATCCTTAGATTTCAAATAAAATTTTTAATGTTGTTCAGTTTTAGGTTTTCAGGTACTCCTTTTGACGGAAAATATTGATATATATGTTTCAAAGAAGATTTACAATTTTGAAACAATTCAACACTATGTTAAAGTTTTTTCACCACAAATCTATTACTAGGCAGTCTGATAAGTACCTGAAAATTCTAAGAGATGGCATTAGTATTCACTAATGTGAACCATTTTCATCGAGCTTGATCCTTCAAATGACGCC
>NC_046661.1:24862276-24874637 GCF_010883055.1 Belonocnema kinseyi
GTATGGACCTAAACGGAGAGTATGTTGAAAAATAAAACCGACTTTGGCCAAAAAAACGTCTCCGTGTTTCATTTTTCAGGGACTTATCAGACTGCCTAGTATTTCAAACAAGAATCATTGAATTTCAAATAGAATTTATAGTTTTAGAGGAATTTAGGTCTATTAAAGTTTTTCTTCACAAAATGGTTATCTGAAACCAAAAATAAATTAATTTCAAGGCAGGTTCACAATTTGGAAAATTTGTTTGTTATGTTATGCATAAAATAACAACAAAAATGTGGACGATTACATTACACTTTGATGAATGAGAATATAATTATACATTAATTGTGAAATTCTTTTAGAATGTTGATGTTCGTTTCTGGCTTCTGCGCCAGGTATATTACAAAATGTAAGTTTATATTTTTATAAATCTGTAAAAATTACATGACTTTTTGTAGGTATCCAACTTACAATTAAAACTATTACTTCTTTGGTTATTATCGCAGTTGAAATATGATATAAAATATTAATATGATTAATAAAATCATATAAAAATTTCCGTAAAAGTAACACTTTTTGTTTAAAGTTACACTTAAGTTAAACTTCAATATTAGTAAAAGCATTACAGTTAAGTATTGATTCAAATATTCTTTGAAGATTTTTAAACAATCACGCTATAGCAAAAATAAAAAAATATCAAAAAGCTTGTATTTGTAGATTTCTGCAAATATTCATCAAAAATTGTTTAGCAACATACATTTTCTGAAAACAGTTGTACTGCAGTAAAAAATACATAATTGTTTTTAGCTAACAATTGAGCTATAGAAATAATTTTTGAACAATAATTTTAAAAAAAATTTGTATAAACAAAGCCAAAAACGAACGTCAAAATTCACACAAAAATGTATTATTTACGTTTAATATAGGCTGAGTACTTGCATACGATCTTCAAAGATTAGGGAGTTTGCAAGAGATGGGTGACATATCATGTCACATGCAGCAAGTCTCATTGCGGCAAGTCACACCTGCGACATCTTTATCTAGCGGTTCGTCTCCCGCGTACTTGTTAAAATATTCCTATATTGCAAAGTCTTGCTTTTTTGGTGGAAGATTATTCTTGTTGATAGAAAATTCATATAAATATTTCTATTTAACTATTTGGTTGAAAATTAAACTATTTTCTTGAATTAAACTATTTTGTATAAACCCCGTAACTAATCTTAAAAATATATTCACAAAGATTTAACAAGGTTTCTAAAATTGCAAAAAAAATCTCGAAGAATTTCAGGAATTTTTTTAATTTTGCTGGTTTGATTAATAATTGCGGGGAAAATTGGTAAGAATTTAAGCGATATTAAGAATTTTTTTAAGAATTTCGAAATTAATTTAAAAAATGAAAAGATTCCAAACAATTAACAATAAAACCATATACGAAAATTTTGTAAGATTCCTATAAAAATTAGACTTATTTTTTTCAGAGAGAATTCATTTAAAGATATTATTTAAGAAGATTTTAAAAGATTTCCAAAATTAAAAAGAAATATATAAAATTTAAAGGCATTCTTTATTTTTCAAGATTGACTAAAATTTTCATTGAAAATCCATATCCCTGGGTGGAAATTTAAGTCGGGGGCTGGCCATTCTACGACTGGAGAGCCCGGCTTTATGTCGGGAGCTGGCCGGGGAACCCGACTTTATGTCGGGCTGTGGCCAGGGTTTCTGGTCGGAATCAGGCCAACATCGTCACGCCGCGCTGGTCAACTTTCGGCCATGGAACATGGCCGGGAGCTGGCTGGGGAGCCCGATCGTAGCCCGGACGAGATCAATTGGCGCTTTACTAGATTTAAATGAATCGGGTTTCATTTGTATGAAGAGCATCTGTCACTATATGAAATTCCACAAGCCAAGCACGCAAACAACATTAACAATTTTCACGTAGTCGTTGAGAGACAAAAAACGTATTTAAAAAATAAATATTAAATGATTACGATTATTTTGACTTTAAATTTTAATAGTCCTGTTTAGAGTAAATACATATCTATACCTAAATCTAACGCCTAACAGTCGGCAGTGCTAACCACTGCGCAAAACCAACACGTTGAAACTGGTTGAAAAAGCCATCCTCCTAAGCTACAGTTCAGAAAAGTTTAAGTACCAAATTTTAAGTTCTCTTTTTTTAATTATTTATTATAATGCGACGTTATGTAAATATAAAATACACGAACTTTTAACAGGAATATCAATAAAATGTTTTTTAAATAAATAATTTAAATCGAATACAATTTTTCTTCGCGTGATATTTTGTTTTTCCCCGTTATAGACTACTTGACAACTTTTTACAATGACAAGAAATGTAATTTTTTATGAAAATTAAAATTTTTTAACGACGGAACTCAGAAATTTGATCGTGAGTGTTGACAATTTCTTAACCCATTAACGACCCAAACTATCCATTTTATAACATGAGTTTGACCGCAAAATTTATGGGTATAACAAAACAATAAATAGATCAAAAGTACTGTTCCTTATGTTTTTGGGTGAGCTAAATTCGAATCCGTCGTCAAAATTCGAATATTTGTCTCTTCAAAATTAAATAGGGCGGTTTTTGGATACATAAATAGTAAAAAATGTTTGATTTTTTATTTTTATAATTTTTTTCAGACATAAAAGATTTTTCACTATTTTTGTATACAAAAACCGCCATATTTAATTTTGAAGTCAAAATGTTCGAATTTTGACCACGGATTCAAAATTATCTCAGCCGAAAACATAAGGAACATTACTTTTGATTTATTTATTGTTTCGTTATGCCCATAAATTTTGCGGCCAAACTCATGTTATAAAATTGATAGCTTTGGTCGTTAATGGGTTAATAATAAATTTTTTTAACTTTCGTGTAAGGTTTGATTTTTAGGTGTTTTATACTATTTTACAACGTTTAAGATCAATATAAAATGTATATTTTTCTGAACATTTGCAATTCTTCATAAACATGGAACTTATAATTTTTTACTTAAAAAAATTTTAATCATATTTTATTCCGAAATTTTGAAATTTGCATAAGGTAATTTTTAAATCACGCCAAAAAACTCGTTCTTTCGAATCTTATATCATTTTCTTTTTATATTGTATATAAAGTATTATATTATTTAAAATTTATTATTAATCGTTTACAAAAGCTCAAACAATTATAAATCTAGTATCTGTATGTTTTTTGCCGTCATTAATTTATAGTTTTATTATAATCTCTATTTGAAAATGTTTACTATACATTTATCACGATTCGAGATTTGTAGACACATCCATTTCTTGATGAAATCAGAAAAAGTAATTAAGTTATAAACAAAGTTTAACAATTTTGTTATCGCCAATCAGCGCCCGGCCAGATACCGTCTGAGCATTCGATCATAAGATTTGCCGGATTAGAGCCCAGTTAGCCCCCGACTGGGGTTTTCACATAAATTTTGCATAGCGAATCTTCGACCAGCGCACGGCTAGGCTCTTAAAAAGCAAATATAGCCCTGCCAGTCCCCAATCAGAAACCTTGTTGTACTAGGGCTGACCCGGGCTATTTCCACACGGGTCCTTGTAAAAGTGATTTAAAAATTGAACAAAAATCAAAAATAATTTAACATTTCATAGGAGTCTAACCAATACTTAAAAAGAGCTTTAAAAAATTGGAGAAATACATCAAAATTGAACAATTGTTACTTTAGAAAAAATTGGATTAAGTTTTACTTCTGCCAAGTTTGGGCTCGGTTTGGGCCATGACCACATTTCTGCACAAGAATTTTCTACAATCTACATATTCAATGACTTTGCCGAAAGCTTGTCTTTTGATTGAAAATTAAAATTACTCTTTGGTTGAAGATTCATCTGCGTTGAGTGAGGATTTACCTTTTTTTTATTAAAAATTGGTGCTTTTTAGTCCATTTAGCTGTTTTTTATTTGAATCAACAAATTTTCTTGCTTAAAATATCAACTATTACATTTTTTGTTGAGAACACATCTTTTCCGTTAAAAATTCAACAAACTTTTAAGTAAAAAAGAAAAAAAATCAACTTTAAATAGGATATTTAAATTTTCAGGCAAAACATTTAATTTTCAATTAGAAAAAATATATAACCCAACAGAGTATTTTTTCACAAAAAAAATTCATTTTTAACCAAAAATGCGAGTTTTCAACAAAATACATGAAGTGTTAAAAATAATATATGTTTCATTATATTTGGTAAAATACAACGATTTATATTTTCATCAACAAATTAGATGAATAAATTTCAAAATTTTGACAATCAAGTACAACGAATATGTTCCTTCGATTTCAGTAGCTTCAGCTTACCCTGAATATCTAAGTTAGTTATAAATTGTAATTAAAATGTATTGATGAATATTCTTACTAACAATTTATCATAATTAAGTATGAATTATAAAATATTCCAGGAATTTTTACTGAGTGAATCTTAGCGCACAAACATTAAAATTGGTATTATTTTTAGTTAGATTTGCATTCATAGAAAAAAACAAGGAAATACGACCTTGAAAATACCTCAAATTAAAATATTTTGCTATGAAAACTATTTACAACAATTATTATTTTTAACTTTTCAATTAATTTTATGATAAAACGAAATTTCAATATTGACATGTATATTGAATCATCCTAATTATATAGTATTTTGAAATTTAAAATTATAAAGGTTAGTGAAGTTTAAATTGAAAACGTTAAAAAAGTGAATAATACGTAAGATAGTGAATTTATTCATTTTTTTATATTCATACCGTTTAGATTTTACACATTTCGAATTCTGTTGTTTGAAAATGAATTCGTTTAGAATCTTTAGATGAAAAAATTATTCTATTTCAAATTAAAAGCATTAATTAAAGAGCTGTTCACGCTCGCGTTGAAACTCGAGCGATATAAATACACCTAGATTTACTCTATCGCGCCTTTAAAATAGGATAGTCCGCAAGATTTAAAAGCTTTAGCTGATGCTGGGAAAAATTGACCATTTCT
This sequence comes from Belonocnema kinseyi, assembly GCF_010883055.1. NCBI lineage: Eukaryota > Metazoa > Arthropoda > Insecta > Hymenoptera > Cynipidae > Belonocnema > Belonocnema kinseyi. The sequence continues at coordinate 24,867,276 of NC_046661.1, forward strand.
ATTTCAAATGTCTAGTTTAAATATTTCAGGTACGCCGGCCTTCTATGATATAATCCCTGGCGATAACAAGCAAACCAGGTGTAACGCACTGGATGCAACGGTGGGGGTGTACATAGCAGGTACTTGATGGACACGAGTCAGGAACTGCCCTTCTAATTTATGTGCTCCAAAGCCTTTGCAAATGTTCTCCTATCCTATCTATCCTATCCATCCAAAATCTTTGCGAAATCATTAAAATATTTTTCAAATATTTCTTAATTCTTTGAAAATATTTTCAAAATATTATCATTAAAGTTTTTGAGCTATCTTTTAAATTCGATTTTATAATTCAAATTCTACATTTTATTGAAATTTTTTAGAATATTTCAAAAGAACGAATAGTGAACATTTTTCATTAATTTCTTGAATTCTTAAGCATAAAACAACATGAAATATTTATAAAAAATTCTATTTACGACAAAATAATTGAATCTTCAACTAAAACGTATCTTTCTACATAAAAACTAAATAAACTGTGTTCTTGTAGAAAGCAGTTGAACTTTAAACCAAGCAGTTAATTTTTCCACACAAGAACATAAGCTCTTAATGCAGCATGTAACATTTCATATTTCAACCAAAAAAGATTTAAATTTAAAACAAAAATATTTTTATTCAGCCAAAAAAGACAAATTTGCAAGAAAATAGTTTAATTCTTAAGCAAGACAGATTAATTTTCGACTAAGCCGTTTAATTTTTAACTGAAAAGGATGAACTTTCATTCAAGATGATTAATTTTCTATAAAAAATCAGAATAATTGAAACATATAAGTTTTTTAAGGGAAAAAGATTAAATTTTAATTTGAAGTATCAATGTTAATAAAAATGGAATAATTACATTTCCAACCAAAAAGTTCATTTTGTTGCAAAGAATATTAATTTTTCACTTGAATTTTCTGCTAAAAAAGATTACTTTTCAACCAAAGATTTCAATTTTTAACTGAAAAAGTAGATAAATAAATTGATTTGAAAATAAATTTATTACACAAATTTTTAACAAAGAGGTTGTATTTTAAAAATAATATTTAGACTGTCAACAAATTATTAGATTTTTAAATCAAAACCATGACTTTTTCAACACAAAAATTGATGGTCAACCAAAAGAGACGAATTTTTGTAACAAAAATGATCAATTATCTAAAAAACAGTCACATTTTTAAACCAAAAATATAATTTTTTCACTAAAAAAGTGAATTTTCTACCAAATAGTTCGACGTTCTAACAAATTGTTAAGTTTACAAACACTAAAGACGAACTTTCTACAACAAAGTTGGCTCACAACGCAATAGTTGATTTCCAATTAAAATGATGAATCTTCAACAAAAAAATAAAATTTTGATAAAAAGTTGAATTTTCCATACAACATATGTTAAAAACGAATTATTTAATAGTTAATATCACAACCAAAAGTATTTCAATTTGAAATAAAAAACAGTTAAATTCAGCCAAAAAATAAGAACTTGCATATAGCTTAGCAATTGTTGTTTTTATAGATCCATAAGTTTAAATTGTCATTTCTTGCAGATTTCAAGAAGATTTACAAGTTTTCGAAAAAAATTTTTCAGTTAGATACAAATTTAAAATAGAGATGCATGTAAAATTCAGGGAAATGTTTTTAAGTATCTTTTTAGAAATTTACATAAATTTACTTTTCTGTTAAAACATGTACATTCTGGTATTGTAAAAACACTTTTGCTTAAATTATTGTGGAAAATTATGCTGTTAATATTGGAACTTTATTGTAGAAAATATATATTTATACAAAAATGGACCTTTTCACAAGCAACGCTTTTAAAATCGAAATTCATTTATCAAAATAATCTCGGCGCAGCGGGCATATTTTTTCATACCATGCTGAGCCCTATTTCTTTGCAATATATGTGAAAATTACTAATTAAAATAAATAATTTCTTGAGAGATAATTCTTTAAACTCATAAATACGTTATTCAAGTAATCAATTTCTGAAAAAATAGATATAGCGCAACACATTTTCGTATAACAGTACAGATATAAATAATAACTTGAAAATTCATGTTTTGGTCCAGAAAATTTCAAAATTTGTTAGAAAATTATCTGTGTTAGTTTTAAAATGATGTTCTTGGTTAAAAAATGCTATTGTTTCAAAGACAACTGGATTTTTTGGCTTCAAAATTTGTATTTTTTAATTGAAAATCAATTTTCTTGGTAGAAAAAGCATGTTTTTGGTTCAGAAATCTTCTATTTATTTCGAAATTTAACCGTTATTTTAAAAATGGAATCGCTTTTTAAAAATTTGTTTAACATATTCATTTTCAAATAAATTTTTCGCCTACCTTTTTCAGTTAAAAATTGAACTTTTGTTTTGATGTATTGTTATAATAATTTATATTTTCCGGTGCAAAATTAATCTACTTGTTAAAAGAATCAACTTTTTCTTTGAAAATGTAACTATTAAGCTGGAGATATTTTTTCCTTGCTGGGAATTAATTTTCTTTACTTATAAACGTAACTGTTACTTTTTGTTGTTGAATTTTCATATTTGGAAATGAAAATCGATCTCTGCCATTTGAAAATTCATGTGTTTTAATGAAACTCCCTATTTTCTGATAGAAAATTAATTATCTTAAAAGAAGGTTCATCCTTTTAGTTAGAAATGCAATTGCTTGGTGGAAAATGAAGCTATCTTGTTTCAGAGATGAACAATTTTCTTGAAAATTCGTCGTTTTTGAGAGTAAATTTGATTTTGTGAATTAAAATGTTTTTTGCTTGAAATATTAACTGTTACATGTTGCGTTATGTACGCATGTTATTGTGTTGCAGGAACAACTCCTTGGTGTAAACTTGAACTACTTTGTAAAAATACTTTATTTTGTGTTTGAAAATTCATCTTTTTATTTTGAAATTTATCTGTTTGGTCATAAGTTGACTTTTTCGTAGAAATTTTAGCTTGTGCTTCAACTTGCGAATTCAAGGATTTAGTGAAAAATTGGACTATTCCGTTGAAAATAAACTTTTATGTCGAAAATTCATATTTTTGTTAAGAAATGAAACAGCGAATATACAGTCATCTTTTTGGTTGAATATTCAACTATTTTGTTAAAAATTCGTAATTTCTTCATAGATTTAACAGGATAAAAATTCGAAATTATTCTTTGTTAAAAGTATACAATTTTAGACTGAAAATTAAACCATTCCATTTTTTATTTGAAATTATATACCTCTTTCAGTTCAAAATTTAACAATTTGTGTGGAAATTCATGTACTTTGTTTGAAATTCATCCTTTGGGATTAAGAATTTGCCTTTTCTTGTATGATAGAGCAGTCATCTTACTTCATTACACATTCATATTTCTTGATTGAAAATTCACTTCTTCCGTCTGAGCGTGACATTTTTCGTCGAAGATTCAACCTTTCGGGTTGAAAATTAGATTATTTATATCACAATGCATCTACTAAAATTTGTTATCAATAATATTGATCTTTAGTGTAACTTTATAAATAATGTATACAAATCTACTACAGACTGGGAAATAAGTCAAGTGCCATTTATCAGGAACCGGTCCGGGAACTGAACCATTTACTGGGAACTGGGAACTGGTCCTCAAGATAACTCATTTTCAAAAGTTCAAAAAAAGTCCCCTTATTATGAGCATCTTGTGTAGGTTTTTGAAAGCTGGGTCGATTTTGGTTTGAATCATTCATTTTTAACATTTTTATTGTTTACTAACAAAAAAGAAATAAAATAATTTTTAACATGGCTGACCTATCAAATACAAATTTTTTGCGTCTTGCACTTTTTTGTAAGACAAACAGTTTGCAATGTACAGCATTATAAACAAATTATTCTGAACAAAAATGCCATATTTTTACATCGTTACTTCAGAATCTTTGTTCAGAAAAATTTGAACCTAGTACACCGTCTATATCGAGGATAGATCTCTTGAATGGAAAAAGAAATCTTTCGGTGGACTAAAAACTTCTCTCCGTGAATTGTAATTCAAAATGTGCTATTTTTATCTGTCATTAAACATTTTTTTATCTGGGTTGGCTTTTCGTAATTGTCCCAGTAATGGTCGGTATAACTTATTTCGTAGAATATTAGCTTGTTTCAAATTCACATTTTGGTGTTATATATAAGTCAAATAAAAATTTTTTTAGTGATAATCTAACGGTTTTTAGTTTTTTTGTTTGTTTATAATTTGTCTTTTAAATTAGAAAATTCATATATTTCAGTAGAAACTGCATCTTTCTTACGGAAAAATGCAACTTTTTGATTGAAAATGCAACAATTTTGTCCAAAAGTAATCCTTTTGTGTTGGAAATTTAACTGCTTTGTTGAACATTTAAGTATATTAATAGAAAAATTACTTTTTTTTTAAACTCATATTCTAATGTTAAAGAGTCAAATTGAAATCTTTTTGCAGTGGAAATTCAACTATTTTTTGGAAAATGTGTGTATTATATTTAAGAAATATATCTATTTTTAGTAGAAACTGCATACTTCTTAGAAAGAAATGAAACTGTGTGGTTAGAAATTCAAAATTATTTTTAAAAAGCCGTTCTTTTCGATTGAAGATTCAACTGTTTAGTAGAAAATTCAACAAGTTTGTTGAAAATTGACTAGTTTAAATTTACATTTTAGTGTTGAAAATTAAACTGAAATCTGTTTCAGGTAAAAATTCATTTTTTTATCATTTATCTTTTTAATTTAAAAATTCATCTGTTTTAGTAAAATTGTTATTTTACTTGAATAAAAATGCAACTTTTGGTTGACACTTCCATAATTTTGTTAAATTTAGTCAAAAAATCAAAAGTATTATTGAAAATTCAACTATTTCATAGGAACTTTCCTGGTCTGACATTCATATTTTGATGTTGAAAAGTCAACTAAAAATTTCTTCAAATAAAAATCCAATTGTTTTTTTTTTAACTTAGCTTTGGATTTGCAAATTTATATGTTTTAGTTGAATTTTTATATATTTCTTGGATAAAAATACAACTTTTTGTTTAAAGATTTAACAATTTTGTTAAGAAGTAAACTCTTTTGGCTCAAGATTCAATTTTTTTGTTGAAAATTCGTCTTTTCTGGTTGAAAATGCAAGTCTCTTCGTAGAAAATTTACTTCCTCTTTAAATCAAATTTTAATGTAAAAAATCGAATTAAAATATTTTTTATATGAATATTCAAAATTTTTTTTTTGAAAATTTCTCTTTTTGATTTAAAAATATATCTGTCTAATTGAAATGTTGTTGTCGAAGCTTCATATTTTTAGTAGAAAATTCATCTCTCCGGTTGAAAGTTTGACTATTTTGTTGAAAATTGACCTTTTTTAATTAAAAATTCAACAGCGTGGTTAAATATTAAACTACTTTGTTGACACTTTTTAAAGAGAAATTTATCTGTTTGTTTAAAATGCAACTATTTTCTTGGAAAATATTTTTGTATCGATGAAAATTCATATTTTGTGTTTAAAAATTCAAATTAGGTGCATAAAATTCGTCTTGCCTTAAAGATTTAAAAATTTAAGTAAACGTTTTTTGTCTTTCTCTTCTGAAAATCTTTATTTATTGAAAAATCGTATTTTTTGGCCGTAACATTAATTTTTTAAAATGAAATTTTATATTTTTTGATTGAAATATCAACTATTACAGTTTTTTTTTGTTGATGATTCATGTTTTGATGTTAAAAATATAATTATTTGCTGAAAATTGATTTATTTTGTTGAAAATTCAAGTATTTTTTTAAAATTCCATCTTTCATGGAAGAATAGTAATTTTTGTTTAAAAGAAATATAAGTAAATTTGACATTTTTATTTTGTATTTGGAATATTGTTTGATTCAATTTATAAAATATCCGATCTTAAACATATTACCAAATTAAAATTTTAGTTTTTGAATGTTAATGGTCAGCAGTTAAAAAGATTGTGTAAAAAAATCTGAGAATTATGAAAATGAAGTTTGCACCCTGCAAAGATCATTAATAATATCATTTATTCTTCATCACCTCTCTTGCTAAATTGCTTATAAAAATTAAAATAAATAATGATCCTCAATAACCAGCATTGATTATTCGCGTCCTTTTATAACCAATTGAAAAATAAAAAATGTACACCCCCCTGCAAAATGCAATCTTCAAGTTATTAACAATTAACTTGCTTTTATATCGCTAATTTTACCGTAAACAATATGATTGGCATGGATAGCGTTTTATGTACCTGATCCGCACTGTTTAAAACTACTGTTAAAAAAAATGGTTCAAACACAAATTGAGCCAGATTTAAAAAGCCTACCCAAGATATTTGTAATCAAGAGACTTTTTTGACCTTTTGAAAAAGAGTAATCTCGAGGACCTATTAATGCATGCAGAAGTGTTAATGGCGAACGAATTAGAAGAGATGAGTATAATTTCGTCGCCACTGAAGGCTAAAAATTTGGGCACTTGTAAAGGCAGGTGGGCTACTTGAGGTGGCAATGTGGCCTTCAAGTCGGCATACCCCTCCCTCACTATGGACTGCAACTAAAATTTCGCACGTTTCCAACAAAGGACAAGGGGCGGTGAAGGGTACCCCATGAAGATAATCTCTTTGCGTTTCAACTTGCCTGTTTCCTGGATATTTTCTCGCCTATTCCTTAATTAAAAATTCTATTAGGGGGACAATATCCCTGCCATTTTGACGAGTTTGGAATTATAATAGTAAATATACATAGATTCTTAACAATTCCAATATAAATATCAAAATTCCATTAGCTTCCAATTCCCACTGCGTTAATGAGGTGATTTAAATTTCTTAAATATTTAAAAATTCATTTTGACGACGTATATTTACTTAAACATTTTTTCATTTAAAAGCTTATAAACAGTTTTTTTGTATAATATTAAAAGTTTCACTTTAGTCAAAATACAAAATTTAACAAAATTTGTAATTGAATAATTATTCAAATATTCTTTTAAAATTGTTCTTTTCCTCATTCGCAAAAAGTTGATGAAAACATTTTTTCAAAGTAGTAAGAATACAAATTGTCAAGGAAAGTTGCATTTAAACTCTAGTAAAAAATAAAATTAAAAAAATATAATTGCATAATTTTTTAATTGTGCTTTTAAATTAAAACATTGTAGCCGAACAATTAATAAAAATACATTATCAATGTTTTGTTATCATGAGAATCTTTTCTGTGAAAGTAAAAAAAATTTGTTACTTTCAAAATCAACTTTTCGTTGTTAAAGAAAAGAACATTTTTTAAGTAATAATTACAGTCTGTCAAGTTAAAGCGTGGGTGGCTTTACTCGCAGTCGGTAAGGTGTATCGACATGATTTTGGTGTCAAAATATTAAGAAGAGCTCCCTC
>NC_046661.1:24874737-24875349 GCF_010883055.1 Belonocnema kinseyi
GGGAGCTCTTCTTAATATTTTGACACCAAAATCATGTCGATACACCTTACCGACTGCGAGTAAAGCCACCCACGCTTTAACTTGACAGACTGTAAATCATTGTTTATCTAAAACTTTTTCTTTAATTTCATATTTTTACTACAGAGTAATTCTCCAGGGCCTGAAATGTTTGCTGACAAATTTAAAGATATTTGTTAAGAAATTTTACCGCTACATTTTAGTAGTTTTTTCATTAATATTCGACTTAGTTAAAAACTCTTCTTTAAAAATACTGCAAGCTTTGTTAATATTTACTAATAAATTATAATATAATGAAAATTTTTAATTAAAGAATTTTTATCATTTCAAAAATGAGATACAAACCAAAGAATAACACTTCCAACTTTAAAAATGTTAACCACGCAATATATCGACAATTTCTACGAAATAACAACATTTTTAAACACTTAAAGTTATTTACTTTTAAATTAATTATTGACTCACTATAATTGAAAAGTTTATCAAAAGTGGAAAATCATAGTTAGGTTTAATTGATTATTGCATTTTCGATTAATTTCGAAGAAGGTATAGTGTACATGAGGGTGTTCCAAAAAATGCTTTTCCAGATACAGA
>NC_046661.1:24875359-24886174 GCF_010883055.1 Belonocnema kinseyi
CCCCCCGAAAGTTTCCATTTCTGGAGGAAGAAAATCCGTAATTTTTTTTCAAAATTCGAAGAGTAACACGTGCCATCGGGCACCTCAATATTCCATTTAATTAACAGGGGCAAATATTCAATTTTCGAAAAATTGAACTTATGTTACAGTTTCAGCAAAATGTGCCAAGTTTTTTAGGAATTCAAGAGGAGTGTCTACTTAATAAAACAATACTAATAACTTTCGTTTTCAATCTACCCGCAACTTACCCGCAGCGCCCCAAATATGACCGAAAAATATTTTTTTTTTTACCTATTATTGTTATTTTTTATCAATTTTCGCCGTCTTTTTTATACAAATAATTACCAATGGATAATTTGAATATTTACCACGACTTTTTAAACAATTGTCAATGGCTCAAATAAATTTAAATTATTTAAACAATTATTTATTCCTGAAAAATGTAAAAAATAATCGTATTTTATTATCAAAATATAATTGTTTATCATTGGTTGCACGTATTTGTACGTATGCTTGTACGTATTGCTTGCAGTATTTGTTTAAAGCATCTTTATTTGCTCAAGCAGTTTTTTTTAATAACTAAAAAAATGAAATAAAACAGAGCAAATTATTTTGCTGAATGTATAGAGTACAGTAAGAATATATTTACCACTTTTTAATTGTTGAAAAAAATTGTTAAAACGATTACTTTTTGAAAAATGGGATACCAATTTGAAAGAAAGTGGACATATCTGGGTCAATTTTTAGAAATTCTGATAATCAACAATAATTAATTGTTTAAATATTTACATCGTGTTTTTATACAACTGTGCTACTCCAAACAATGACAAAATATTACATTTCAATAAGAAAATACGATTATTTTTTACATTTTTCAGGAATAAATAATTGTTTTAATAATCTGAAGGGTGAGGGTGGGCTGGAAATAAAAGTTATTAGTATACTTTTATTCCGTAGACACTCCTTTTCATTCCCTAAATAAACTTAGCACATTTCGATAAAACCCTGTAACATGAGTTCAATTTTTCGAAAATTTTAAATTATCTGGTAATATTTCCAAAAAAGTTTAAATATTTAATTAGAAAGTCCTTATTTTTTAATATTTTTGTGAAAATTCATGTATTTTGATAAAAATTAATCTACTTGGATAGAAAGTTCTTATTTATTTAAAAATAAATGTTTTATAGGCAAATTTTACTATTCCAATTATGCTTGATAATTTATCTTGTTTAGTTGAACCGAATTCAGTTTTAACCATTTTTTCGACATTACAAAGCTGCATGTCCATTAATTCTAAATTAATTATAATTTTCCAGGATCTCAATACGTATTTTTTATCAAAACGAAAAATTTAGAGAAGAATCTTCGCAAAATGAAAGCTTTTTTAAGCACACCATTGCTTATTATAGCTTAAATGTTCGTCAAATAAACAAATGAACAAAATGTCTTTCGTAAAGAATAATACACCTCGAATATTTACAACGGATCGACCACATATTACAGTGGGTTCGTAAAGGTTTTGTAACGCGTGACACTGTCTAGATAAAAAAATTAAATTTGAATTCTTATTGATAAATTAAATACCAATCCTATCGACACGAAAATTTGAGTAGCAGCATTTTAAACCAGTGTTGAATTTTCGAGCATAAAACGAAGAATTTCAACAAAAAACATGAATTTTCAACTAAAAAGGATAAGTTTTCAAACAAAAATAGAATATTTAACTTTTCAGATAAGCAGAAACTCATATTCCACATAAAATAACGGAGATTCTAAAAAAATAGTTACATTTTAAATAAATAGTTTAATTTGCAACAAAAAAATCAATAAAAAATTTCAACAAAAATGTTAATTTACTGTTAAATAGTTTAATTTTTGGTTTGAAGAGAGAATTTTTCAACTAAAAATAGAATTGTTAAACTTTCAGCTTAAGAACTAATTTTCAGCAAAAAAGAAAAATTATCAACCACTTGCATCCAATGAAAAATGAAGAATTGTTGACCAAATGATTTAATCATCAAAAAATATCATGCTTTTTCAACAAACAAGATTAATGTTAAAATCAATTGGACGAATTTTTAACAAAATACATAATTTTCTATAAAATATTTAAATCACAAACTTAGATAAAAAATTATGCACAACATGAAGTTTCCACAAAAAATTAATTCCCAATAAAATATTTAAATATTCAAAAAGTGGAATGAAACTTTTGAAACAAAGAAATTTACCAAAAAGACCAATGTTCAACAAAAACGTTTATTTACGACCAAATAGTTGAGTCATAAACTTAACAACCACACACTTAATCAATTTTTTTTTGTTAAATAAATATAAGGATAATAAAGAAGTTTTATCCGTTACAGTATATCTGATAAACTGAAAATGTTGAAATAAAATGTATATTGGTGAGACTGGTAGCAGACTTAAAACTCATATTTTCTGACATAAACGGGATTGTGAATTAGGCAATCAAAATATTCGTTAGTCACAACATTTATGGCAATCTGATCAAACTATTTCATAAAAGATTTATATGTGAATTGAAAAAAAAGTTACTTTTGCGCACTTTTCATTTGGATCACCATTTTAATATCAGTCTTTATTAAATACTCATAAAAAATTGACTTCATCTCTAATGTATTCGTTAGTCCATGTTTTTCCTTGCAAATCAAAACATCTTGGTTCGGTTATTATTTTTTTCAATGTAGTAAAATTTCTCTTTTGAAACCTCTGAATTTTAAGGTTTCAATTTGAACGTTTTAAAGGACACTTTTCAAATCATGGTTATTTATAAATTTTAAACTTCAATAATAAAAAAATAACTAATTTTGCTTCACTCTAATATTATGTTTTTTCTCTTAGATGAATTACCTCAAAAATGGCGTGCAACAAGATCGAAACGTACGCTGCTTTTTTTAAAATAATTGAAAAATAAAGTATGATTCATGGGCAACTGAATACACTTTTTTTTGGACCATATGAAGAATAACTCATTTTCAGACGAATTGACTTCATCAAAAGTGGAATGCTTAACTTTTTCGAGTTAAAAAAACTAATTTTCAAAAATAAAAAAGAATTTTTAAACAAAATAGCTACATTTTCAAATAAATAGTTTAACTTTAAGCAAAAAATATGGATTTTCAGGAAAACACTACAGGAACCATTAACAAATTTCCAACAAGGCAGTCATATTTTCATAAAGAGTTTAGTTTTTATCCAAAAATATAAATTTTCAACAAAAAAGTTAATTTACGTCTAAATAGTTAAATTTTTAAGTTGAAAGCGACACATTATAACAAAAAGTTGAGTGAAACTTTTTAGATAAAATAAATTGTTTTTTTACAAAACAAAATAATTTTTAACAAAACAATTACACTTTCAAATAAATAGTTCATTTTTAAATCAACAATATAATTGTCAGCTAAAACACTTTTTTTCAACAAAAAATCCGATTATCAATCAATTCCATTCAATAAAAAATACCGAATTTTTGACCAAATAGGTGAATTCTTAACCAAAATCATAAATTTGTTAAAATCAAGATTAATTTGATTAGCAAAAAGACCAATTTTCAACAAAACCCTAAATTTATAATTAAATAGTTGTATCATAAACTTATAAGTGAGAAAATTTCAACGGAAAGTAGAACAATAAACTTTTCAGAAAAAAAATTATTTTTCCACAAAACAAGAGAATTAAAGAAAGATAGTTTGACATAAGTAGTGAAATTTGTAACAGAAAATATTGATGCTCCACAAAAATGTTAATTTACGAACAAATATAAAAATTTTTAAATAAAATTGATGAATTTTTAGCCAAAAACGGAATCACTAAATTTCAGTTGAAAAACTTTTTTTGACTAAAAATCGAATTATCAACTAGTTGCATGCAATGAAAAAGGAAGATTTTTTGACAAAGTAGTTTAAACCTTTAACCAAAATCATGCGTTTTTCAAACACCAGATTAATTTTGTGATCAAAAAGACCAATCTTCAACATAAGACATTTATTTAAGGATTGAATAGCTAAATCATAAACTTATAAGGGAGACATTTTCAACCGAAAGTGGAATAAAACTTTACAGATGAAGAAGAATATTTTTTCGTCTAAATCAAAGAATTTCCTACAATATAGTTTTAAATAAATAGTTTATTTTTAAGCCAGCGATATACATTCTCAACAAAAATGTTATTTTATGGCCAAATAGTTGAGTCATAAACTTGGAAGGGATACTTTTTCAACTAAAAGTAGAATAATGAACCTTAGCGGATGGAATTTGTAGAAAAAAAAAGATTCAAGAAAATAGTTATATTTTCAAATTAATAGTTTAACTTTATGCAAAAAATATGAATTTTCAGGAAACTAATATGCAAAGAATAAACAAATTTTCAACAAGATAGTGATATTTTCAAAAATAGTATACTTTTTAACGAAAAATATGATTTTTTCAAAAAAAAGTTAATTCACGAAAAAAAGTTAATTCATAAACTTATAAGGTTTCAATTTCAAAACGAAAGTGAAATAATTAATTTTTGAGATAAAAAGATTAATTCCTCACAAAAAAAATGAATTCCCAACAAAATTAAAGCCATGTATGTTAAACAAAATAATGCCCTTTTTTACAATTTCATTAAAATGCAATGATTGCCAAATTTTGGTATCGGCCATTTTGAATTTTGAAATTCTGAAACCAAATTAAAATTCAGCGGCCCCAAAAACGTATAGATATTCATTTTTATAGAAATCGAACCATTTTCAAACTTTTGCACTTAGGTTTGAACCTTACTATTTGTCAGTTGCGAAATGTCGGCCGGCGAAAGCCACAGGCCGATTCACTGACAGTGAATGCAGTGTTTCCAAATCGCCGAGGCGGGAACGTTTGCAATATAGCTGTGATTTTGCTTATATGCGATAGAGGTGTCAACGTGCAGGCCGTATAGTCGGAGAGCCGAGGCCGTTTTTGGCGAGTGATTAGGTAACGATTCTGCCACTATTTTCCTGATTGTTGAGAATGTACTGATCACGAAATATGGCTTCTCCAGGGGTAGTCCTGGGGAGAAGGTGTTTATTTACTCATTCAAAGTTGTAAAAAAAAAATGATTAAAATAAGTCATAGGGTAACGGCTGAAGCTTTCTGCGTTGAATGTGGAGACAATTAGAAAATGTTCCGTGCAATTGGTAGAACAATAGCCCGGCGCGGAAGGGGGGGGGGGCAGAACGATCCAGAGGTGTAAAAGAATATGTAATTTGAAAGTTATTTTCTAACACCCACATTTTTTATATAACATTCTACTCGTTATTCAAAACATATATTCGAAGAGGCAGAACAAAATCTCGGGGATAACATCCTGGCAAAACATCGCAAACTGCCCGGTTTTGACATTGTTCATTGTTCGTCGGTTTACGGCCCTGACACTGCGAGCAAAGTGGTCACTTGTGCTCCGAAGACGATCAGTAGCGTAACTGGACACATAGATTACGCCACTTTGCTGGCAGTATCAGAACCGTCAACCGACACACAATGATCAATGTCAAAACCGGGCAGTTAGCGATGTTCTGCCAGAATGTTATCCCCGAGATTTTGTTTTGCCTCTTCGAAAATATGTTTTGAATAATGAGCAGAATGTTATATAAAAAATTTGGGTGTTAGAAAATAACTTTAAAATGACATATGTAATCTTTTACACCTCTAAATCATTCTGCCCCCCCCCCCTCTTTCGCACCAGCCTATTGTTTTGCCAATTGCACGGAGCATCGCCTAATTGTCTTGACATTCAATACAGAAAGATTAAGCCGTAATCCTATGACTTATTTTAATAATTTTTTTCACAACTTCGAATGAGTAATTAAACACCTTCTCCCCGGGACTACCCCATGAGAAACCACATTTGGTGATCAGTATATTCTCAACAATCAGGAAAAGAGTGGCAGAATCGTTACCTAATAACTCGCCAAAAACGACCTCGGGTCTTAGACTAGTATCTATAAGTATGGTGACACTAGCGCCAGTCATATACAGGGTGTCTAAAAAGTCCCGGAACAGTTGGATGTTTCCTCAGGTAATATATTTTTCAAAAAAGTGAAGGTCACTCCGGAAGTGTATTTCAACGAAGAATTCAATGGTGATCTTCATTTTGACCTTTAAGTTGACCTTCATGGCTTTTTGAAGGTCAACTTTGTTTTTTAAAATGTAGACCCCCTTTTTTACATCTGCAATCGATAAAGCGGAAAATTCTACGTTCAGGTACGTACCCAAGTCATAGGTGAATTGTAACGCTCAAGGTCAGTTAGAGGTTATTTGAAATGAACAAAGTTTTCCAAGAGGTCAGTGCAATTCCTGAAGTAAATTTCAACGAGAAATTCATTGGTGAGCTCTGTATTGATCTTGGTTACAGCGTTTTGAATATTTTAAAATCATAAGGGAATTTTTCATTCAAAGTTCCAGCTGTTCTGGTGAGAGTTCTGTTCCTCCCCGAAGATTTATACAGTCCTATACCGCTTTTCGATACCTAAGTCAATACCTAAGGCGACACCATAAGTCCTATACCGTTTTTCAATACGAATATTACGAATCGAAACTTAGTTTACGTATTACGAGTACATACTTACTATCTTTCGCTAAAAGATTATTATGGCGCAAGCTAAACTTTCGGAACGAGAGAGGGTATCTGTATTTATGATGAGTGGCTGGGGACATCGATTTCGATCTTATGATCAAGTTCGTTTGCTTTTTAATCGCACTTTTCGTAATGGAGAAGGGTTAAATTCTGTCTCAAAATCAACAATTGAAAGAACTGTAAGGCGTTTTATGAATCATGGATCTATCAAGGACCTTCAAAGAACTGGTCGGCCAAAATCTGCAGGATGTGAGGAGATGCAGATGGACACATTCCAAACATTTGTTGAAAACCCACACCTTAGTTTACGTCGAGCTAGTGATCAGCGTGAAGTTGCTTCTGAGAAATTATGATAGACAGAATTGATAGAGATCCTCTTTTCTTGTACAATACAGTATTTTCAGATGAATCTACTTTCACTTTAAAAGGTGAAGTTAACAGGCAAAATTGTAGATATTTGTCCGACACAAATCCTGATAGGATATTGGAGAGTAACACACAATATCCACAAAAGATTAATGTTTGGGCCGGTATCTTGAATGATACATTGATAGGCCCTTTCTTCATCGATGGTAATCGCAATGCCCGTGCATATGAAGAGCTTCTCAGAAACCAAATTGTACCAAGAATAAGGGAGATTATAGGCGATAATTTTCAAAATATTTTTTTCCAGCAGGACGGAGCAGCGGCTTATTATGGTAGGGAGGTTCGAGCATATTTGGATACTCAGTTCCCTCAAAGGTGGATTGGAAGAAAGAGTGAAATCGAGTGGCCTGCTAGATCTCCTGATCTGAAGCCTCTCGACTATATTCTTTGGGGTTATTTAAAGAGCAATGTATACTCAACGCAACCGCAAAGCTGAGACGAATTGCAGAATCGGATTCTGCAACAGGCATAGAGTTTTGTCAAGAAGCTCAAGGATTTCAGTTCGAACGTCTTCACTGAAGCGCGAGAGGCAAGGGGACTCACGCTAATCCAGCACCCCAAAGGGAACAGAATTTACCACGTCCACGATGTTGCTCCTGGGTAATGCTTAATGTAACGTAAACTGCTTGGAAAAAACCTTGAAAAAACCTTGAAGATCATCACCAAGATCAATACAGTGCTCACCAATGCATTTCTCGTTGAAATTCACTTCAGGAATTGCACTGACCTCTTGGAAAACTTTGTTAATTTCAAATAACCTCCAACTAACCTTGAACGATACAATTGAACTACGACTTGTACACGTAACTGAACGTAGAATTTTCCGCTCTGTCGATTGCAGATGTAAAAAAGGAAGTTTCCATTTAAAAAAAAAACAAAGTCGATCTTCCCAAAAGCCATGAAGGTCAACTTCAAGGTCAAAACAAAGGTCACAACTGAATTCCTCGTCGAAATTAACTTCAGGAATTACACTGACCTCTTGGAAAACTTTGTTAATTTCCAATAACCTCTAACTGATCTTGAACGTTACAATTGACCTATGATTTGGGTACGTACCTGAAAGTAGAATTTTCCGCTACATCGATTGCAGATGTAAAAAAGGGGGTTACCAAAAAAAAAAGTTGACCTTCAAAAAGCCATGAGGGTCAACTTTAAGGGCAAAATGAAGGTAACCATTGAATTCCTCGTTGAAATTTACTTCCGGAATGACCTTTACTTTTTTGAAAAATATTTTACGTGAGGAAATATCCAACCGTTCCGGCAATTTTTAGACACCATGTATACTCGAACTAGGTAGGCGATGATACCGTTAACGGATAAACGTTGTCACCTCAGAACATTTTTTCGCTAAATGCACCAGGAGTCCATCTAAAACGGATTTACATAACAAAATAGGCAAAACTTTGTCACCTCAGAATTTCGAGGCGACAACGTTATATATGAGGCCAGAACGTCTACTGTATATATATTTTTGAGTGGACAACGTACAGTCTACACACACACACACACACACACACACATATATATATATATATATATATATAATTAAAAATTTGTCATAAGGACAACCGCCCGATTTTGCCGGGAGCGTGTACTAATCTGGAAAATTGCACCCGCTCCCAGCGAAATCGCGTTAAAATTTCAGCCACAACCACGTCTCACGACCGTGAGATAGGTGGTTATAGTCTGCAAAAGAATCAATACGAAGATCCAGCAAAAGCCTCGTGCACCCTAAGAATACGGAGCGGCCCAAAGACTACCGCCTTCTGCATTTTCCCCGCAAGTGTTTTAGCATATTGTTGACACGCAAGGATGCTTTTTAGACAATTAGCAAGTGAAAGCTTGGCACCTCCAAGAGCGACAATGATAAGGACGATTAGTTTAACGAACATGGTTCGCTTCTCGAAGTCAAGAAGAACCATGCCAGGCCTCGATTGAGCAACAGAAACAATAGTCGAGAATATAAAGTTCCAGTATATGCGGCACTTCCCATTCTCGATAATTGACTTAATTTCCCTAGGAGCTTTTACAGGAGCGATATTAAGGTTAATGCCGTAAGAGTGACAGAGATGGTAATAAATCACTCTTAGTGCCGCATTGCGCTTTGATTGTAGGTCCTTCCCGCCCGAGTTATACAACTAGATAGTATGTGAGCTAAATGCTCGGGGTGTGCATGGCACGCACTGCAGCTATTATCAGGAATGTCTTGGCTCAAAATGTGTCGACGGTATGTTAAGGTGGAAATGACACCGTCTTGGCATGCAAAAATGAAACCCTCCGTACCAGACTTCAATCCGGGCGAATTAAGGAAAGCAAACGTTAACTCACAAGACATTGACTGATCATTCACATTTTTGTGGAAGATACCGTGGATCCTCTTATCGAGGAGCTGTTCACGAAAGTTTTTCTCTTGTGCTTTCTTAATCCGGGCTTTCTGGAGTGATTACTCGAGATAGATAAGATTTTATGCATTTTGCTCACCCCTAATACTGAGGTCAAGTCCGAGTGTTTCAGCAGCCTCATCCGATGGTTTGTAGAGAAACGCTCCTTTACCCACTTCTTCGTGATTCCTTTCCATTTTAAGAAAACGGTGTCTTCCTTTTGCAACTCTATGTGTTGAACCCAGAATAATCCTGTTGTGAAGACATTCAAGACTCAATATTCAGCGACCATCTTGACGGCGTGAGATGTACAGTCGCGGTACGGAAGACTTAAGATTCATGCTTTTGTTCATGTGCATAACCTTTCTTGTCCCGATATCAAGGGACCTGAACTCGTTCTTCGTCCATGCAACTACTCTAAATGAATAGAGTACTACCGGGACGGCAAGCATGTTCGTTGCAGATACTTTGTTCCTCGCCGACAGTTCGGAAGACCAAATCTGTCGAATGAGACGTTTGTATCTCCTTCGGAGAGTATCGTTTATAGATGTCACATCCTGAATGCGGCTCTGTGGCACGCCCAGGTATGTATAAGTTTCTCCAGCGCAAAGGTGTCATATAACGCTTCTATCAACGGGCTCAGGATCTTCAGGGATGCCATTAAGTTTTCCTCGCTTCAAATAAACCTTGGCGTATTCGTCTAACCCAAATTCCATTCTAATTTCCTTAGTATATCGTTCGATAATCCCTAGAGCTGGATGTAGTTGCTCTTTGTTTTTAGCATAGATCTTCAGATCGTCCATGTAAAATACATGAGTGACCTTGTACTTTCGATCTGCAGGTTTGCCACATAAGTAACCGTCGGAATCGGCTCTTCCGACTTCAAATATGAGGTGAAAATACGGGCCAAATGCTGATGGGTTGAAGAAAACTTCTTCCACCAGAAGGTTTTGATACAATCTGGTCCCGGTGCGGAATAGTTCTTCATTCGTCTTAATAGTTTTTCACCTCCTCGGTAGTGATAGGTGGGCATTCTTTATCAGGTGTTATGAGGGCAACACATAACTCCTTAAAGCTATTTATATTTTCTGAGTCTTCGTCCAGTCTTTGCTGCACTTCGTAGACTTCTCTCCAAAATACTTCGACCTCCTCTGGTTTGGATGGATGTTCGGCAGTAACTTGAGGGTCTTGGAAGGGTCGAGATGGGTCAGAGAGAAATTGTTGATTTTCTCTGACCCACCTCTCCCTTCGCTCTAGACTTCTCCTAGCGTCAGATAGTATCCGTATTCTCTCAACAATATGCTGCCTTATTATCAACCGTTGGTTTTGTTTTACGGTTCGCATCGGCCAAAGCTCTCGCTACATTAAACACACAATAATTGATAGCCC
>NC_046661.1:24886274-24887664 GCF_010883055.1 Belonocnema kinseyi
CTCTCAACAATATGCTGCCTTATTATCAACCGTTGGTTTTGTTTTACGGTTCGCATCGGCCAAAGCTCTCGCTACATTAAACACACAATAATTGATAGCCCAGAGGTCAGATTCTCCGAGAAAATGTCCACGAAGCTCGTCATCCATTCCAGACAGATCTTTAGACTTGAGAGAAACCTTGGTGTTGATGTTTCTCCGAGTCATAAAGCATCGCTCTTCCTCTATTGGATGCCTGCCCGCGGTTGGTCTTAGTGCCGCCACTCTTTCTCTGTTGCCGGCTTGTTCTAGCTGTGGTAGAGTAGGTGTTCCGCTTACATAGCCCCTTTTTCAGAGTAGTTCAGCATGCTTTCGCAGATGTTGCTGCGATAAGTGCGATAGCTCTGTGTGTTTCTCGCACCACAGAGAATGCAGCCGTGCCATGTAACCCCGTTCAGGGGCCACACTCGCATCGTAGCACTCTAGAAAGTCGTGAATCAGTCGCTCCGTCCACCCAAAGGTCGCGAAATCCCGCAGATCCATCACATGGAAGCGATTTTCATTGGCTCCCCCAGCTCTAGATTGGTCGGCATTGTTGGCCGACCCATTGTCGGCAGCCCTGCGCGTTTTGTTGTTTTTGAACCGCCCGGTATCACAGAGTCACCATTCTAGACATCTCACACAGGTGCCATTCAGCTTTCGGCACGGTTTTCACAACTCCGCACACACGCATATATATAATAAAGCCTTGGAAAGCTCGTATACTGTTTATTTTTCACTTGCAATATTTTTTGACGTCTTATTTGATTGAAGATGAGACTTAGTTTGTTAAATGTAATAGGGCTAGTTTTTAGCGATTTTAGTTGAAGATAGCTGAGACTGAATTCATGAAATTTGACAAAGGCGGTTTTATATTTATTTTGGACTGTTACTGTGAGGGTGAATATATGTACTAGAATCTTGATGCCTATGGTGATTTTTTTAAATTTCAATTATTTTTCACCGTTTCAATTGATGGGAGGTGAGACTAGGTTTGCATGTGATAAGACAATTTCATAACTGATGTGGAATATTAATTTGGAGATAGATTTATTAAATAGAATATTTGAAAGTGGTTTGGGGTGGTTCTTTTTTATTTGATTTTGTTTTGGCGGTTTTAGCTGATGGAGGGTGAGACTTGGTTCGTTAAATGCGACAGGGGTAGTTTTGAAATGTTGTTTAATGTTAACTTGAAGATGAGGATATAAATTTTTTGGTTGGAAAGCGTCTGTTTTACTCGTTTACTTATTTTTAATTGAAGTGTTTATGTACTGCAGGTATAGCTAAAGTTTTTTGAAGCAGCATAGTATGATATTTTTTTATTTGGAATTCTTTCGGAAGCGTTTTGTAGACCCCGAAAAATCATTGAGTTTCG
>NC_046661.1:24887764-24893198 GCF_010883055.1 Belonocnema kinseyi
GTAAGTGTTATTAGGTGTTTTTGGA
Source organism: Belonocnema kinseyi (assembly GCF_010883055.1). Classification (NCBI taxonomy): domain Eukaryota; kingdom Metazoa; phylum Arthropoda; class Insecta; order Hymenoptera; family Cynipidae; genus Belonocnema; species Belonocnema kinseyi. Next base: position 24,887,790 of record NC_046661.1, read on the forward strand.
AAATATAATTTATTATTTTTGTTTAACACAAAATTAGCTCAGACCTGCGGTATATGTTTTCTCACACTTATTCCACATCTTTTTCTTTAGGTCTTCCTTTTCATATTTTTTAAGGATTCGTGTTGATTCTTCAAAATAATTTATGAATTTTTTGGGAAGGCCAAAATTAACATGAAATAAGGGTATTCTTACATTTAGGCTGGGTGCGTAAGTTATTTTAGGCATAATTTTAAGGAGACAAGGGTTCTATTGAAAAATAATCTTTTACAGTTTTTGAGAACCCAAAAAAGCCCAAAATTCTGGCGCTGTTTATTAATTTTTTTTAAATTTGTTGTGGTGGAGGTATTGGCGCACATCACCTCCAACGGAAAAGTCCGTTCTTTTTTGACAAAAATAAAAGAGCCTGTAATAAAAGAGACCTTCAAAGACTAGTATAAATGTTTCACAATGTTGTATTTCCACTATTCATCTTTCTGTGTATTCTTCAATCTCATTCTTCAAGGCTGTACGTGCCATTTGCGTTTTTCTCATTTTGTAGCATTTGCATTCTGAAAATTGTCACTATTTATGAGCTTCTTTGTTTCTGCTTTCGAAATGTCTGGAATGTCTGTTTAGAATGTAAGCTTTGGTCTCAACACCTTTGAATTTAAAGGATAATTAAGGACGGTATACGAGCCTCTGTACCCTAATAAGCTCTCGAATCAATTTATACCTCGGTACCTAGGCCTGTTTGATGCTTCACTTTCAGGGCACATCCCGTTGTTGCCAATTTTCCAAAATTTGAATGTATTCAACCTAACTTCTCTGGAAAAAGTGTAACTCGCCTCGGTCGCTTACCAGTCGCGCTCTCGAGGGTCAGTACTCTCCGAGACTTGAAAGAGTAAACTTGTGCATTTTTAACTAAATTTATGTGTCAACCTTTACGAACTTTATAAGCCTAATTTTTATTATCTGAGATTGCAACCACCCTTTGTACCATTTTTTACAATAGTGGAGATTACATAGATGTTCTTTTAAATAAATTGTATTTTAAATAACCTCTATTTTCTTAATTAATTGAAACGAACCTTAACTTTTAAGCCAGTACGTTGGTAGGATTTACACATGCAAACAGAGCCCAAAAATTGGTATTAGTGCCAAAGAAGTGCTTAAAAAGCCCGAAATTCTTATATACTTATATTTAGTTTAGGTGAATATTTAATTTTAAGGGTAGTTTTTAGAAGAAAGGGGTTGTTTCTTTAAACTTAACTTTTGCATTTTTTGAGTGTTAAAAAAAGCCCAAAATTCTGGCGCTGTTGATTTTTTTCAATTTTTCACATTTTCTGTACTGGAGGTGCTAGCGGCCAACACCTCATCTAAAACGCACGGAAAATACAATATAGCTGAGAGAACAATATTTTTGTCCTTAGAAGAAGAGAGTGTAGTTCTTGCACCAACACTACCGGATCGTCCTCGCAACTGTACCAGTATAGGCGTAACAGCTATATAAGTATTCTCAAACGTCATATTGATCCATGAAGGATACAAGTTTTTTGACGTAATAATACGTGGTATGAAAAATCCTTAGAAATTTGTGGTTCTACAGGCTAAATATATACACGCACACACACAAACATTCGCGGAACGCTGTTTTTATGGTTCAGGAGGTCTAAAAACGTGGAGATTTGAGAAAAAAAGACGATACGAAGAAGCTTTTACAAAAAAAAAACTCTTCGAGCAAATGGCGCTTCCCTTCCATTTTAAGGTTAGAATCGCACGTGTATGCGAATCAGTGTATTGGGCCCACGAAAAATCAGTATAGTTGTTTCACCGATACCGCATGGGTACAGGCACTATATACGCGTGATTCGCTAAACTATAATTCTGTATAGTTCGCGCGGCAATAATGTTTTTTCCGTGCACGCGTTACTTCAAGACGTGGCGATATGACCGGTGCCATGTCCCGTTCTAGAAAGCAAAGATTACATCTTATATTGGAATCTTACTATGAAAATGGATCATTACATCTGGGCCAATGGAAATGACATCATGATGCAAAAAAAAATCGTGGAAGGGTCTACATCATCGACATTACTTGTCCACTTAATCGAAATTTGCAATCAACCTATATGAACTTCTTGAATATCTATGACTCCTAAGAGTCAGTAGGTTATTGGCAGCAGCTCAGAAGGCGGTTTTATTAGACACCTGTCGCATTTTAAGAAACTTTCTGGACTGTTCTTTACTGTAGTTACCACCAACGCTTGCAGCCGCTCATAATTGTATACCTGCAACATCAGCGTAGGAGGTCTCACGCATCATATTGGATTGACTTAGATCATCCTTATATCATCAGTCACTTGACTTATTCCGTGGCTATAATGTATAACCGGGTTCACCCGAGTAAAAGTTTTGATTAAACAATAGGTTGATTGGGCGTGGCAAAACGACGGAAATGAACATCAGTTAGGGGAAGTCGTGCTACACGATCAAACATTGGCAGTCCCTCAACCTGTTTGTAATCCCTGTCCTCACGTACTCCTTCAGGCTCATCAAATGGTCTAATACCGACCTTGAAATATGGAACAGAATGGTTCGCGCAAAAATGACGAAGCACTAAATGTACAACAGTAATCCAGTATTTGGCTAAGAAAGGGCGTTCGGTATCCAAAAGCGGAAAGATTCATCACTCCGATTCAGGAGACGGTTTTCAGCACCAGAAATGTTCGCAAACACGTGTTACATCAAGACGCGGATGACTGCCGCCGATTATGTAAAGATACCAACAAATCGATCTTAGCATAATGGATGCCTTTCTATAGATACATTCAAATGCCCGTTTCAGAAAACAAAGATCACATTTTATGTTAGGATATTACTATCCAGACGGATCATTACATTTAACCCAATCGACCTGACATCGTGTTGCAAAAAGAAGAATTTTGGAAGAGTCTACATCATCGACAATGCATGTCCACTGAGCCGAAAATTGCAGGCAATCTATACGAGCAAGATCCATAAATATAGCGATCTAAAAGTCAGTAGTGTACTGGCAGCAGCACAAAAGGCGGGTTTATTAAATACCTGCACTGTAAAAAAATCTATTGGATTTTACATCTCTGGTGGATGTAAATAAAAGGACCATCGTGTATCGGAGTAACTTTACGAATCTGTTGTGATATTCCAATTCGACCGATAATTTTACATGCGAAAATGTAAAATTCATTATGTAAAAAAATAAAATAAAATTTATCAGGGCGACAGGTTTCGAACACTCGAAAGTTCAAACTTCATACAATTTCATGGAGATTGAAGAAACACAAGCCGAACACGTTACCACTTACCTAATACATATAAGATACTATGAGTATTTTTTTGATGTTTAAATATTCCGTAAAAAAATATGAAATATACCTTTTGAATAACCGCATTTTTTCCGTTCCAATAGCAGAAAATGTAAAAGGCAAAATAGGAACACCTCGGATTCGGTCTATTTGTGTGTGTTGGTAAATTTAAAAATCTGGATGTAATTTTCAATCACTGGAAAGTCAATTTACCGACGGATGGTATTTTTACATGCTGCGACTGAATTTTCCCTTCTGAATGTAAAGTTCGTACGAGGGAATGTGTAATATTTTTTTACCCAGTGTGTAATATTACACTGCTGTTCGAGGGTCCTTTAATTTACATCGCTAGAGGATGTAATTTCACATACTTTTGTAAAATCACACAGTGAAGTGTGTGATATTTATAATGATACAATATCTAATTTTCCGAAACTTTGTAATTTTACACAAGTCTTTTTTTACAGTGTGTCGCATTGTAAGAAACTTTCTCGACAAACAGAAGGCCTGCTGTGACTGTTGTTACCTCTAACGTTTGCGACCGCTGCTTACGTATAACAGTGGTGAAAGACGAACTCTAAAATACACCATGCTCATAATTTTATACCTACAACACCATTGCAAAATATTTCAAACATCGTGTTAAATTAACTCATAACATCATCATCTCACGACCCACTTAATTTACTCCGTGGCTATGATGAAAAGCTGGGTTCACCCGAGAAAAGTCTTTTAAAAAATTATAAAAAATAATAATGAGAGCCTTGGTGCCTTATTTGGTTAGACGCTCGGACTTCACCTTAGAGGTCCGGGGTTCAATTACTTAGCCAGTACCTCTGGAAATTTGTCTGTGCACCTTTACCAAGGTTCTAGTGGTTCGAAACCCACTTCAAGCTGTAGTGGCCCCCCTTGCACTCTTGGCTGCAGCAAACTCCGTGAATAATGGGGTAAAAAACCAGACTTTGTCCATATGTCAAGGCACACTGCTTTTATCAAATTTTGATCTTAATGTCAATTTTCAAGGTCAAATAGAGGTAAGACTCTTTTCTAAAATGAGAATCCCTATTTCTGACTGTGGATTTAAAATGAGCAAGAAATTTCATGCCGAAAATTTCCTGTGAAAAAATGGTTTTTGTGACTTTACAAAGATGAAAAATTAAGGTAAAATTTTTTTTCTGTGAATTGCCTTAGTTTTTCGGTGTAAAGAAACGTTCTAAGTGCTTCACAAAAGTTGAAGCGATGTTAAGGTATACATTACCTTGACCATCGTGATATTCAGGTCAATTTTCAAGGTCACTTGAAGGTGATGATGATTTTTCGTAGATTGAACTCTGTGCCCGTATGAATTTTTTTGTAGACTTCAGGCTGCGAATTGTTATCACAACCCCACTCCCCAAAACACACCCAGGCAGTAACAATAATTTCGGATAAGATGTAAAGACTGTGAGTATGTAGTTACAAAAATGACAATCTGGACAATGTCACTCCTCTGTGACTAGTTTCCAAACAAAGAGACTTTGTCCTCACTTTTAGCGTTATCTACAAACAACGGCGTAGACGTAGGAAGTTCTGTTTTCTTTGGGGTTCTTTCTTGTCATGAGTTCCTCTCGCCTCTGACGTTTCGGGTGGTTGATTAACCCGAGTCCCTTCCCTCTCACCATTGCTACAAGCGTTACAATCAGTTTCGAAGTAACTGTTTGAAATGCTCTCCATTGGCTTGAAGACACAAACGTAGACGATTTTTCATCTGTCCAATAATGACAGACATGTCTATTGGGCTATCCGTCGATGCAGAATTTACTTTCATCTGAGAAAAGTACATATAGAAAGAAACTAGGATACTTCTATACCATTTGCAAAGCCCATTGACAAAAAATAATACGCGCTAAAATATGATGGGGCCTAAAGGTTTGTGTTAGAGTAATGTGGCAATCATGATAGATTTTGAAATAATAAATTGTTCCTAATGGAAGCTCTGAACCAGATTATTACGAGGGTGGATTGATAAGTTTCCGGCCTGACCAAGAAAAACAACGTTTTTAAGAATTTTTTTTTTTATTTCTCAACATAATCTCCTCCAAGGCTG
>NC_046661.1:24893298-24900979 GCF_010883055.1 Belonocnema kinseyi
GCTATCTAAGGATGGTACTATAGAACGCCACCTCAAGGTAGGCCTAGTGGCGCCATCTCTTGGTCAGGCCGGAAACTTATCAATCCACCCTCGTATTTTAATAAACAAAGAAGCTTAACACAAAATGGTAATGAGGCCGGAAAGAAGCATCAATATCAGGAAAACAAAAGCCTCGGGATAGATTGTGAATTAAGTGAACCACTCTAACGAATAACCACGAAGGAATAATAAGAAGACCCAAATGTCAGTGGGAAGCCATCTGAAACTGGCAATAGAAACATTACCGTAAGTGATACGCACATTACAAGAAGATCTTAGATTTGAGTGCGCAGGTGCGTAGTTGTCCTTTTCCTATACATAGAAAAGTGTGCGAGTGAGAAAGTTTGTCAAATTGACGTAAGTTAGAGATTGTGTTCTTTTGTTGATCATCATACGAAAGATACACAAAATAAATATATAAACAGTATTTTCGCTACTTGTTTTAAAAATGTGTGAACAGATTTTCAGAAGGAAACTTATAGGTAAGTCCCTTTTAAATTTGTAATATGATAAATAGGCTAAAGATTCTCAAGGCTCAATGACAGTTAGGTAAAACAATAAAATATATATAAGACGTTTATTGCACTTACAGTGAAGGCGGAACTTGACATCTCACGGCTTAGAACACATTTCTGACACTTGCATCAAAACAAACAAACAGAACCTCTCAACTTACGTCAATTTGACAAACTTTCTCACTCGCACACTTGTCCATGTATAGGAAGAGGACAACTGCGCACATGCGCACTCAAATCTAAGATCTCCCTGTAATGTGCGTATCCCTTGCGGTAATGTTTTTATTGCCAAGTGGGGAAACGGAGTTAGGTCTCCTTATTATTCCTTTGTGCGAATAACAAATGCCTGCCACTACACTGCGATCCATCAGGAAGTATATATATCCTTTTAAGCTAAATTGTTTATCTTTGGTCGTTTCAAATTAATAATTTTTAATTGTTATGTAACAACCACAGCTAAAATAATTCAGCCTAAAACGATTTACAGGGTCATAAAAAAGTATCGGACCCCCCCCCCCCCCCCCCCCCCTATCAGCGAAAATATGCGTTTATGAGAGAAAAGAAAGCACCCCCAAAGGAAACAGAACTTAATACGTCCACGGCGTCGTTACTGGTTAACACTGAAAGTAAGAAAACTTTTAACTAGTCACAGAGATGTGACATTGTCAAGTTTGTTACTTTTAAGACGTTTCAGTCACTGTTTGGACCCTCATCTGTCAAAAAATTAACATTTATTAGGTCTATAAAGAAACAGAAAAATGGCGAAAAAACAATTTAAACAAAAATAAATAAATGAATTAAAAAATAAATGAAAGAAGGGTAGTCTCATTAAATAAGGCCCTCAATTTCAAATTAATTTTATAAGAGATAAAAGTAATGTCAGTGGAAGGATAGAATGTCAATGTGAAAACAAAAAAACCTGGTATAAGTTAAAAATCGAAGTAAAGATTTAGAGTAAAAAAGTCACATGGACACAATAAAACATGACGCAGAAGATCTAAATTTTAAAAAAAATTAAGAACAAAAGGGCAAACCCCCGACATCACGTTTAATGCGAAGGCGACTAACTGGACAAATTGAGAAATTAAATCAGGATGGGTGATAGAACACCTGTGTTCGCGACTGTGGGCTTATATAGGTCTGCCAGTCTCACCCACATAAGAAAAGGGACAGACAGTGCAATTGTATTTATAAACAATTCCGAAAAATTTGCCTTTTTGGAAGTGTGTCTTTAACATTGTTGAAAAATTTGGAGAAACTATTAGTTGGTTTGTAAACGGTCTTGATTTTTTGTTTCTTTAGATCTTGTTCAATTTTTTCTGATAAACCTTTATCAGAAATTCTAATAATTCTGTAAAAAAGGCCTGTAACCCAACCAATTTTATGGAAAATAGATGAAAAGAGTTGAAATTTGAGTAACAACCAAACAAAGTTTTATTTTGATACCAATCAATTTTTACAGAACCATCACATAGAATAACAAGAGTGTCTAAGAAACTAATTTTTGAATTTTCTTTAACTTCTATAGTAAATTTAATATTGGGATTGTAAGAAGTGTATTTTTCAAGGAGTATATGGATATTATCTTTATGAACAGCTGTGATTATATCGTCTACGTAACAAAACATAAAAGGAACTGCAAAAAGGAAGATTTTGGAGAGAGTGAGATTATAGTTTTTAGATAACTAAATTGGCAGATGCAGGTGAGAGGGGTGAATCCATAGCTAAGCCGTTTTCTGTTTGTAAGTGAAGCCACCAAAATTGAGAAAGGTGGAATTTAAACATAATTCAATGCAATTTAAAAAATAATGAAGTGGAATGTCAGTAAATTCAGAAATCTCAGGCCATCTTAAAATCGCACAATTTAAAACATCAGGTATAGGAATGTTATTAAATATGGAAACTATATTTGAAGAAGTTGAACGAGATTAGCAGGAATACTACATGACTTAATTTTATTACAAAGGATAAGCTGTCAGTGACACGTGAATCGTTTTTCACATAACCTTATTTTAAATAGTGGACAAAAAGGGAGATAATTTGTATAGAGGACCTTTAATAGTAAAAACAGTAAGTCTTAGGGGGAAATCAGGCTTATGGATTTTAGGGGTTATTTAGCTTCCTGAGTAAAATAAAATTATTGAACTCTAATTCAGACACTAAATTATTGTTTTTATCCTGTAAAGTAGCAGTGTATTGAAATTTGTATAAGGAATAAAGTTTTTTCTTATTTAGGATCAGACATTTTTTTATGGTAATCAGTTTTAGATATAGCAATCGTAACATTACCTCTATCAACTTGAGAATCGCCAACTAAGTTAAAAATATCAGTTTCAGTGGACGCAAATATATTGTGAACCTGTAGGTCATTTATGTTATTTATATATAATGAAAACTTGGATCCTAAGGACAACAAATCAATTACTTCTTGAGGAATAACATAGTTAGTGAGACTTACAAACCAATTTCTATTGAGATGTATTTTAGTGGAACAAATGTTAGATTCGCTAAGATAACAGCATTTTTTAACGAAGGAACTTTTTTACATTGAAAAATTCTGTAATATTTGTAAGTTTCACAAGCAAAGAATATTTTTGTAATATTTGAAAAGGAAGGGTATTTTTAATAATATTTTCAAACTGATTTAACCTGAAGATATTGTAATTTATAGAAGAATGGATGTCATTAATTTCTGAATTTAGGATCCTAATCGATAAGTGAAAAAAAGGCGATTTAATTTACAGGAATTTAAAAACAAAGCATACAAACGTGAGCTACTTTTTTCTTTGATATATTTTCTATATTCTGCTTTCAGTTAAACATCTGGCATGGAACAAAAGTGATTATTAGGGAAGATTTTCTTACAGGTACTACATTCTGAGGAACAAAATATATAATTAGTACCTTTTTCAGAATTTAATAGGCTTTAGCAACAAACATATATTTTGAATGATAAACAAATATTTTTTGCGGCGGAAAATAAATTAGGGAATATATGCTTTCTGAAATATTCTTTTCCTTAAAAGTGTCTGAGGAACTCTCCACAATTAATAAAATTAATGCCTCAAGCTTAAGATGGTAACAACCCAATATGACGCAGCTCTTGAATTTTTGTTACCTGAAGGGGTATTAGTCAACGGTTATCATAAGGATGGGTTTGGTAATAAAAATGTTCCTCAATTTCACGGATTTTATTGTCAATGTTGTCCTCGTTGCAATAAGTCGGTAGAATTAAAGCTCAAGACCTTGAATTAAAAGAGTTTTTAAAAGATCATCCTCTTTTAATGCTTTGTATTTGAAGCTCTCGAGATGTTTTTTTATGGTAGAAGAAAAAGTAATACATTTTCTTATCATCGCGTGAGAGGTAAAACCGATACCAGCAAAATCACGGTAAAATTTCAGCCACAACCACGTATCACGACCCTGAGATAGGTGGTTACAGTTTGTAACGGAATCAATACGACGATCCGGCAAAAGTCTAGTGCACCCCGAGGACATAGGGCGACCCAAGGACGACCGCTTTCTGCATTTTTCCCGCAAGTGTTTTAGCATATTGTTCACGCGCAGGGATGCGTTTCAGGCTACTTACCAGTGAAAGCTTGGCACCTCCAAGAGCGCCGATGATAAGGACGATTAGTTTGACAGAATATTCCGGGTACAATCCGCACAACTCCCTTATGAGGTCTCTATACCTCTCTGTCTTTTCATCCTCCTCGGCTATGTGGTGTTTTCAGCTGGCGCCGAAAATTCAATAATGAACATGGTTCGCTTCTCGAATTCAAGAAGAAATATGTCAGGCCTCGAGTGGGCAAAAGAAATAATTGTCGAGAATATAAAGTTCCAGTACATGTGGTACTTCTCATTCTCGACAATTAATTCGATTTCCCTCGGAGAATTTAGAGAAGCGATATTAAGGTTGCTGCCGTAAGAGTGACCGAGATGGTAATAAAGTACTCTTAGTGCCGCATTTTGCCTCTGGATGTAGGTTGTTCCCGCATGAGTTGGACAACTAGATAGTATGTGTACCAAATGCTCGGGGTGTGCATGGCATGCTCTGCAGCTATCATCAGGAATGTCTTGGCTCAAAATGTGGCGACGGTATGTTAAGGTGGAAATGACTCCGCCTTGACATGCCAAAATGAATAAGTGGTAAGCTACCTAGTGTGCGACCCGGTGTACGCGGGTAGTGAACTTATCATTTAAAGACGTGCAAACTATTGGTAAACCTGACGTTTATTTATTTGTGTTTAGCGTGTCCTAAGCATGGGAGACTGACAAGAGCAAAGCTTGCACCATGCTAGTATTCAGCCCAGACTCATGATTGAGTCAGGTATTTTCAAGCATCGTGCTATGCTTGATCCATACAAACTGCTTTCACGCGGGTTTTAACAAAAGTTGCGCAAAGTCCAATAAAAGAAAGTATGTATACATCAATCACGTTAGACCCTGGGTGAAGCATCGCAGAGCGGCCATTAGCCATGTTTGATTCATTCTTCATAACCATGGGACAACTGTGGGACGTCGACCGTGGGTAAACACTGACCTGATAATAAGCTACGCTCACTCTACGCTTTCCCCACGGTTAACCCACGCATATTCGTAGAATATATCAATAGATTTTTCAAGTTGAAATATGAGTCTAGTGGATATCATTCTGATTGTGTTGTTGAAGAGCAGAAAAAGTCATATGTCTAACATATTTTTGCTTCAGACGGTATTCAGTTTGATCCTCAAAATATAAAAAACATCCTGGTCTACGCTTTTTGGCTAAACTCTGCTTAATTTCTTTTTAGGGTAAATTTGGTCCGCCTTAAAATATGCCGACAATGGAATTCCGACAACTGAAAATCAGGACGAATCGACTAGCATTATAGAGAATACTGGTAAAATGTGGACTAATATCTTGCCTGTCGACCATTAAAACATTTATGCTCCCTGGCTTTTAAAAACTAAACTTGAAAACAGATACATTTTAAGCTTATGGTTCTGAGAGTTTTATTGGAACTTTTGTCTCAGAATTGACGTACGATTTGATAAAGCACTGGTTAGTACAGTTAATTGCATAGTATATGCAGAGTATGATAATGTTTTGGAAATGACTGGTCTAAAAAATTTATAGAAGATTAAGTGATTCGTTTTGGTGAGGATTATACATATACATTTTCACGCGGCCATTTCATTTAAATTAAATAAAGACCCCAGAGGCTGTAAACAAGGGTAAAATAAAAAAGAAACACGCACGTTAATCGACGATAGGCGGTCGAAAAATAAAAATCCCAAAAATGCCTTAAAATTGGTTACTCAGCTCTTAAGTAGAGAGAGGGGGGTGGGGGTGCGTAAATAGAATATGTTAAAATAATCTTACAAGAAAAATATTTGTATAATAAAAAACAAACAAAATTAACAAAGATTTATTGGAGATTATATTTTTGAGACAACTTCAAACTGGAATCAACACTCCATAGAGAAAAAAGATTTTTAAAAATGTAGACGAAGCGAAATTAGAAAATATAAATAACAATAATGAATAAATTTTCCAACCGATTAAAACCCGAAAAAAGGGCCTGCCAATATTATTACAAGACAAAAATGGGGGGGGGGGTCGTTATAGGGAATATACATTAAATAATTAGCGCATATATTCAACGAAGGAGAGGTAGGGACAAGGAATGAGGAAACTACTTAAATAGTGACGATAGTGGGTCGAGAGAAGCAGATACACTATAAGAATGCGAAGTCGTTGGGGGTTGCTACAAAATCAAAGGGGACTACCAAAAGAAATGCTAAAGTCGTTGGAATTAATAGATTAATAATAACCGGTCATGATAAAGAATAAAACAAAGAAAACAAGGCGGGGGTCAGGAGGCATACTAACCAGAGAAATGCTGAAGGTGTCAGAATTAATAAATTAATAATCGGTCATTATAGAGAGTAAAACAAAGAAAAGAAAAAAGGGGGCGTCAGCAATATTGTACACGAGATGGCAATCGTAATAGCGTAGACGAGTAGCAAATTATTTGTAACTCATTAAATACATTGAATGATTTGTGGTTCTTCATTTGGGTTTACCTGCTTACCTCAGTTGGCAGCATCTAGAATCTTATGTAGCAATGATGATTAGGGATACTTAACTTTTTTCTGGTAACTTGCGTAATATTCTTACTCTGATTAAATCAGGTTCATTACGTAGCATATGTAGTTGAAACTCTTTATCATCATCCCTTTGCAGCTTGTCTTGACTATAAGACGGTGCAAGTTGAGCTTGATAAACGCCAATCGTGATGTCGCGTAGTTCGTCTAATGTAAGGCGAGGAATTTATGGTAGTTATCTTTTATGTAGGCGATTTTACTTTGCATTTCGTCAGCAAATATTGTAAACTTCTACGCGTGCTTGCATGGCATTCACATTACGAGCTCACGCTAGGTATTCCCTTTTAGCTTCTACGATAGCACCTTGCATCACGATAACAGAATGGTATCTGTTAATCATCGCACCACCAATACGAAAGAAATCCCCCAGATTGCGTAGGTAATATATTGAAATCGTTTTGTCAAAGAACTTAATAATAGATTTGAGGTAGCCATTTCTAGATTTGAAAATTCATGTCAATTTTGTTATGAGCCGTGCATCGTTCGCTTCTTCTCTTGACAATTGGCTCTGACCTGCTTGGAGAAATGGCGGTATCTTGGATTCAATACCCAATCATTCTAACATCGCTTGGGCATCCCGGTATTCTCTGTCCTTTATAAAAATATCGCCAATGTCGAAAACTGCTCTCATGCCCTACACGTTTCCTTTAAATTCACTGATGAGCATTTGTGCGTCATTTTTTCGTGAGTCCAAAAAATAAGGTCCTCGTTTATTATGCTTTAAATTTTAGACTACATCTCGAGCGCTTAGCGTTTCGTCGGTTAGATCGGCGCGCGATGTTTATTATTGTTATATTATCCTTATTTTATATTGGTCTCACCGAACCACCGTTTTTAAAATTATAGCAGTGACATTTGATCAAATTGAATTATTGTGCGCTTGTTGTTCGAAAGTTTTGGGAGACGCACAGCATACCTCAATATGATACTAGTATAGGATACCTACCCTGCTGTACCTTCGTCTCTAACTTCCAGCA
>NC_046661.1:24901079-24911880 GCF_010883055.1 Belonocnema kinseyi
TCTTGCATTAGCTTCTTATAATCTACATATTTACCAAATTTTAGCCAAATCCACCGAAAGCCATTTTTCCATACGTTTGGTACGAAGTTCTTTGAATATATGCATGAAATATCTATTTCTGTGAGTTCTACGTGGAAAAGTTTCAATGGGTGAACCATGGGTCAACAATGGCATAAGCGTGTGGTAGGCGTGGAATGAACGGTGGGTTAAGCATGGGGTATGCGTGGGTTAAGCGTGGGGAAGCATGGGATAAGCGTGGCTCAAGATTGGGTCAATATTCACCCAGGATCGTCCCACAGTTATCCCAATGTTATGAACAATGTGTCAAGCATGGCTAATAGCCTCTCTTCCATGCTACGCCCACGCTCGAACCTGACTTAGTTTGAATTTAACTTTGGCAAAATTGTTAACTGGAAACATTATTAACATAACTTTGTTTGATTTTTCAAGATGCTATCTCGTATGAAAAATAGTTTGCATGGCTGAAACATGGCAATACACTTAGAAATATCTGGCTCTGAGCATACTTCACGCCTGAAATGTATCCTGGAATCAGGTCGTTCACCAATGGTGAGGCGACGACACGGGTGCGGCGGATCGTGCACCAGGTCCTTTAAAACGTTATCTACAAGAACTTTTTTGACATTCAAATTTTTTCTATGACCAAAGCAATTACAAATGGTGAGTCGACCATCTGGGTGCGCATGATCGTGCAACAGGTAGTTTAATGCGTATTCTGCAAGAACTTTTTTAAAATTCAAATTTTTCCAATGCTCAAAATAACTAACCATGGTGAGGCGATGACAAGGGTGGGCCGGGTCGTGCACCAGGTTCTTTGAAACGTCATCTACGAGAACTCTTTAAATTTAAATTTGGTCAATAACCAAAACAATTACAAATGGTGAACTGACGACCCGGGTATGCAGGATTTTGCACCAGGCAGTTTAATATTTATTCCTGAAGAACTTTTTCAAATTTGTCCAATATCCAAAATAACCACTAATGGTGAGGCGACGACACGAGTTTGCCGGATCGTGCACCAGGTCCTTTAAAACGTTATCTACGAGAACTTTTTTGAAATTTAAATTTTGTTCATAACAAAAACAATTACAAATGGTGAGTCGACGACCAGGGTGCGCAGGATCGTGCACTAAATAGTTTATTAAATAATCTACAAGAAATTTTTCAAAATCCATATTTTTATAATACCCAAATTAAATACCAATGATAAGGCAACGAAGCGGGTGTAACATATCGCGCACCAAGTCATTTAAAAGATCATCTACGAGAACTCTTTGAAATAAAAATTTGTTCAATAACCAAAACAATTACAAATGGTGAGCCGACGACCTGGATGCGCAGGATCGTACACCAGGTGGCTTATCACGAATTCGATGAAAATTTTTTTGAAATTAAAATTTTTTTAATAACCAAAACAATAACAAATGGTGAGTCGACGGCCCAGGTGCGCATGGTCGTGCACCAGGTGGTTTAACACGTATTCGACAAGAACTTCTTTGAAATTTAAATTTTTTTAATAACCAAAGAAATTACAAATGGTGAGTCGACGACCCAAGTGCGCATGATCGTGCACCAGGTCCTTCTAAATGTCATCTACGACAACTTTTTTAAAATTTAAATTTGGTCAATAACGAAAACAATTACAAATGGTGAGTCGACGACCTGTGCGTGCAGGATCGTGAACCAGGCAGTTTAATACGTATTTTAAACGAACTTTTTCAAAATTTAATTTTTTTCAACACCCAAAACAACTAATAATGGTGAGGAGACGACCCGGGTGCGCCAGATCGCACACCAGGATTCTTCGAAAATTTTTCCAAAGTTCAATTCAAACCAAATCACGTTCGACCATGGGCGAATCATGACAGAAGGGCCATCAGAAATACCTGACGTGTTGTTCATAACCATAGGACGACCGTGGGAGTGTTGTGGGTGAACGCTGACCCAATTTTGAGCCACGCTTAGCCCACGCTAAGTCAGTGCTCACCTATGCCTATGCCTTTTTTTTTAGCAATCTCAAGCCATGGGTCCCTCATTGAACCTTTTTTGAGCTGTAAACTACCTGTTACACGATCATCCGCAACTCGGGTCGCCGACTCACCATTGATAGTTATTTTGGGTGTTGGAAAAATTTTAATTTTTAAAAAGTTCTTGTAGAATACGTTTCAAACTACCTGGTGTATGATACTGCTTACCAGAGTCGTCGACTCACTATTTGTAATTGTTTTGGTTATGGACAAAATTCAAGTTTCAACAAAATTCTCTTAGATATCGTTTAAGATGAACTGGTGCGCGATCCCGCGCATCTGGGTCGTCGGCTCCCCATTGGCAGTTATTTTGGATGTCGACAAAATATGAATTTAAACAAGTTCTTGTAGAATACGTCTAATAAAACTACCTGGTGCACGATCCTCTGCACCCGGGTCGTCGACTCACCATTTGCAATTGTTTTGGTTATCGACCAAATTTAAATTTTAAGGAGTTATCGTAGATGGCGTTTTAAATGACCTGGTGCACGATCCGGCGCACCCGAGTCATCGCCTCAATATTGGTAGTTATTTTGGGTGTTGACAAAATTTGAATTTAAACAAGTTCTTGTAGAATACGTGTAATAAAACTACCTGGTGCACGATCCTATGCACCCCGGTCGTCGACTCAACATTTGTAATTGTTTCGGTTATCGAACAAATTTAAATTTCAAAGATTTATCGTAGATGACGTTTTAAACGACCTGGTATACGATCCGATGAACCCGGGTCGTCGTCTCCCCATTGGTAATTATTTTGGAAGTTGACAAAACTTGAATTTTAAAAAGATCTTGTAGAATACGTGTTATAGCACTACCTGGTGCACGATGATGCGCACCCGGGCAGTCGACTCGCCATTTCTAATTGTTTTGGTTATGGACAAAATTTACATTTCAAAGAAGCGCTCGTACATTACGTTTTAAAGGACCTGGTGCACGAGTCGGTGCACACGTGTCGCGCCTCATCATTGGTGAACGATCTGATGCACCCGGGTAGTGAACTTACCATTCAGAGACGTCTCGGCTATTGGCAAAACAAAGATTTTAATTTTTAGCGCAGGCTAATTTCGTCTAACAGTTGGATATTTTTGAAAGTATTTATTTATTTGTGTGTAGCGTGTACTAAGCATGGGAGACAGACAAGAGCAAGGCTTGCGCCATGATACCATTCAGCCGTGACACATGCTTAGGGCCAGATATTTCCAAGTGTATTGCCACGTTTAAGCTAGGAAAACTTTTTCCACGAGGGTATAGTACGAGTATCTTGGAAAATGGAGCAAAGTTATGTTAATAATGTTTCCAGTCAAAAATTTCGCAAAGTCCAATAAAAACATTTTTTCCCGAAAATTCTGCTGAATAATTGATTGGATGATGTTGCTTTTCGAAAATTTTGTAAAGTCCAATGAAAGAAACTATTTATCCACAAATCCTTCCTAAAAGGTGGGAACACAATTCGCGTTTGCGCGTGGGCGAAGCATGGGAGATGGGCCATTATCCATGATTGAACCATTGTTTATAACCATGGGATGACCGTGGGTGAACATTGACTCAATCTTGAGCCACGCTTATCCCACGCTTACCCACGCTTATCCCACGCTTAATCCAGGCATACTCCATGCTTAACTCACGCTCATCCCCCGCTCACGCCGCACTTATGCCACTGCTAACCCATGGTTTACCCATTGAAACTTTTCCTCGCGGGTTCATGCGGTGTTCAACCATAACAAAAACCTTGTCATCATTTGAAATGTCCAAATATTTCGTATATGTAGTATTTAGAATTCAAAATAACGAGCTGCTATCCCATGGTTTACCCATTGAAACTTTTCCTCGCGGGTTCATACGGTGCTCAACCATAACAAAAACCTTGTCTTCATTTGAAATGTCCAAATATTTCGTATATGTAGTATTTAGAATTCAAAATAACCATTAGTTGATAATTACAATTATTAATAGTATCCTAAGGAACAAATAGTACTTTTTCGAAGTTTTATTTTTCTCATCAAACAACTTTTAATTTAATTTTAAATTATGCTCAATAGCTATAAAAAACACACCAAAACCAGGTTTTAGTTCCCCGTGGCTTAGTCATTCCTATAACTGCTGGCCGACGTAGATTCTCAGGGGAGCAGGGATGGAGCGGTTACGACTGTCGTATTGAAAATGCGGAAATGCGCAAGTATTCATCCGAGTATATTGCTCCACATTATATATTCCAATTGGAAACGATTCAAGGGGCCCTAATTGTTTACTTTCCGATTACCCTGCTTTAGTTCCAAGCCTATTTGCAGGCAACCCTGATACTGAACTAAGGCGAGAGATGGCTGTATAAACCCTAAATATTTGTATTTTTCTATAATTAAAATTTATAAAACATCAAAAAATGTTTCAATTGTTATCTGAAAAAAAACTTGTCCCCTTTTTTCCCTAAAAAAGAAAAGAAAAAAATTCGTTTTCCCTTTGGACAAAAATAAAAAAAAGGAAAAAATGAGAAGTCAACCAACCAGTACCCTTTCTTCTCTTTATTTGTCCTTTCTTTCGTCATTTTTATTTATATTATTATCAAATCACAATAAAAAACATTTGCAAAAAATATTCCCAAACGTTTCAGCTCCTATATAAGCAGGCTCGGTCAACTTAATAAGGGAAAATGGCGAGTTTTTAGAACTTGAGCGTAGGGGGTTGAGAGGCAGCGAAGGGAGTCAAATTAGATCTCCTGTCCATCGCAGATGGCGCAAATTGGTGTAAAAAGCTTGTGCGTGGAAAATTGTTTGTTTAAATTTGTTACTGTCACGTGTTGTCTGGTGCTTTTATTCAAAAATGATGGGCATATGTCACTCAAAGAATAACATAATGGATCGCAAAAGTTGTGTAGTGAGTGACTGTGGTTCTAAAAAAATGCACGATAAGGAAGTGATAGGACACAAGTTTCCAGCGCGACGTTCTGCAGGTTTGCAGTGAGTAGAGAACGCTGGCAATAAAGTGGTACAAGAGTTACCGTATGAGACCATAACCTCAAAACGGGTTTTCGTGCGCTGGTATCACTTCAATTACTTAAAATACACAAATAAAAGCAAAATTAAGTAAATGAGAAACCTAAAATGAGAAATTGAATGCTAATTATCTTTAATTTCTTATTTTGCGTTTCTTGTTTCCTTAATTTTGTCTTTATTTATAATTTTTCTTAAATTATTTTACTAGTCAACACATCTAAGAAAGGAGCATGCCCATATATAGCGACCAATGCATGCATGCTTCTGTAGTGCTCCTGCCCATCGTAGATAGCGCTGAATTTCGTGATTTATTTCCCATGCAGTTGACAGAGCCTGTATACGAGGCCCTTATCAAGACAAAATAAAATAAGATTAAAATATAAATTTTAGCCGGCACGAACAACACAAAAACCACGATGCTCTCTCCCCCCCCCCTCTCTCTCAAGGCCATTTTTAAATACCATTTTTAGCCTTCAGGAACAGCACAGCAACCATGATGCTTTCTTCCTGACACCTAAGAGTCCACACCCGAAAATCAAGTGAAAGTTCAAAACATAAACCAGTTATAAAAAAACCTGACATAGAAATAACCTCCAATCCAAGTTAGCTAAATTAAAATTTTAGAAATTTAAAAAAGATTAAACTCAAATATGAAATCCGTTTAACGACCAATAAGCAACTTAATGTGAAGAATTTCTGAAAATAAAACCAAGAATCTAACTATAAAATTTGGACAACCACTATGAAATGTTCCCATTGTAATCTAAAAAAACTTGTTTCCGTTTTTCCCGCAAAACAAAAAGAAAAAAATTCGTCTTCCCTTTGGACAATAATAAAAAAGAGGAAAGAAAAATGAGAAGCTAACCAACCAAAACCCCTCCCTTCACTTTTTTCTTGTTTTCATCCTTTTTTTTTTATTATCAAGTCACAATAAAAAACATATGTAAAAAATATTCACCCATATTTCGGCATTCATGCCGAAGGCAATGAATTATGAAGGCAAAAAGAAAATAATTACAAATTTTTTTAGCTGGCAGGAACAGCACCGCAACCACGGTACTCTCTTTCTGACACCTAAGAATCAAAATCCGACAATCAAGTGAAAGTTTAAAAGGGAAACCAGTTATAAACAAACCCGACATAGAAACGACCTCCAATCCAAGTTAGGTAGATTAAAGTTTTAGAAATGTAAATGAGATTAGAATCAAATTTAAAATCTTGTCGTTGTCAAATAATCAAGTTAATTAAAAGAATTCCTGAAAATAAAACCAAGAATCTAACGACCCAATTTGGGAAACCACAATAAAATGTTCGCATTAGAATCTAAAATAAACTTTTCCCTTTTCTCCTTAAAAAAGAAAAGAAAAAAATTCGTGTTTTCTTTGGACAAAAATAAACAAGAGGAGAGGAAAATGATAAGCTGGCCAACAAAATCCGCTTTCTTCTCTTTTTTTCTTTCTTTCGTGTTTATTAAGGGAAAAAACATTTCTGTGGCGAAATGTTGTCACAGCCTTATACTGCCCAATATGTCGAAGGCATTTTTGGTTAGAGTTGGATTTTTATTTGATCATTTTGCACGGGGCTCTCCCGGTATATATCATCAGTCACGGACGCATTTTTTTAATGCAATCAAGTGATCTGATGAGAGCAGTCTGCCCCGATATATTGGACAAAGCCTGGTTTTTACCCCATCATTGACGGACTGGGTTGCAGTCAAGTACACGATGGGGGGACTTACAGCTTAAGGTGGGTTCCGAACCACCAGAACCTCGGTAAAGGTACATTGAAAAATTTCCAGAGGTACCGGCTCTGGGATCGAACCTCGGACCTCTGAGGTGAAGTCCAAGTGTCTAACCAACTGAGCCACCGACGCTCTCTGTCACAGGCTTATACTGCCCAATATGTCGAAGGCATTTTTGGTTAGAGTTGGATTTTTATTAGAGTTGGATTTTTATTGTGTTGAAATGTTGTCACAGGCTTATGCTGCCCAACATGTCGAAGGCATTTTTTAGTTGGAGATGGATTTTTATTTGATCATTTTTGCACGGGTCTGTCCCGCTATATATCATCAGTCATAGACGTATTTTTATAATGCAATCAAGTGATCTGATGAAAGCAGTCTGCCCAGACATATTGGACAAAGCATGGTTTTACCCCATCATTGACGGACTGGGTTGCAGTCAAGTACACGATAGGGGGACCTACAGCTTAAGGTGGATTCCGAACCACCAGAACCTCGGTAAAGGTACATTGAAAAATTTCCAGAGGTACCGGCTCAGGGATCGAACCCCGGACCTCTGCGGTGAAGTCCGGGAGTCGAACCAACTGAGCCAACGAGGCTTTTTTATTGTGTTTATTATTATTATTATTATCAAATCACCATAAAAAACATTTGTAAAAAATATTCACCGACATTTCGGCACTCGTACAGCAACCTCATCAAGGCAAAAGATAAAATAAAATTTTTAGCCGGCAGAAACAGCACCGCAACCACGATGCTCTCTTCCTGACACATAAGAATCAACACCCGAGAATAAAGTGAAAGTTCAAAAAGCAAACCAGTTATAAACGAACGTGGCATAGAAAGGACCTCCAATCTAAGCGAGCCTCATAAAATTTTTAGAAATTTAAATGAGATTAAAATTAAATTAAAAATAATATTTAACGTCCAATAATCAAGTGATGTAAAGAATTCCTAATATTAAAACCAAGAATCTAATGACCAAATTTAGACAACCACAAATTTTCCCATTGTAATCTGAAAAAAATTTATCCTCCAGTGGTTGCCTTTCCATTTAGTTTTCTTTTTTTTTATTTTTGTCTGAGGGGAAAGCGAATTTTTTTCTTTTCTTAGTTTGGGTTAAAAGGAAATAGTTCTTTTTCAGATTACAATGGGCACATTTTATTGTGGTTGTGCAATTATCCAGTTAATGTGAAGAATTCCTTATTATAAAACCAGGAATCGAACGACCAATTTTGGAAATTAACAATAAAATGTTCCCATTGTCATCTGAAGAAAAACTATTTACTTTTTCAAAAAAAAAAAAAAAAGAAAAAAATTTGTTTTTCCTTTAAACAAAAATAAAAGAAGGAAAAAAATGGGAAAACAATCATTGGAGGTCATTGCTATGTTAGGTTTTTTTATCACTCGTTTGCCTTTTGAACTTTCACTTGATTCTCGTGTGTTGATTCTTAGGTGTCAAGGAGAGAGCATCGTGGTTTCGGTGCTGTTCCTGCCGGATAAAAATTGTACTTTATTTTTATTTTTTATTTTTTTTACCTTTATAAGGGTGCTGTAAGAGTGCCGAAACGTTGGAAAATATTTTTTACAAATATTTCTTATTGTGATTTGATCTGTGGCGGACTGGGTACCCAGGAGCGCGGCCGGGGACACAATACTGGGGGCGAATACTAAAAAGAAGGTCCTTGCAGAAAAGGACACACTATTTCTAAAGATTATAACATGAAAGTATTAGATGTGTGCAAAAATTGACGCCCCCCCTTCCAAGACTATCATAACAACTTTTTGAATTTTGTTGAAAAATCAAAAATTCTAATTTTAATCACAGAAGAAAAATAATGCAAAATAAAATATTCCATTTCGTGGTCTAACTATGCAAGTTTAAAAAAAATAAATTTAAAAAATTGTGTACAAAAATACAACTTTCTTGATCAGGTTTTGATAGACTGCTTAGTTTTTATTTTATTCGTAAAAAAATAACACAAGAAGTAAAAAAAATTGCAGTTTTGGGGCAAAAGACACAAACTAAGAAAAAAATAAATGGGCAAAATTGATTCACTCACAAAAAAACTTCAAATGTGTTATTAATCATTTTTTATGGAACACCTAGTTTTTATTTTAAGCTTCGTTTTAATCTTAAAAAATAGCATTGTAAATAAAAAATTTAATTTCATTAATAGTAAAACAATTTACATATAGAAAGCGCAATTTAAAAAAAAAAAAAAACAAGACAGTGAAAATGCGTCTGTGCCAATAGCAATGAATATAATGAAAAATAATGATATTAATTGTTTGAAACGATACATTTTTCAGGGTAGCTAAGAATAAATTTTAAGCAAAATAAGGAACAAAAATATTAAATTAATAATTTTTTATAATAGTGTTAAACATAATGTAGAAAGTTTGAATTATGGAAAAAATCGAGGCTGAAGAACGAGATACGTAATGAGAATGTGTTCGGTAAAGCCGAAGGTGCTTTAACAAAAGATAATTCAAATCACCAAATTAAATTTTTTCGATACTTTGACCATTAATTTTAAAATGTTTGTGCACAAATTTGGGGAAAGTTAGAGTTCCTCTAAGGAGAGTTGTGTCACCACTTACTCCGCTTCTGATCGGTGCCGCGAAAGCTGATTCGGATGTTTTGCAATTCGCGCGACTTCGAAGTCAAATTTAATGTTCAGTCAATGATAGAATAGATAATAAATGAAATAAAAATAATAATACAGGTGCAATAATGTAGAATGTTTGAAAAGTGAACAATATTTTTTATACACACTTTTATATACAGTTAAAAAAAATACTATTATTTAACACTGTTTGATAAAGGCTGTAACATATAAAAGATAGTAAGTAGAATAACAATAATAATAATTTATATTTTTTCATTAAAAATTATTAAAATGTAAAAAATATTTTTTTTAATGACATGAATTTTTACAATATTAATTAATTGATTGGCCATATCAAATTTTATACTAAAAATTTTCAATTTTTACGAAGAAAAAAATAAAACGAGACTAAACATGGGTAAAATTTTGGAATTGTATTGTTTGTGAAGTAAAGTAAATAAATTGAATTCGGAATTTATTGCCTTCCCTTCAACATCTTTTGATTGAATTATTTTTAATAAAAATGAATTTAATTCAATCATAGAGAAGACCAAAATAAAGATCACATTAAAGTAATATTTTGCAAGACAGAGTTGAGAAAGCAGAAACAAAAGAAGTATTTCTATGAGGTTAAAACCCCTTTTTTACAATAGGCGTGTGTATTGTTTTTTAGTCTTAAAAACTTTTTTTGATTAATAAGTCTTTATTTCAAAACAATAGGTAAAACGAAAGGGAGGATTTATGCTACACAACTAAAATGTAAATTTTTCGAATAAAGTAGAAAAGTTTTTACTGCTAATTTGTTGAAATTATATTTCAATTAAAATTTGTTTAATTATACAATAAATATCAAAGATAATTCATGGTGGAGACGAACGTTCATTTGAAATTACATTTTAAATTTATACATTATACTATAAAAGTAATAATGGACGACAAATGACAGTTAAAAAAATAATATAAAACCTAAATTCTTATTGGTAAGTTATGTGCATAGCCATGCTTTTGCTAGCATATTTGTTTTCAATGTCTTTTTCCTTTGATTCAGCTTGATTACAAATTCTTAGACGAAAGAGCAATTTCGTAGAACCGGGTGCAATGATCTGAATATTTGTTCAATTTCTTAGAAAGTAACAAACGTAGCTTCACTGACGTAGAAGAGCAAGTTTTATTTATATTCGTCATTAAAAAAGCTTATTTTCAAAACATATCCTAGTTCTACCAAATCTTTTTTTAAATTATCCCTCTACCTGATTCTCGGCCTTCCCAGTGGTCTCTTACTATTCGGTTTCCCTTTCATGATTTACGCTACCGATCTATCGTTGCCCATTCTAGCTACATGTCCCGCCCATCTAAGCTTCCTTGCTTTCATTACTCTTAAAATATTAGGTGAACCGTAAAGAGCATG
>NC_046661.1:24911980-24920243 GCF_010883055.1 Belonocnema kinseyi
GGTTCTGTTTGTACTTGTCTAACTACGTATTCTAAAACTAGATTGAAAAGTATGCAGGAGAGGGCATCGCCCTGTTTTAAGCCATCGTGGATTGAAAATTCCGTAAAAATAATAATAGTAATACATAATTCACAAAATTATATGATTTAATAATATTACTAAATATTTCGAATAGATCTGCAAATTTAATTTAATTTATTTAACAAGGAAATAAAAACACTGTTAGATATATAAGCCTACATTTGAAACTGGATATATAAGCAAAGAGGGCGGGGCCTGTAAAAAGGGAAGGAGATGTGGACTGTGCTTGGTCAATCATTTGGAGTGGCTAACTATTTCACCCATTACGCTACATTTAAAAACATGTCTAGATATTGAATTTTCATTGTGTGGTTGGAGGCACGTTTTATTATTAATTATTATCGGTATTTGCTTTGAAAAGGATATCATTTTTCCGGGGGGCCATTAATAATTTTTCGGATGGAAGAACAAAAATTCAACTCTGCATATTTAATGATTTTATAATATTTAACACGTATTTAAATTGAATAAATAATTAATGGCAAAACATTTTCATAAATGGTTAATTTAAAATACACTGTATATGCATATAATATATTATTATTTTTAATTAATTATCTATTATTATTCTAACAGGCTCCTTTCCCAGGTGGAGAAGTTGGGCTTATGTTGGCGCTCATAGACGCTCATAGACGGTATAGTTCCACGCCAGTGGTAAACCGGGATTAGTACCAGTATTGAGTCTAAGTGACGGATAGCAACTGACTTTGTAGTTCCACCGGCGGCTGGCACTGTACTGATAGTACTCTCCCAGCACAGAGATTAATTGCTAATGGTCAGCTGATTTAGCAGTTCTGCCGGCAGTTGGCGGGGTACTGGCTTAATACTGCTCTACCACAGAGACCATGGGCTGGCTAGCAGCTAATTTGGATAATATTTTGAGTGTTGTGGAGGTGCTGCCTCAATACTAACCTCGTCCAGAGTCCAAGTGCTGGCCTGCAACTGACTTAGAGGTTCTGTCGATGGAAGGGGCGGTTATAGCCTGATATTGCTCTAGTCCAGATGCAAAGTTCTGGCTAGCAACTAATGTGAAGATATGTCAAGTGCGCTCCTGTGAAGTTGACATCCCGAAGCTGACATTTTTTAAATTATTTTTTTACATACGTTTGTACGTCGATTGTACTGTTTGTACATCCAATCTTTTCGCTTGTAACCTCCTGGTTACCAAATTAGGGGCGAAATTGATTTCAGGGGGCTAACTTCACGCATCGCCGCGAAATTCAGATTTCTCACATTTTCAATTTGCATACGTTTGTATGTCGCTTTATTCCGCTTAGTTGCACGGCTAGGGGAAAATCAAAATTTCATGCCATCCCCCCCCCCCCCAAATTAAAATTTCTCAAGTTTTCTGTTTGCATACGTTTGTACGTCGTTTGTACTGATTGTACATTTTATATTCCTGTTTGTACCGTTTTGGCCCCAGCTAGGGGCAAATCAAAATGTCGTGTCCTAACTCTGAAATTTGAATTTTTCAATTTTTCAATTTGCTAACGTTTGTACGTTGCTTGCACTGCTTGTACATTAAATTTTGTTTTGTACACTTTTGGTTGCCCGGCTAGGCGCAACTCAAAATTTCGTGCCATCCCCCAGAAATTTGAATTGTTCAAGTCTTTCTTTCGCCAAGGTCTGTACGTCGTTTGTACTGTTTTTACATTTCATATTTTCTTTTTTGACTTATTGGTTTCCCGGTTAGGGTAAAATCAAAATTTCATGCCATCCTGACTAGCAACTGACGTAGGTGTTCTGCCGACGGTTCCCATTGTACTAACTCAGTACTACCCCAGTAAAGAGTTCAAATACTGACTCGTAGCTGAGTTGGCAGATCTGCCGACAGTCGGTGCGGTACTTGTTCAGTAATGCCCCTGAACTGAGTTCAGGTGCTAGAGAACAGCCTACTCGGAAGTTCTGAAAACTGCTGGAGAGGTATTGGCTTTACACTAGAGACAAAGTAGGTTATTATGACCCAATTTATTCTTCTCGTTGCTGTTATTCCTGATCTGTTGGATACAGACCGAATCGTTTTCATGAACTTTAATCAATTCTTCAGAGAAATGTACTGCTGTGGTTTCATCTGATAGCGGCTAACATTAATGCCAAAATACATCATTTATACCTTGAGCTACCTCGGGGGTCATTTGACCCATAAATATTTTTTTATCTTTGGGCAAAATAAACCAAATATACACTGAAATATTTTCCAGATACCACGTGCTGAAATCTTCATACAGATTTAGGAAGTAGTTCATGACTATCCTACCGTTATTTTGTCTGATAAGTAATGAGTCTGGATTAATAAAACTTAAGTATCTTCCTACTTTTTCCTGATTTGCTCAATCAGAGTTGCGAATCAAAAAATTTTGAGAATGAATTAAGCACTTCCTTCGAATATTAAGCACATTCGCATCAAGTGGTTGCGGAATCCTGAGCGTAAGGAAACAAAGTTGTGACAATCGTGCTACAAGAACTCATAGAAACAATTCCAAAACATTTTATTTGGCTTTGTAGATATACTCAGGTAGCCACCCAATATAGCATCAAATACTGGCTTCTGTGTGATGACAAGTACCACTGCACCTTGAACAGGTTCCCTTACATTACAAAATATGAAAATCGCATTTTTGCTTCACGAATATAACATTATCGCTTATTCCGATAATGAAAACAAGTGCTGACGAACAGTCGACTCAGGAGTTTTTCGCATGGTTGGCGCGGTACTAGCATAGAATTGCTTTACTACTGAATACGATTTTTGATGATTAGCTGATATGGAAGTTCTACCGTTGTCGCGGTATTACAAAGTTTTGACAATTTTAATTTAGGATATTTTTGAAAAAATTTTGATTTCTCCCGAAAAAGGCCATTAAGTGCAACATCTTGGAATAGAAACCTAAAATTTTGTTATTTTGTCCTATCTCTAGCAGTTTTCAAGATATTTCACGTTTTTGAGAATTTTTTAAAATTTAAACACTGCATAATTTTCGGATTTCAGCTACTGTCAATATTTGTCGAGATGTGTTGACGTTTTTCAAAGTACAATTTTTGAAACTGTTGTAAACGCATGCGTTCCAAGTTTTATTTCATGTATTAGCATTTACTATTAGAACGATAGATTATTTTAAGTATATTACTAATATACATTGCAGCCTCGCAAGAAAAGTTTTCTTTATAGATGATAAAGTGGTTCAAGGAGGCCAGAGAGTGGCGTTGCTCGGCCACTGAAGCAATTCCATAACAACGCAGAAATGTATGAAAAAAGCGGGCTTCAGTTCTCTTTCAGTCACTCAGTATTCAGGTTATGTGTTGCGTAGCCAAGTGTAATGAAATTCGATTTTAATAGTTTTTAAAATGATTAGTTAATTTGTTATCTTTTTCAATTAGGATTTCATTCACTTTGCATTGCGTAATTAAAAAATCTTTTAATTTAAACATTTTCCATTTTAGTTTTTTAATCTTAAGCTTACATTTAAATGTAGACGCAAAGACTTGAACAATCAAAAATTGGATGCGATTGAAGTTTAAAATTTTCGATAAAAAAATCGAGCAATTAACATTTATCATTTATTAAAATATTTACCATGTCTGGAAATTTAAAAAAAATAATTTTAAGTTTAAAAAAATATAAGGTAACTTCTAGGTTTCTCGAGATTTAGAAATAAAATTTTAAAGCTTTTCAAGGATGTTTTGTTTATTTAAAATGAACATACCTCAATTTCTGATTAACGAAGTGTTCTGTTAAAAAATCTAATTTGTTCAATTTGCAATGTTTCCAGATTAAAATTTTTTTATTACATCAAATAGGAAAATACTTAGCCTTAGAGTTCAATATTTGTATTATTTTTTGAGAGGAATATTGAACAGGAATTATTCACAAGGCCCTGATTATTCATGGTTTGGCGAGTCCAGAAGCAGTACGGATGAAATAAAGGGCACCCCGAAATGTCTTTTATGGCGGACCGCAGTTTATTTGCAAATAAAGCGTGTACCTGATTAAAAATTTTTTTTTACAATTTTTTTATAATTGTTAGTGACATATAAAATTTACTACCGTCCCAGTGCTGACTGAAAGTGTACATCTACCTTTGCTGGAAGTACTAGTATCGCGCCAGTACACACCTTTGGTACAGACATCTTACCACATGCAGAGCACCGTCCCTGTACTAACGATTAACTCCAACCAGAGCTTACTTTATTATAAATACTCGTACATGTCGCTTTTCTTCCGGTGGTATTCCTCTAATACGCTAGTACCAGAAATCCTTGTACGGTACTGGCGCGGTAACGAGACAGTCGAAAATATTTAACTGGGTTTCAGGAATTTAATTCTAAAAGTTTCGTATCATTATTATTAAAGTGAATACTAGAAGTGTAAAAATTGTTACCTTCTCCAGCCTCAGATACTATTACAAGATCTGCCCTTCCTGTTCTTCTGTAATCTACCTTAATGATACCTGCGATTGGCGAATTTATTTGAATGCGAAAAATAATTTCCCCGTTAGTACACAATCTTGCATCAACCTTGCCGTTGCTCCAGCCGGTAATTAATTCCCCAAGGCCGTCACCATTTATATCAAATGTTCTTAAAGCCGTGATTTTGTGTTTCGACTGAAATTTCAGAAATATAAGTCAGCAGATCATACCTAATATAATATGAATAAATATAGATTTGAGGCTTATTATTCATTTGACTGTTCGTTTATCGCTCCTTGGAAGAGTATATTTAAACGATTAATAATTAATTCATATAAAAATTGCTGTCAACGTCTGGAAATTAAACATGCACTATTCACTTTTCTCTACTGTTATATTTTAATCACATATCGGGTTATAAGTATAAGAATGCTTCTAATTACATTCTTATTATTATTTCAGGAGAACACTTATCAAATCACAAACATCATGTAAAAAGAAGCACCTTTATACTAATAAAGTACGTTAAAAAAAAGCTGAAGCGTTATTGTTGCCATAACGAAATTATATACCCTCCTTCAAGCTACAAGTGGCAAAACATATTGAATCACGCGGAGCATTCAATTTAGTGATGCTAGATTTTAAACCCAATTTCTAATGAGATATTAGTAATCACCATTTTTCATTATCATGCCCATGATGCATGGGTGATTCTGCTTGAGCAGAATCACCTGCTCCCTACTTGAATTTATTTGACAAAAATGCACACAAAATCTCCTAGCGAGATACAACAGCTTATAATTTAATTTTGCTTTATTGAGGCGGGTCAACGCCCATAAAAGAAACTCCAAAAAACAATATAATAATTTTTATTCTCCTTTGGAGCACTGGAGTTAAATCATCTTTGCCTAAAACCAAATTTACAGTGCTCGAAAATTAAATAAAAAATTTAATAATTTTATCTCAATGAGCCACGCTCATATTGAGAAAGGACAGAATTACCCAAAAATAAATATAATCCTCATTCATGGATATTTAAATCTTATTCCTGATGATTTTGAAAGGCGATATTTTCCTACTGCGAATTTACAACTAATTTCTTTGAATACAGCAGAAAAAACCTAGAAGCAAGCTACCTATACGTCACGAGTGTTCTCGCCTCTGGCGAAAGTGTGTAGAGAGAAAACCAATATATATGATTATAGCAGAACCAGCTGGAAAGAATGCGAGCTGCAATTTGGTACATTGTCGCCTATAGCAAAGATATTAGGTCCTAGATACAGCATGGGTCAGTGGTGGGGACGGCCGATATATATATATATATATATATATATATAATTAAAAATTTGTCATAAGGACAACCGCACGATTTCGCCGGGAGCGGGTGCTAATATGAAAAATTTCACCCGCTTCCAGCGAAATCGCGGTAAAATTTCAGCCACAACCACGTCTCACAACCGTTAGATAGGTGGTTACAGTCTATAAAGGAATCAATACGACGATCATGCGAAAGCCTCGTGTACCCTAAGAACACGGAGTGACCCAAGGACAACCGCCTTCTGCATTTTTCCCGCAAGTGTTCTAGCATATTGTTGACACGCTGGGATGCTTTTTAGGCCATTAGCAAGTGAAAGCTTGGCACCTCCAAGAGCGCCGATGATAAGGACGATCAGTTTAACAGAATATTCCGGGTAAAATCGTTGCAACTCCCTTATAAGTTCTCGATACCTTTCTTTCCTTTCATTCTCCTTGGCTATGATGTTTTATCAGCTGGTGCCGAAAATTCGATAACGAACATGGTTCGCTTCTCGAAGTCCAGAAGAACCATGTCAGGCCTCGAGTGAGCAACAGAAACAATTATCGAGAATATAAAGTTCCAGTATATGCGGCACTTCCCATTCTCGACAATTGACTCAATTGCCCTAGGAGCATTTAGAGGAGCGATATTAAGGTGAATGCCGTAGGAGTGGCAGAGATGGTAATAAAGCACTCTTAGTACCGCATTGTGCCTTTGAATGTAGGTCGTTTCCGCGTGACTTGGACAACTAGATAGTATGTGAGCTAAATGCTCGGGGTGTGCATGGCATGCCCTGCAGCTATCATCAGGAATGTCTTGGCTCAAAATGTGGCGACGGTATGTTAAGGTGGAAATGACACCGTCTTGGCATGCAAAAATGAAACCCTCTGTACCAGACTTCAATCCCGGCGATTTAAGGAAAGCAAACGTTAGCTCACAAGACATTGACTGATCCTTCACATTTCTGTGGAAGATACCGTGCATCCTCTTATCGAGGAGCTGTTCACGAAAGTTTTTCTCTTGTGCTTTCTTAATCCGGGCTTTCAGAAGTCAGTACTCGAGATAGATAAGATTTGATGCATTTTGCTCACCCCTAATACTGAAGTCAAGTCCGAGAGTTTCAGGAGCCTCCTCCGCTGCTTTGTACAAAAATGCTCCTTTGCCCACTTCTTCGTGATTCCTGGCCATTTTAAGAAGAGGGTCTCTTCCATTTGCAACTCTATGTGCTGTACCCAGAATAATCCTTTTGTGAAGACATTCGAGACTCAATATTCCGCGACCCCCTTGACGGCGTGAGATGTTCAGTCGCGGAACGGAAGACTTAAGATGCATGCTTTTGTTCATGTGCATCACCTTTCTTGTCCCGATATCAAGAGATCTGAGCTCGTTCTTCGTCCATGGAACTACTCCAAATGAATAGAGTAGTACCGGGACGCCAAGCATGTTCATTGCAGATACTTTGTTCCTCGCCGACAGTTCGAAAGACCAAATCTGTCGGATGAGACGTTTGTATCTGGTTCGGAGAGTATCCTTTATAGATGTCACATCCTGAATGCGGCTCTGTGGCACGCCCGGGTATCTATAAGTCTCTCCAGCGCAAAGGTGTCGTATGGCGCTTCTATCAACGAGTTCAGGATCTTCAGGGA
This sequence comes from Belonocnema kinseyi, assembly GCF_010883055.1. NCBI lineage: Eukaryota > Metazoa > Arthropoda > Insecta > Hymenoptera > Cynipidae > Belonocnema > Belonocnema kinseyi. The sequence goes on from NC_046661.1 coordinate 24,919,412, forward strand.
TGCCATTAAGTTTTCCTCGCTTCAAATAAACCTTGGCGCATTTGTCTAACCCAAATTCCATTCCAATTTCCTTAGTATATCGTTCGACAATCCCCAGAGCTAGATGCAGCTGCTCTCTATTTTTAGCATAGATCTTAAGATCGTCCATGTAAAATACATGAGTGACCTTGTACTTTCGATCTGCAGGTTTGCCGCACAAGTACCCGTCGAAATGGCGCAGTGTTAGAGATAGTAGCAATAATGTAAGGCAAAAGAGGAGTGGGCTCATGGTGTCGCCCTGAAAGACACCTCTCTGAAACGTGACCTTGTTAGTTGTCACACGATTCCTTCCAGATGAGATAGTAAATCTGTTTTTCTAAAGCGGCATCAATATCTTTATGCACCGAACTATTTGCGGATGAACCTTTAAGATTTCCAAAAGACAGATGATAAGTCTATGGGAGGTCGAATCGAAAGCTTTCCGATGATCAATCCAGGTCATCGATAGGTCACGCTGGTAGAATGCTGCATCTTTGGAGACACATCTATCGATGAGCAGGTTCTCCCGACATCCGGCTACGCCTTTCTTTGAGCCTCGTTGTTCATACATTTCTTGCCACACAGGTTCAATTGCCCGAACAATCGTATCATTTAGGATAGCTATGAATATCTTATAATGCGTGTTCAGACAAGTTATTGGCCTGTAATTCTTCGAGTCAGCTAAGTTGCCTATTTTCGGCAGGAGTATTCAGCGCCCTTCCACCAACCACTCTGGAATCGGCTCTTCCGACTTCAAATATGAGGTGAAAATACGGGCGAAATGCTGATGGGTTGAAGAAAACTTCTTCCACCA
>NC_046661.1:24920343-24921731 GCF_010883055.1 Belonocnema kinseyi
TTTGGAGTGGGGGAAGGGGTGAGGGGTGTATGTACTATCGGGAATTTTGAGTGGGGGGAGAAGGATAAAAAATAAAAACATAAAATATTTTCCAAAAAATTTTTGAATTTTAAAATCAAAAAATTTTTTTTTGAATTTCAAAATTTTAGAAATTCTTTGAATTTTAAAATAACACTAGTTTTTAAAAACTTTATCAACTAAAGTAATTTTCGAAATTTAAAAAATTTTTTAATTTGAATAATTATCAAAAAACCTTAACAAGTTTAGCAATTTTTTAAAATTTTCCTATTTTTAATTTTTGTTTAAATTCAAATTTTGCTTATTTTCAAAAAACTTAATCAACGTTGCTAATTTTCAAAATTATATTATGTTTTAAAAATTGTAGTCATTTTTTCAAAAATGTTTCTAACTTAACTTTTTAAAAGAAATTTTAATAAATAGTTAAAGATAAAAGGACAGGTGATTTAGTTAAAACGTATTTTTCCTGGTTACATCTGTTTTTATTTTATTTTTACTAAACAATTACATGTATGTTCTTAATTCTAGCGATATACTCGTAAATATATGTACTAACAGAAAATGTAATTACTCTGTTATCAAGTATTTTACTGTTTCTGCGACATAGATGCATACATACTAGTTATTTCCAAAAACACTAAATGAAAGTATAAATCAACAAATGATTTTGGCAATTGTTGTTTAATTTGTTCGCACAATCAACAATCTGCTTCAGTCCATCAAAAGTAGTTTTCTGCATCAGTATAGTCAGTCTGTATTCCTTAGTCCTTTTTTTTCACTCTCCCCTGTGGTGTGTTCCTCTTTATCTTCATGAATGTCAAAGACGATCGCTCTGCAGCCATTGGAAGTGGTGAAAACAAATCTGAATTTACCCAATTCCACAGGTTTCGTGTAACCGTAACCCGTCTCGAAGAAGTCTGATATATAGTCTATGTTATTTAACAAGCATTTTCAAGATGCCGAGTCGAGAGAAATGCCTTTCAAAGTCGAGTTGACCAGTTTTATGATGGGTTCGAGGTTCCCACTCGGCTGCAACTCAAGTTCCGTGAAAAGTTGCTTTGGGTTCAGCGTTGGGTGTTTTGTTGTCAGACATGGTATCCTGTATGGTCTGAGGATTTAAACTAAACTGAGTGCTGAGTAGAGCTCCCAATCGCTTTTATACATCCTTGGACCTTAGTTTCTCCCCACCATATGTGACGATGACTCATACAGGATAAACCGGTTTCTCCCACTCGTCGAAAGAATTACACAGGCCGACAAAATTTGAGAAAGGTCCGGAACCAGAGACCAGACCTAGTATACCCGAAGGTTTTTGCTGTGCTGAATCCGAATCCGACCTCAGAAAAATTCCATCACCCTCAGTTTTCGAG
>NC_046661.1:24921831-24923112 GCF_010883055.1 Belonocnema kinseyi
AATACTTCGACCTCCTCTGGTTTGGGTGGGTGTTCGACAGTAACTGGAGGGTCTTGGAAGAGTCGAGATGGGTCAGAGAGAAACTGCTGATTCTCTCTGACTTACCTCTCCCTCCGCTCTAGACTTCTCTTAGCGTAAGATAGTATCCGTATTCTCTCAACAATATGCTGCCTGATGGTCAACAGCTTTGACTTGTTTAGTGTGTGATAACGGGTCTGGAGTTCGCGCGCGAACTTTCGGACCTTGGCGGTAAAATTCCTGCCAGATGTGATATAGTCAATCACACATTAAATGCGGGACTCGTACTGTCTTGCCCAGCCTATCTTTATGGCAAGTTGATGCATTCGTCTTTTGGTCTTATGATCAGCCGTTGGTTTTGTTTTACTGTTCGCATCGGCCAAAGCTCTCGCTGCATTATACACACAATAATTGATAGCCCAGAGGTCGGATTCACCGGCAAAATGTCCACGAAGCTCGTCATCCATTTCAGCCAGGTCTTTAGGCTTGAGAGAAATCTTGGTGTTGATTTTTCTCCGGGTCGTAAAGCATCGCGCTTCATCTATTGGATGCCTGCCCGCGGTTGATCTTAGTGTCGCCTCTCTTTCTTTGTTGCCGGCTTGTTCTAGCTGTGGTAGAGCAGGCGTTCCGCTTACATAGCCCCTTTTACGGAGTAGTTCAGCATGGCTTCGCAGACGTTGCTGCGAAAAGTGCGATAGCTCCGGGTGTTTCTCGCACCACAGAGCATGCAACCGTGCCATGTAACCCCGTTCACGGGCCACACTCACATCGTAGCACTCTTGCAAGTCGTAATTCAATTGCTCCGTCCACCCAAAGGTCGCGAGATCCCGCCGATCCATCGCATTGAATCCATTTTCATTGGCTCCCTCAGATCTAGATTGGACGGCATTGTTGGCCGACCCATTGTCGGGAGCCCTGCGCGTTCGGTTGTTTTGAACCGCACTTACTACAACTATGTTTGGTGTTGTCATTGTTGTTCCCACGAGAAGCTAGGGAAAGGGGTTCGTCCATCCTTGTAGAGCCCCGCATGCAAGGATAAGGCTGCGTACTCTGAGAGATCGCCCAGTATCCCAGAGTCACCGTTCTAGACACTTCACCCAGGTGCCATTCAGCTTTCGGCACGGTTTTTACACCTTCGCTGGAGGGTTAATTCCTTCGGGACCACCCCTGGACAATTGCCCGCTACTGCCTATTTATTTTTGTAACCATATTCAGCAGAAACGCTTGCTACAGGGACCCTCTATCCGCAACCTGAAGACGCGT
>NC_046661.1:24923212-24936439 GCF_010883055.1 Belonocnema kinseyi
GCCATTTTGAAGTGTTAGGGCGGAGTAGGTAACAAGGATCGGGGGTTAAGGAAATTGGATTGTAGGGGTTTAAGTTCAATGATACGCACGTAACCGGGTTTGATGGTAGAGGAAATCGGGTTATGGGAGTCTCAGGTTATGGGCTCGAAAGTTACCGGGCTTGGGTGTGAAATTTTTCATATTTAATCCGCCATATCTCGGCTATGAAAAATCTTATCAAAAAGTTAGGCATCGCATTTTGAAGGTAAAGAGTAGTTCTTTACGATGCCATTGTCAGTTTGTGAAAAAAAAAATCGCGATGTTACGGGGCCTCGAACACATCAAAATAACGGGTTTTTGACCCTTTTAGGTTAGAATATCTCGAAAACTGAGGGTGATGGAATTTTTCTGAGGTCAGATTCGGATTCAGCGCAGCAAAAACCTTCGGGTATAGTAGGTCTGGTCTCTGGTTCTGAGAATTGTTGGCCTGTGTTATCGTGGGAAAATTTTTAAAAAATTCTCACAAAAGTCGTAAAAAGAATAGAGTGCACTTTGAAGTTTATTTATTCCGGGAAAACCTATAAATTTTGAAAATGTTTCTAAATTCTTTGTAAAGAACCTGAGTTCGCTCTTCTTAAGGGAAAAGGGTCAGTTTAACTGTCACCGAAAGGGTAAATTTATGTGCTTTTTAAAGGAAGAGTATATTTGAAAATGTAATAAATAATCAAGCATGTCTACTATGAAAAAAAGTTTTCTTCAAAAGCGCAGGTGCCAGTCATAAATTAGAAAATCGAAGATCTTTCTGGTAAAGTATAGTACCCGTAACTAATATTTAAAAGTTTTAGAAGTTCATACTTTAAAATGAGATTTATAGCTAAGAACACGTGTACTGGAAGAAAAACCTATTTTTCCGAGGAATCTAGCGTGTCAATCGAATTACACCATAACCATTTTTTGTTTTTTCGCGTAGACCCTTGTAAGGTGTCAGGTTTTACGATGTCAATTTCTACTTTTGTCCAGTTAAACATTGATCGTAACTCTTTTTCTATATCCTGTTTGCAATACCCTCCAAAACCAGTGACATGTATTACGAAGCGTAACGAATATTTAAAAGGTTTCCGATTTTACATAGTTCTGTAAAATATTGACGTAATCTCTCTTTCCTACAGAAAGGTTTGAGTTTAAAGGGTACCAGGAATTTTTTATACTTGGTCGTAAATTTGCTTCTTTGTCTAGATACAGAATAACCCAATGGATTGTGAAGTGGAAATCAGCGTGTCCTTATAAAAACTTGGCGACGAACCACTTTGAACCCCATCACGGTAATCAACTGTTGAAGTTGCGGCTAGGTGTACCTGTCGTTTCGGTAAATCTTTACGATTTTGACAGGTTTTTTCACAATTTCCTGGAAATTCTACTCATGTCAAGGGGGGTCTGGAGTTTCTAGAAGAATGGGGGTGGGTAATGGGGTAAGGATGTATTTTCGTCTTCCATAAATACTGGTGATCGTCACGGAGATGGTCAGTTTTGTTTCATGATGTCACACTCGAAGGAACTCCGCACCGTGCTAGAACTTGTGTCGGAAAACTTAGAAAAACGCGAGTTATTAAAAATATTAAAGTATATATTAAGAAAATGCAGTGCTAGTAAAGTGTCCAAGTGTGCATTGTTTATGGAGAATAGGGATTTTCTGCGCATAACGCAGAGGTGTCTTAGAAAAAAATTTATGCAGACAGATGCGAGAATTCTTGCAAAAATAAATGGTAAGAATTTATTCATATAAAAAAATATTTTTGTCAAAGTGAAGTGCAGTGTATTTTTTATTTATATGTGTAATTGTTTTGTGTTGTACAGCCCGAAATTATAATAGGGCTAATCGCATCGATGAATACGATAGGATCTTATCTGATGATTCCATGGACGGGAGTCATCACGTCCTAGCATCTTCATCATCGGAATCCAGTGAATCAGATGTCGATTCAAAGACGAGTACTGTGGAAATTGGAGAGCAGAGTCAAGCCACTAACGGGGAATATTCACCTGATTTAAGTAGCAGACATGACGGTGAAGCCGATGTGATGGACGACTATAATAATGATGACAAGAACGAAAATGAGAACGTGATAGATGATTACGATAAGGATGGTTGTCAGATGACTAGAGATGAACATATGAGGGAAGATCATCTGGATGTGAATGGTAAGTTTGAGAAGGTTTACAATCTTTTCTTAAATGTTACATTCATTCCTTAGTTTATTATTATTATTATTGTTGTTATTATTATTATTATTAAAAAGCAAATTTCAGTTTAGTGATTTTTAAAAAAGTTTTAAAATGACTAGAATTGGTTGTTATATTTTTTAAAATATGTTTTTCAATTATTTGAATTAAAGCAGACTAAAAAATATATATATAATTACGAAAGGAAAACTATTTTCACATAAGGCTGAATATTTTTTCAAAGTTTAAAAAGTATTGGAAATAGTGGCTGGTCATTTCGTCGCATATTGCTGAAAACTGGAACTAGATTGAATAGGGACATTTTGTAAGATGTATTTTAATTTTTGGTATAAAAGTGTTTTTACGATTGTTTTGTAAAGTGTGAAACAATGATTAAATACAAGAAACAAATATTCATAAAAAAACAAAGCCCTTTAAATAGAATTTCCATCTTATACAGTGAAAACGCACATTTTTCAACAACAAAAAAATGTTATTTTCGATGGATTGTGAGCTTGAATAATCTTTAATTAATGTATGTAGTGACAAATTTTTGGCATGTTATGCACAGAATATAATTAATAAGTGATTGGAAGTGAAATACGAATTGTAACCTAACTCTTAGATCATCTTTTTAAAAAGCAAATATTTCATGCATTAATTAATAAAAATTCACTTTGAGGTCATTTTTTCTTCAAAACAAGTTCATTTAAGTTTAATATTTATTAAAAAATCACAGTAAAAAACACAATAATGTTTTTATTCAGAAAAATATTTCTATTGATAATGTGTTTTTCACTGTATAAGATATCTAAAAGCCTTTTATTATGATCAAGACTCACTTTTAGTATCCAATAAATACTTTAAACTTGAAAAAAATTCTCTAAAACACTTTTATGTGTAAATTAAATTTCATATTTGAAATATAACCTACTCTTTCTAGTTCGAACTTTTTCACTAGATGACGTATCGCAGTTTAGCCATTCACAATACTGTTTAAATTTTTGCAGGAAGGGGGAAGTCCGTTTGGTTAAACACTTTTGCGGGAGTTCCTCAGTTCTTTTAAACCATTTTTTCTAATAAAAACAATTACGTATTCAATCGAATTTTTAAATGCACTCCAATGTGCAGAATTTTATACAGTATTTAGAAAACATATTATCTGAAATTCATCCAGCAACCTCATTCATTTTTTAACTTTAACTTTAATATAATTAAATGTCTGAAGTCTATTTTCTGTTTTTTATTGAGAAAAATGGTTAATGCAATGTCACTTTTTTCATGATCATAATTGTATTTTATTTTGTTTGAATTAAAAAATGGTTTTTATTAGATCACGTACGCAAATGCATGTAATTTTCAGAAGTTATAATAGAAATTAAATATTAAATTACATGGTAACATTTTTAATCAGTAAAGATTAATTTATCAGTAAATAAATATGTTTTGGTATCTTAATTATAATAAAGTACCAAAGTGCTCTGCAAAAAAACTTAAACTATAAATATAATAAATATAATCTGGATATCCAGGGATAAATTAAAAGTATTTATTTTACGGAGCACTGTTTTTTATTATTAAAAACATGATTTTGCTTTAGTTTGCCCCAGTTTGGTTTTTCCTTTTTCCAAGAATCACAATTTTAATGGAATAATTTTGTTCTTTACAGAAGATGACGAGGGGGGAAACAGTGTTCAGGCTCATAATACAACTGATCATGTTGAAATTAAAATGAAAGTGGAGAACAGTGAAGAAGGTAATTGTGACTTATAAATTTGTCCTCGTTTTTAAAACGATGTTCGTACACCTTTAAAAATTATTTTTTTAATTATTCAAAAATATTTTGTAGAAACCGAAATGGAAGAAGAAACAGAGGCAGAGGTAAATTAAGATATCAAGGACGCGTATGGGGATGATATTGATGTCGAGACTTGTGAGGGCGAGGATACGGAGGAGACTGAGGTTGAGACTTGCGATGAGAACGTGATAGAGATGGATGAGAGGAGTGCAGCCATGGACGAGATTTACCACACACAACTGCAAGGGCATCAGCCGATGCAACACCAGAATTTACTGGATCATCAGCTGCAGCAGAGATACTTAATCGAAGACGGAGAAAAAAACATGTAAACCGGCGAATAGGAAAAGAAGATTCCTCGATAATTACGAATCTTTACCATATGGTTATATCGAAGAGGGTCAAAATAAATAAAATTCATAGTAGTTTGACTTGATTGGTTTGTTTGTTTTTCTGCAGAAAATTACCTTTAAAACTATGTATAAAATCTCTCTCTCTCCTTCTCTCTCTCCACCTGCATGTGTAATGAGGAGATGGGTTCATGTCTTCAGCTGGAAGAACATGTATGTATATTTGAATAATCCGTTGTTAAAACATAAAACTGTAGAATTAACACTTTTTCATATTTCAGTTAACTGGGATGTGTATGTGCAACCTATTTGCCACGTAGCTGTTCGGCCTGTCGCCACTATACGTCCTTCAGCACGAGTTACATGCATTCCACCATGTCCTGCGGCAATACCAATTGCACAGGCTCTGATGCCACAGCCACCGGCACCTGAAATTCAGCCACCACAGGGCCCATGGCAAATGGCCTTTCCGTATGAGGACGGACCACCTCTGGTTTTTTACTGAAGCTAGTTTTGTATATAACTTCTGTAAAAACTGTAAAATTAATATTATTCTTTTATAAATTATTTTTGATTTTTAAAAAATATCCAAGTATTTACATTTTTTTTGCTGTTTAACCCTTAGAATCTGTAAATCACATTACATTTCTTAAATCAAAAACATAAATTGAAAAGTAGTTTCAACAGGAATAAAATAAATTATTTATAATGAAAGTAGCAGCAGTAGCATTAGGAGTGAACTTTATTTAATATCAACATCAGAGATCAAACCAAAGGTAAGTATGTATTTTAAACTTTATTCAAAAAGACTCTCCCCGGAAGCGCGGGCGGGCTGACTGGCGGTCGCGGATAGCCGACTCTGTAAATGAGCTTATAGCAGCGCCCTCTGCATCGCGACGGCCAGGGTTATAAGCTCATTCCCTGGCCGCAGCAACCAGGCCTATTAGCTCATTCGCCTGGGTGCCGTGCGCGCGGGGAAAAATATAAGCTTAATGATGTATATAATTTCATCTTACCATCGCACTTTACGGTTATCTTTAAGACAGTAGAAAAGAATCAGATAAAAGGGGATTACACTGTGTTATTTGTTTATTCTTTAACATGGATCCAAGGTGGCAACATCCATTTACGTCTATAATTTCTGGTCCAACAGGTTGTGGTAAAACAGTTTTTGTGAAAAAATTTCTTCAAAATATTAATTTAATGTGTGATGTTGTATTTTCTCGCGTAATTTTATATTATTCAGAATGGCAGTCATCCTATAAAGAGTACGGTGAGGGAATTGAATTTCGTGAAGGTTTACCACAAGCATCAGAATATAACAATGATCCTCGAGCCAAACTTGTAATTATAGACGATCTTATGCGCGAATCGTCAAATAACACAGTCGTCGATCTTTTTACCAAGGGAAGTCATCACAAAAATATCAGTGTGATCTTTATATTACAAAATATTTTTCACCAGGGACATGGTCAACGCGATATTTCTTTAAACGCTAATTATATTGTAGTATTTAAAAACCCAAGGGACCGAACGCAAATTCAACATCTCGCTAGACAGTTATACCCTGAAAATAAATTTTTTCTACAGGAAGATTATTATAACGCAACCTCTATCCCCCACGGGTATCTCCTTATGGATTTCAAACAATCTTCTCCTGAAAACTGTAGATTTAGAGCTTTTATATTTCCATCAGATTCATATCAAAACGTTTACGTACCAGCAAGGAGTATAAAAGCAGGCTCATCAAGCACTCTAGTAACAGTTGTACGTCTGTCATGATGACGCATGCACGAGAATCCATCGGAAAGAAGAATGCTAAAAAGTTGCACGCTCTCTATCATCTGGATAGAGATCAGCGACGCTCTGCTTTAAAAAAAGCTATCCCGCAACTTGTTAAAAGTATCTGTGAATGTGCATTGAATATTTTACATGTAAAATTTTTTCTAAAACAAAGCGACAAGCAAAAATTAAGAAAACACAGATATGCATTAAGAAAACTAGTATCACCTCGCGGCTCGTGGAACAGTAAAAAACGCTTTATTGTACAAAAAGGAGAGGAGTTTTTACCACTTTTACTAGCACCATTCCTTGGCTCCCTCTTTTCCAACATGTTTTCATCTTCGTAATTATTTTTCATATTTACTCAAATGGAATATGCTAGGAAAATGGTACTTGTATCAAGTGATAGTGCCGAGTAAATTAAGCTCCAGTTGAACCCACAACAAGAACAATTATTCACCAATTCCGTTACCACAAAAACACCTGGTGATGCAATTTCCAGGTTCGACAAGGAGATTAGTAAAATTTTATACTCTCCATTACACACTGATGAACATGAAAAGTGGACATTATATCAGCAAGTTTTAAAAAGATTTTTGTTCTTTACCGATGAAGCGAAAAATTTAATGGGAAAGAAGAAGGAGATAAAGGATGCTCTTGATGACAAATTAAATAGTGCTCAAAATGAAATGACAAGTCCGCATGAAGACGACGATGTTTTAACTCTTCCCATCTCAGATATTATTGCCTCGGTGCCAAAAACTTATAGGGAGAAGAGTGAATATTTGGTTGAAAGATTACAAGCACCAGAGGTTAAAAATAGAATAAAATGGGATACACAGGGTGTCGTATTTGTCGTCGGAGAACGTGTCGAGAATTCAAATATTTCAGATTTAGTGAACGATGCTATTAGGTATAGAAAATCAGTTGTTGTACCAGGAAGACGTCAATTGCAAAGTTTCTTCAAGGAATTAAGACGCCAAAAGAAATTTTGGGCAATTGTGAGTACTGGAGATCAAAATCACATGCATCTGTAGCAAGGTTGTTAAACAACTCGCGTAAAAGTTCTACGTCCAAGAAATCAATAAAACTTAATGGAGAAGATGCGGATAAAACTATAGAATATCAGTATCTCTTGAGAGATGATGAGAACTGGGAAAGTACCGACGATTCGAAAACTCCAGATGACGATGATGGTACTATTAAAAGTAATGCAAATACACGCACCTGGCTGAATTTTAAGTTTTGAAAAATGAAACAATTGGAAGACATATATTATGGCCCTTCGCATGAGGCTTCTTACGCGGGTGTAGAAAAGATTACCAAGTCCACACGGGGAAATATTCCACGTAATCAAGTAATTGACTGGTTAAAGAGTCAAGATGCATACAATCTCCATCGACCTATTAGAGGTAAATTTTCTATACAACATTACAGTATGTGTAACATTGATGACGTTTGGGCAATTGACCTAGCAGACTTGAGATCTTTAAACAGCTACAATAATGATTTTTCCTATCTACTGGTTGTCATTGACGTTTTGAGCAATTTTGTCTGGGTTGAACCACTTCAAAGTAAAACTGCATCTGAGGTTAAAGAAGCATTTGAACGAATTCTTCATAGAACTGGTGGTAGAATACCATTCTACCTGCAAAGTGACAAAGGAAAGGAATTTATTAGTAAAGTTTTTCAAAAATTCTTGTTAGATCTTGAAATACAATTTCGTGTTACACGAGACCCTAGTATAAAGGCTGCCATTGCTGAACGTTTCAATCGTACGCTCAAGGAGCGTATGTGGCGGTACTTTACACGCCGTAATACTCATCGATACATTGATTTTCTCTAACCAATGGTATATGCATACAATAATGCTCGTCATTCAAGCATACGTGTGGCGCCATCTACAGTAAATCTCTAAAATGCTGCTGTAGCTTGTGCAAATATACAGCGACAATTTGTAAGAGAAGCCATCCGTAAAAAAGTACCTGAATACAGTGTGGATGATATTGTACGCGTCAGTCGTGCTAGAGACATCTTTGCAAAAGGATATGAAGCTTGCTGGACAGAGGAGCTGTTTGTTATGAAAAAGGTTATCAACTGGAGAACACATGCATCTATCTTATACGAATTGAGAGATTTAGTTGCAGAGGATATTGATGGAATTTTCTACGAACAAGAATTGGCTGATGTTAAAAACAAGGATGCAGAAAACGACGAATTCATTGTTGAAAAGGTGGTTCAAACAAAGGCTCGTGGAGCTAAGAAACAGCTTCTTGTAAAGTGGGTTGGGTACCCTGACAAATTCAACTCGTGGATACAAGCTACAGAGCTAAACACTCTACAATGAATGACGTGGACCAGTTTTATCTCATTTTACCAAGTGATAGTAACATAAAGTATTATTCACAGAATACAATCACCCACTTTGTCACTCAACTTCCACATGAAATTAGACTTCATGGTCGCTGGGTGGTGGGACTCATAGAGATTCTGTTTCCACAATCATTTCTACATGTGAGAGGTGAATCCAGCATGGAAAATCGTATTTCAAATGTACCAAAATCAATCGTAGAGAAAATAGGTCTCATTGAAAAATCTAGAATTGAAAGTGTTCGAGTAAATGAGTCTGGTAGTGTCGATTTAGCCATATCGGAAAATTCTGACAAACCACGCGAGAATAATATCATTTCAGCTGATGAAGGTTTTAAACTGGCACTGTTTAAAGGAAAGTGGAAACGCCTTATTACATCATTCTTTCCACCGGGAGTTTACTCGCAACTGGATGACCACATATATGCTATAAATAATACTTCCGAAATAAATAAGCATGTAGTTGTTAAACAAGAAAAGAAAAACAAAAATTATATAACGCTGGAGAAGATATGTAAAGATGATTGTAAGATTACGGGTCGTCACTTTCTTCTAATCAGTGAGAAGATATCTCATATTCTAGGTTTTACACCTTATACACTTTTACCTATCTATACATATATGGCACACCATCCACCAAGTTTATCAAATGGTCTACCAAGTAAACTTTTTGTGTATTATAATCTGTGCGAACCGCGTATCACTGGCAATGTAAAAACACCACTCTTACGACTCGTACCGGTGGATACGAAAAATTACATTTTTGGTTCAACACAGGTGACAAATTTTTCAACACCTCATTATATTCCTATTCTTAATACTTCATTCCGCACAATCGAAATAGATATAAGGGACCATTTAAGAATTGCTGTACCATTCGAGCTTGACACGTCAAACGTAACACTTCATTTCAAACGGATTGCTTAAACATGAGCCAATACACAGATTACTATACATCTCAAGTCAGAGGTGGAGGCATTTCCAAAATTTACATTGGTTGTCCGTATCAGAGAGCACATGCTAGTTTTCTCGGTGGCCTGTTTCGACGAGCTTTACCATTTCTCACACGTGGGCAAGAGTTGTTGGAAAAGAAGCACTGCGGAATGGAATGAATGTTCTTGATGATGTGGAACGTAACATACCATTGAAAAAGGCTGTGAAAACACGACTAAATGAGGCTGGAAAGGAATTGAAAAGACGAGCAATGGAAAAAGTGAAAAGCCTGATGAACGATCGGGATATAAATTGAGTGGAAAGAGGAATAATCTTCAGTCGTTTGGCGTTCACAGCGTGTTGAACATCTCGGGAAAATCTCGTAAAAGAAATAAAAAGGGTGAAAAAATCAGAAAGAAGAGGAAGAAGAAAACGGTACTCAAGAGAAAGAAAAGTAAAAAATCTAAAAGAAGAGTACGTCCAAAAAGTACAAAAAGATCAGTAATTGACATTTTTGGAAATAAGTAAAAATGTCGGTTTTACACTCACACTCGTGCGAGTGCATGAAATCGTAATTACATCTCTTTTCACTACCTCCAACACAAACATCGATAGAGGGCTCTCAATGGGTGCACTATAAGCCAGTTTCATCTCTCACAGATGACTCGCCCATCGAGTTTGTAATTTTAGGTCAATGGGATGAGTACATTGATCTTGTACATACAGTTCTAAGTGTAAGAATCAAATTAATCACTCCTAAAAAAACTGCAGAAAATACTTCAAGTATAGAATCCGTTGGTCCTGTCAAAAATTTACTGCATTCCATGTTTGATCAGTTAGATGTATGCTTTAATCAGAAGCCTGTCTCGCCACCAAATAATGCATATGCATACAGAGCGTATATTGAATCCCTACTCAACTATGGGCCAGCAGCGAAAAAAAGGCATCTTACATCAGCATTATGGCTTGACGATACAGCAGGTAAACTGGACGACATCACAACGCAGAACCAGGGTCTTGTCAATCGACGAGTTATACTGGGTGAAGGAGGAAAAATTGATCTGATTGGTCATTTGCACAGTGATGTTTTTAATCAGGATAAATTTCTCTTAAATGGTGTTGAACTTAGAGTTCGACTGGTGCGTTCTAAGGATGCTTTTTGTCTTATGGATCCTATTGATCGGGCTTATATTCATATTGAAGAAGCATCTCTTCTTATTCGGCGTCCAAAAATCAGCCCCGGGATTCTGCTTGCACACGCAAAAGCTCTTTCTCAAGGTACGGCCAAGTACCCACTTACTAGAGCAGAGGTTAAAACACTCACAATTCATTCTGGTGTTCAAAGTGAAACTCTCGATAATGTTATACTCGGTCAACTACCTAAAAGGATCATCACTGGATTTGTCGAAAATGACGCATTTAACGGTCATCGTAGTAAAAATCCCTTTAACTTTAGACACTTTAATATCAATCGTTTCTCTCTTTACGTAGATGGTATGCAAATTCCGTCAAAGCGTTTACAAACAGATTTCTCAAAAGGAAAGCTATACATTGATGCTTATCATACTCTGTTTTCCGGAACGGGGATTCATTTTATGAACGAGGGAAGTAATATTGATCGTTTTGATTACGCAAATAGATACTGCCTCTTTGCATTTGATCTTACTCCTGATCTTTCTGCAAATTGTCAATCTCACTGGAATCTCGTTAAACATGGCAGCCTTCGGATTGAGCTTCGTGTAGAAGTAACACTACAACAAACTATTAAATTTATATTCTACGCAGAATATGACAATGTCTTGGAAACTGACGCGTCCAGGCAGGTTATAGTAGATTACAGCGGTTAAAACCTGCACAGACCTGTATAAACCTGTTTGACAGAACCAGTTTTCAATATCAGTTGAACATGGAGGGGGGAAAATGACGAATGTGTACCCGAGTATACAAGACGCTCTGCTCAGTTGATTGTAGTCTCTCGTAAAGGTATATTCATCCTCACCTCTACTCTTGAATGTAAAACAATGGACTATATAATCGACATACAAGGCTTTCGAGATATAGATGACCAGTTTATACCAAAGGAAGTGGCGGTTGTTGCTGTTGATCATAAATACATAGCCCATTGGATTGTTGGACCGCCATATCTCTTCTCTGAACTTCCTGCATGTTCAAAGTCACAAAACAAGTAGCTAACCTGTCACTATCATGGAATTGAATAGTTCGATGGAGATATCCCACTGAAGTTTTTATATTCACACCTTCGAGAAGTTGCCAAAACTGCATCACAGATTTACACACGTGGTCGGGAAAAAGCCTCGCTTTTACAGAAAATTACCAGCAGACAAATCATCAATTTGAAAGACGTAAACTGCCCAGCCTTCAAAAGACTCGATGACAGGAGAGATTTCTGCTTTCTCCATGGAGTTAGAAAGGAAGAAATGTTCAGATCTGCTCTCAACAGTGCTATGAAACTACGCCATTGGCTTCGAAAACAGCGACAGGAAGAAATTCTTTGTAAACTGTCAAACAGAAAGTCTATGTACGGAAAAACAATAATTGCTAGGAATTCAGTTCCAGATGGTGCTGAGGTCAAAACTGAATCTTTAGATAAGACAACTGATTCTATACCTTGTCCTTACGAGATTGTTATCATTAAATATGAACAGTCTAGACATATTGCAGGTAATTCAGATTTTACAACTACCCACGATTGGTCTATACCCGGCAGATCAAATTCCCAAAACCTGGACAAGACCGGCTGCAAAAGTAGTTAACACTGATGACCACACTCAGCCTGGTTCCCACTGGATCGGAATCCATATCGACGGAACCGGAAGAGGAACCTACTTTGGCATTTACGAGGTACCGCCTCTTATTCCTCAACATCTTTATCGTCTACGTAGAAACTCCAGCCTCTACAGATGGAACACCAAACAACTGCAGAGTACCTCTTCAGATGTATGCGGTCAGTTTTGTGTCATGTTTCTTTATCATATGAGCAATGGTGGTACTTTACGTCATTTCATTAATATTTTCACGGACAATCTATTAGATACTGATCGCATTGTGGTCAACTTTCACAAAAGACTTTCAGACAAATATAAACTCAAAATAGTTAGAGATCTGGATTCTAAACAAGGCGGTAAATGTGTTTGCTCTCTACGAAATAAAAATCGGTTTAACTCGTGTGTACAATCATGTTCGTCGAAACTCGCTACTTTGTACGTTTTGTAAATATCATGTATATATGCATATTATATAGGTGTTTTTCCTCTTCTCTTATGTTGAATAGTTAGTCTCGCCACCTTACAAATTTACTCTTATTTATAGAATAGAATTAAGAATTTAGATGTATTTTTTGAACTACGTTCCTCAGGTACCTATATTTATATTGCTAGAATTAGGAAACTATATGTAATTTTTTTTTAGAAAATATCAATAAAAAGCATATGTAATCAAAACAAAACGGTTTAATTAATTCACCTGTCATTTAACTATGTATTTTTTAAAAGTGAATTAAAGAATTTTATAATAAATAATTTTTATAATTAAAATTTCTTACTTCAAAACATTAGATTAGATATAAGACGCTCTACTTATTTTCTAATTCTCACTCTCTAACCCTACAATTCCACAGTCTTCGACAAATTCCCCATTGTACATTCACTTCCCTCTTCAAATTTCCCATAATATTTGTCATGGCGGACCCGCCCTACTCTAAATTTCCTATAATATCTGTCATGGCGGACCCCCACTTTAAATTCCCCATAGTACAGGCCCCTCCCCTACCCCCAC
>NC_046661.1:24936539-24937565 GCF_010883055.1 Belonocnema kinseyi
CTTTTCCTTTCTCCTTTAGCTTCTCCTCTAAGTCTGCCAATAGGATACTAAATAGTAATGGACTCAAAGGGCACCCTTGCCTTAGACCTCGGCTTGTCCAGATGACCTACCCTTTTTTCTTTCCTATTTTCACCCTAATCCTGGTTTCAGTAAAAATTTCCTTTATCCTCTCCACTAACTTTTCCTCTTCACCCCTCTCTTTCATTGCCAGCCATAGTACTTAAATTTCACAAAGATCTTCCACATCCCATTCCTAATCCCTTCTCCTCCAAACTTCATCGCTTCGTTCTCCATCCCATCTTCTCGCGTCGCTTTGTTTCTTTTTAACCTATTTATTGCTTCATCCACTTCTTTTCTTGTTACCTCGTTCCCTTTCTCCATTTCTCCTCGGACTATTCTACACTTTTCCCCTTTGATCTTATTTTGCTCTCCCCCTAATAGACCCTTAAAATAATCCGTCCATTCCTCCATTTCTATTTCTTCCTTAATGCCCTTCCTTTCCCCTCTATCCCTATTTATCACATCCCACACCCTACCTTCTTTGATGGCTCTTTCTACCTCTGCTTTATATTCTTCCTTTCCCCTCTGTCTTTTTATTTCCAGCATCTTCTCCTGTTCTTTTTTCCTCCTGTTATACTCCTCCTTCTCCGTTTCCCCTCTTCTCCATTTGCTCACACACTCTTTTAATCTCTCTTTACTCTCCCAGCATTCCTCGTCCCACCAGCCTCTCTTTCCCCCTACACTTTCTTCATTAGTACCCAGCTCATCCTTTACCTTTTCAATGGACCCCTTCAACCTTTCAACTAACGAGTCTATTCTCTCCTCTTTTTCATACCTAACCTTCACCTTTTCCATCTTTTGTTTAAACTCGTTTAATTTATATACCCCTCAGATTCCCATTTTCGTGTTTCGCTCGCACCCTTCTTTCTTTCTCCCTCTGCCGCGCTTACTGACGCCTCTTCTTAGTGTAACTATGACCGGGAAGTGCTCGGACCCTATCTCATTCCCTACCTTCATACTCCCTAT
>NC_046661.1:24937665-24944929 GCF_010883055.1 Belonocnema kinseyi
CCCATAGTGCAGGCTTCTCCCCCCCCCAACCCCCACTCCAGTAGAAAGATTTTTTAAAGTTAGAAAAGTTTGACATGTATGCATATCACTGCATTTTTTCAGATCTGAAGCCTGATCCAGGTTTTCGGTACAGTCTTTTTTTTAAATAAAAAAAAAATTTTGAAAAATCATATTTTTAATTAAAAAAAAAACCTATTATAGAAAGAAATTTCGAGATAAACTATTGCTGAAACATTTTTCTTTGAAAAATATATTTTTTCAATTGAAAGAATCAAATATTGATACCAAAGAAACTACTTTTTTAAATGTTTAAAGTGTTTAAACATTATTGTTTAAACTTAAAATTAAATCAATTAAAACAAAATATATTTCTGAATAAGATATTTTGGTTGAAAATGTATATAGTATTTTTTAAATCACAAAAGTTCTTCCGAAAAATCGAAATGTTGATTAAAAACACGTGTTTTATATATTAATTTGCCGGTAAAATTTTTGTATTTTAATTTTAAATTGAAACAAATAATTTTTAACACTTTAAATATTAAACAAAAATATATTTGATACAAATATTTTATTATCGTATTTTTAATAAATAATTAATATTGATCAAGAAACAATTTTATATGGGGCGTTTTATTATTTGGAAATTTTTTTTAAAATTTTTTCAATAGGCTTTTTTGACATCTAGGTATGTAAAGAAGGTAAACTTCCGAAAATTTAAAAACTAATTTAAGAACTATTTATACTCTTTTAAGATGCCAATACAATTTACACAACACTAATGGTAAAATATTCAAATTTTTAGTCCTTCAGTTTAAGAACTTGAATTTTAACGTTAAATATGCTTCATTTTCAGAATACAGCCTTATTGTTTGAAATTTCAGAAGTTTCGTTATTAGTTATAGGTTAGGTAAAAAATAACATTATGGGATTCGAAATTGTTACAACGCGAAAAAGTTTAAATTTAAAATTTAAAAATGCGAAAATACACCATTTTCCATGTTCATTTGCAATCCAGCGAGTCACTTTCTTCCGCTTTTTTTGAAAGTCGATCCTCTGCTTTCAGTTTTCTTTTTAAAATATACCTTGAATTCAACGCATTTCAATTCAATGTTTGCAGCTGCATTTAGATGTTTTTTGTTTTAAATATCAATTAATTTAAACATTTTATTTATTTTTCACGATTGTAATTTATATCTTTTAAAATTGAATAATTGTAACTCAAACAAGAAAAATTGTAGACTTATTTCAAATGTATAGAGGTTCTATCATATATATATAGAACTATTAAAACCTCTGACATTTTTTAAGGTTTTTAAAACTCTTTTAAAAACTTTTTTAACAATTTTGATTGTGATTTCTTAATAAAAGAATAAGTGTTATTTAGTCTCCAGAACAGCAATTTTAAAAATATTTAATGCTTTAATAGTTGCGACATTTTAAATTTTTAGTCTTCAGTATATTGAATAATTTCAAATTTAAAGCTATTAAAATATGTCATCAGAATTTTTGAATGGAAAGTGTTCGATAATTTTAGATTGAAACATTTTAAATTATTTAGTTACAAATTAAAATCGTACAACTTTAAGTTTTATTAATTTTTTCATCATTTGTCACCCCCACAAATTATTTTTTTTTTGTGTCAAGAAAATCACGCTTGATTTTTGTAAAAATTAACAAATATATATTAAACGTTCACTCAAGGAAATTTTTGTTCAAAAATCTTGTTCCTGAATAAATTGACTCTTATTGTTTCCGAATTTGTTCTGTTACTAAGGGATTGTGTTTTTCCTAGAAAACATTGAAATGTGGTTTTTTCACGTTTATAAAATTATAATTGAAGGTAACTCGGGGTAATTTTCTATGAAAAATATTGACTTACAAAGAATATTTGTGAAACAATAGAATGGATTTCCTCGCCCGAAATACAAACGTAAATTGCACTATAGTAAAAACAACTAGTAAAATTTAGACGAACGCCAAATTTGTTAAAGAAAACAAACCTTTGTCGACCTATAAATACTAATTTTATTCCCCGAAAGATTTTTCAAAAATCTCTTCGAAACACTTTTATTCTAAACATTTAATTGAAGAAAAATATGTTTTATAAAAATAAAAATAGTACAATTTTTACATACAATTCTTAAAATGAAAAAGCTGCGCGTCAAAGCACAATCCAATCCGACTATTTTTCGAAAGTTATCCGATATACAGACAACCACAACATCAGTAACAACGACGACGTAGACGCCAGAGAGACACACATATACCGACGTAAAAACTTGTTTCTCTGGCTCAAGGAGCCTCAAAACGTCGAAATTTCATGAAATTCGCGGAAGTCATTTTTCGCATAAAACTCTTCTCATTATGGATGAGAATGTGATAAAATAATCATGGGGCCTGGAAAAAGTAGCGTTTTTCGCCTCTTTACTTTTTTCCATATCAAGCTTTTTTTTGCTTCAAATGTCCATTTTCGTTTGGTTTTTTGGGTTTTGAAAATCCTTTAACTTTGGTAAGTTTGATTTTATCAAAAAAAAGTTATCAAAGTAAAAGTACAATTCAATCCGACCAGTCTTTCGAAAGTTATCCGGTATACAGACGACAACGATGACGCCGGACAGACAAACAGACCCCGACGTAAAAACATGTTTTTCTGACTCAGGAGGCCTCAAATCGTCGACATTTGATAAAATCCGAAAAAGCCATTTTTCATAAAAAAAACTAATACCTTCTCATTTTGGATGAGAATGTAAAAATTATCAACAAGATTTGTAAAAAATCTTTCAAAGAATAAAATTATTGTCCCGTAAGTTAGAACCAAAAATTAATATTTCAAAAAAATGAAAGTTGTTCTAAATATTGAGCTATACTCGCGACCGGGACAAATCGGGAAAAGTAAGTTAATTTGAAAATTGAACTGCAGTTCGAGTATGAAAAATTTAACAGTGATTGATTTCACAAGATGATTCTAGATCTGTTCAAAATGATATAATTTACATATTTTAACGTTAAAGTTTACATTTAATTCGAAAGCCTTAATAGTGACACAAGTGTGAACGTTCGAATTAATGGCTTCTTAAATGATCGCCTTTATTCAATTAAAAAATCTTTTAGAAGTATCATTTCAGTATAAAATATTCCATTTTTAATCTATTTAGTTTGGAATTTATAAAAAAACAATTTTCAATAGTAAACAATTTGAAAAAGAAATGTCACAATTTCAAAGTGACAAATTTAAACTTTGAATGTTACAATTATAATTGTTTTATTTTTTTATCTGTATTTCCAGGGTAAAAGTATTTCATTTTGATTCTTAAAGAACAGGATTTTACAAAAATGTTAGGAAAAATGGTAATCAGTCTAAAAGACATTTAAAAGTTCCGGTAAATTTTTAAAATAATTTAAAAGAGAATTGATACTTTTGATGATTTAAAAATGTTTTGAAATGTTAACTTTTTATTTTGAAAAATTACATAATTTTAAGAGGAGGTATGAAAATATGGCACCGTTGAAAAAATCCCGAAAGGGATGAACGGAAAATCCCAAAAAATAAAATCTCCGGCAACTGAATTTTTTTAAAAATTGTATTAAAAAATAAACTAAAAAACACGTGCGCTTTGAAAGAAAAGAATGTTATGCCTAAATTTTCTTCGTACCTGCATAAAAACCTTTTTGAAACAAACTTTGCAGGATTCAATTCAGCAACGATTTATATCAAAATTTATTTTTATTATTTTTTTATTTAAAAAAATCGATTTTTCAGAATTTTTTAATATTTTTTTCAAACACTATGCACATTTTCAAACAAAATTTTTCATACAAAAATATACGAGGTGTGTTCAAAAAATAAGGTGACTTTATAGTTTTCTCAAAAAATATTCATTTATTTCTCAATATTTATGTTGTCCCCTTCAAAGTAATCCCCCTCAGATATAATACACTTGTGCCAACGCTTTTTCCAATCATCGAAGCACTTCTGATAATCATTTTGTGGTATAGCCTTGAGTTCTTTCAGCGATTCAGTCTTTATCTCCTCAATCGTTGAAAATCGATGTCCTTACATGGGTCTCTTCAGTTTTGGGAAAAGAAAAAATTCACTGTGCGCGAAATCCGGTGAATATCATTATTGACTCCATTCAACATCTCCAGAGCGAGGGTCATGCGATGGATCTTTTCATCAAAATTAAGCAGTTTTGGAACAAATTTCGCTGACACACGTCTCATGCCCCAAACGTCCGAAAAGATAGCATGGCATGAGCCAACTGATATGCCAACATCTTCAGCAACTTCTCTGATGGTAATTCGGCGATTTTTCAACACCATTTCTTCCACTGCTTGAACGTTCTAATCTGTTGTTGACGTGCTGGGACGTCCAGGGCGAGGTTCGTCTTCGACATCCTCTCGGCCTTCTTGAAACAGCTTGTACCACTTATACACATTTTTCTTACTCAGAGTAGACTCACCGTTTGCAACTGTCAACATTTCAAGAGTTTTAGAGCAGTGGATTCCATTTTTCACACAAAATTTAATGCAAACTCTTTGCTCCATTTTTTTCGAAAGAAGAAAATCGCCGAGCACACCAAACCCTTCTAACCTTTTAGGCCTCTGCCAGAAAAACAACACGAGCTATATAGTCAAAACTTTGAACATATGATTGTGACGCGTGTACCAACACAACAAAACAATAAATTTAAAACTTGAATGTACGTTGCCCGCGAAAATTGAAAAGTCACCTTACTTTTTGAACACACCTCGTATATTCGATTATTGTATTTTCAATAAATAAATAATATTTAATAAACAATTTTTTGAATTGTTTAAATTCATTAATTTTCTAGTTCGGATATTTTATAATTTATCCATTTTCTTTAGGGATTTTTCAAATTCGGTAATATCTTATTGTCCGGAATTTTATTTATTTTATTTTTCGTGAATTCTCCAATTCGTCTTTTATAATTTCGGGAATTTTATTCTTTGATTATCTTTCAATTTACAAATTTTACAGTGTCGGTAATTTTATTTTACGGGATTTTTCAGTCGCTTTTTCCGAAAAATAAAATTCCCACATCACTGTAAAAATTCCGAATTTGTAAGTTTGTCGAAATATAAAAGTTCCGAATTGGAAAATTCTCGTCAATTTACAATTTTACAAAATTTGAGAATTGCCAGCAGATAATTTCCGAATTATACAATATCCGGGCTAAACAACTCCCTAATTTGAACAATTAAAAAATAGTTTAATAACAAATTTTTTTTTAATAGAATAATAAAATACTTATACCAAAGAAAAAACTGTTTTAATGTTTAAACTTTCTAAAAATTATTATTAGAATTTAAAATAACAATAATTGAACAAATGTATTTTTGAATAAAAAACGATGTTTGAAAATGTGCATGGTATTTTTATATATTACAGAAAACTCTCGCGAAAATAAAATTATTATTTAAAAAAACGAAAATAAAAGTCGCGTTAAATTAGTCTGAATTGAATCCTGTAAAGTTTGATTTAATTGAAGCTCACGTATTTTTAAATTTATGTTTGTATCACATTTTTATACAATTATTTTAATTTTCAATTAAAACAATAATTTATCAAAATCAAACATTAAACAAAATTTCTGTAATAAAAATATTTGATTATTGTATTTGATCCTTCTATTTTTTTTTAATTCTTGGAAAATTCTTTTAAATTATAAAAAATGAATTGAAAATTCCCTGACATATTTTAAAACATCCTCAAATATTTAAAACTTAAAATGCGATTGCGTAAATATTATAGAAATTTAATTATAGGATCTAAACCTATATTTTGTTGTGAGCAAATTTGAACAAATATTTTGTTTATTTACTATGTTTTCATTAGCATTTCAGTCCTGAAACTCATTTCACAGTTTCATTTAACATTTAGATTTTAATTGTTTCATTGCTTTGTTGTTGCATTTTTTCATATTTATAAGCTCATAATTTGCAAATATTAGAAATATTGTATATATTTCGTTCTGATCGAGGACAATAAAATCCTTAAAAATTTTCAAATAAACAAATATTATAAAAATTAAGTGTTTTAGTATTTAGTTAAAAAGCCGTAAAATATTATTATTATCAATTATTTTTTTCACTAACTCAAGCGAATTATGAAAAAAATTACAAAAATTTCATTTCAAAAAGTTGTATCTCCAATTCTTTAGAGTAAGTTGAAAAATTCTCCAAACTGCCAAAGCAACGTTAATTTTTAGAAAAACTGAAAAATGTATTTCACGAAAAACGCCAGCTTTAATTTCCCCCTTGAGATTTTTTAGATTAATAGTAATATGAAGGAGATCCTGTGAATTTCGTTCTCGCTGAACTTAGTAGGAAAATTAAAAAATTTTAAATTTTTAACACTTGATATTCAGAATTTTATAAAAGCCACGGTTTCATCTTTCATTTCCAGTTCATCCACCTCTTCTGCAAATCACCTTTATATCGTAACAATTTTAAATGAAAAAATACTTCTCCAAAGCTTGGTATAGTGAAAATAGAAGTAAAATAAATTTTTAACCAAGAAGAAGCTATTCTCGTAATATTTATACCTGAAGAATTACATAAAAACATTTAAATTAAATTAAAAATTAAATTACAAAATTACTATTAAAATTTTTTTCCAATAAAAATTGGGATAGTTGGATTTTCACTTACAAAAATGAATTTTCGGTTAAGAAAATAATTTTTCACATAAAAACTTATTTTCCACCGAAAAGATTAATTTTTTGCATCGAGAAACAAAGATTAATCACAAAATACATGAGATGTCAAATATTTGAATTTGTAAAGAAATTCTCCGTCTACCATAAACATAACATACAACACATGTCCAACTAAAAAGATCAAATTTAAGGTAGAATATATAAATATCGATTCAAAGTTGTTCAACTTTCATAAAGCACATTAATTATCAATTTACCGATAATTAATGTACCGATCGCGAAAGAACTCTTTTTGTCAAGTGGTGTATTTTTGGCTTTGGTGGAGGAAATAAGGGTGAGTGGATGCAGAAAAGGCAAAAAGTGCGGAGATCGAGCGTAAAGGAAGAAGGGTGAGTAAAGGCAAAGGCGTGAAGGGTGAAAGTGAGTGGTTTGAGGTGAAAATTTGGAGCGTGTGAAGTTTTTGAGGTTAGGAGTGTAAAAATAGTTGCTTGGTCAGGGGGGCAAGAGGTAGGAAATAAAGGCGGGAAACGTCACAGAGCTTTGGGTAAGGTAGGATGCCGACGACGCGAAGTCCACAA
>NC_046661.1:24945029-24946599 GCF_010883055.1 Belonocnema kinseyi
TCTTATCATTGTTCCATCCTTTTCCTCCATGTTCCCATCTTTTCTCCCTTTCACTGCTAATTCTTTTTTCACCCCTGACACCATGCCGCCCATCCCTCTCCCGTTAACGTGTTCCTTTCTTGCTTCTTGCATTGTCCATACTTAACCTTTCGGTAACATCTTTCTTATTCCCTTCCAGTCCTTCTCATCTGCCCAAGTTTCACTCATCATAAACACATCCCACTTTTCTAACTCCTCCCAGAATCCTTTGTCCTTGTTCTTCAAACCTCACACATTCCAGAAAGCTATTTTCACGTTTCTCTCTTCCCCTCCCTCTTCTTTCCTCTTTACTTTGTTTCCCCTTTACCGCTTGGAAACCCCTCTGATTTATTTCTAGCCTCTTTTTCGGCTCCCATCCCCCTACCTTTCTCAAGACTTTTTCCTTTTTCCCTTAATTCTTCTAATTCTTCATCCCAGCACCATTCCTCCCCATTTATCCATAACCTGTCTCTCCCTATCCATACCATATGGCCCTTTTTCTTCTCTACCCAAGCCCTCTGCTCTATTTGCCATCTCCTTTTCCTCTCCCTCCATGTCAGATCTTCTTCAATTCTTTCCCTTCTTCCTCTCAATAATTTTTTTTCTCTCCATAATTTTCTTTTTCTCCTCCTCACTCCCCACTTTTACTAGAAACATTCCTTCTTTTCCTTCTTTTGACCCTCCTATTCTCTTGACTCCTTCTACCCTTACCTGCACTCTAATATCTCGAGAAAGATTTGTTATTTCCACTTCTCCTGTTTCACTCTTCATTTTTAATCTCTTGACTACTATATTATTTTTCCTCTTTGCCCTTTCTTCCCCTTCTAATCTTCTTTCGATCTCACTGAGTCTTTTCTTCAATCTTTCATTCTCACTTCGGACGTTCTTTTCATTCCCTTGAACTATTTCCTCATTTTCTGCTTTTTCCCCCATATGCTCATTTCTAATTTGTAGACTGGATACCCGCTCTTCCAACTGCTTTATTTCTCTAGATCTCTGTTCGTCAACCTCTCTCTGTCTATTCTCAATGCTCTTTAGCTTACCCTAAAGCTTGTCTTTCTCCTCCTTCCAAAGTTTATCCCATTCTTCCCAGTTTTTTTTTACCTTTTTCACTTCGCCCCTTACACCGGTTCCCTGCCTATTCATATCCCTATTCATTTCATCTAATCTCTTTCTTGTTTCCTCTCTAAAGCCTTTAATGAGAGCTTCCAATTTTTCAAACATTCCCCCATCCCCCCTCTCTTTCTCTCTGGTGTTTTTCTTTTAATTCTCACTCTCTTGTTCTCCTGGTCCCTTTCTACCTCGTCTTCCCCAGCCACTCTTTTCCTTTTTTCCTCCCCTTCACTGCTAGTCGCGCTTGCCTTTTTGCCATTCGTCCAGACTTCTGTTCGAACCCGCGTTGCCTAGCTTGTTAAAGCGCTGTAAATTTGAGGGCCTACCCCGTTGCTTACCCGTACCTGAATCCGCTACCCTCCCCACCCGGGTCGACTTCTCGGCACTTTCATTACCGCTGCTGTCACTGCGATCAACGTCACCCATCCCCCCACTTTCA
>NC_046661.1:24946699-24951100 GCF_010883055.1 Belonocnema kinseyi
TTGCACAAGCATGTTTCGGTGAAATTCGGAACAATGAAGCGAGAGGTAATGTGGGAAATTCAAAATAGGAGGTAGAAAGGAGAAAAATGAGAAGGGTATGTAATATTCGAGAAGGGGTTATAGAGTGGCAGGACATAGAGTTAGAGCTATTGGTTTAACAAGGAGAAGAGAGATGAACAAAGATTATAGATTCGAGGTACAATAGATGGTATATGATGATCAAAGGGTTGACGGAACCAGAATATCTGCAAAAAATAAAAAAGGAAGAAAAATGGAGTAGGGTTGTACGGTTCAGAATGGGAGAAGGAGTGAGAGCATGCAGATATTGGATGAATGAACAGGAGAATTTATGCAGAGTATGTGGATACGAAATGGAGTCATGGGCACATGTATTAGAGAGATGTACAGGGGAGGAAGAGGGACAGTTCAGTGTGGATGAGTGTGTAAGATGGATCTTGGATGGTAGTGGGCAGGGAGTGGTATGGATGAAGAAATTGGATGAAGTAAGGGAAAGCAAGGGAGTAGGGCAGAGCCAAACGGGTGATCCTGAAAAGGGACAGAAAAAAACGAAAATTGTTTTCAATATCGTGGAAAATGCATTTTTTCATGCTAAGAGGAAACGGAAGCCCTGGAAGCTCGCTCATTTTAGGAATTAATATCGCTACTGTTATTATTGTTTATCCTGCTTAATGCGAAAGAGTAGAATATAAGTAGTAGTTAAGTTAGACTCAGGATGGAATTGTAAATATATGTACAGGGAGCGGTGGCCCTCAAACCCGTAAAAGGGAGAGATTAAATACATACATACATAATAAAATTTATTTCAATTTCAAATTAAATAAAATTTAGTTGAATTTGAAATTTAAATAAATTTTATGTAAACTTAACATTTAAATGAAATTTAGGTGAATTTAAGAATTAAATAAAGTTTAGTTAAATTAAATTAATTTCTCGCCTGGTTTCTTTTCAAAGAGAATTTTTCTATATACTAAGTAAATAAGTTTCAAAACAATTCTATTCGTACTTTAAGATTTATTGTAGTGCAATTTTTAAAATTATTTTGTAAAACTAAATTTAAAGATTGAATACAATTTAAATAATTTCAAAAAGTGACTACATTTGAGTTAAATTCAAAATTTAAGTAAAATTTAGTTGAATTTAAGTAAATTTCAGTAAAAATTGTAGATTTTGAATGGAGTTAAATGGTGTTAAATTTAAGTACAATTTAGTACAATAAAAATGAAACTGTCATTAAATTTTTAATTTGATTGAATTGAATACAGATACATATGGGTTGTTTCTTGGCTTCAATAATGGAGAGCATTCAAATATGCTGGAAATTTTTTTTAAAATTCTCTTATTGTTATAATAATTAGTTAAATTCAACAAAAAAACTCAGGAAAGTAATTAGGACTGATAGTTCTAAAGTTTTTGATTTGAAACTTTTCAGAAGTCGACAATGTCAAAATATAGAAGGAAGCGTTTAAACTTCAGCATAACTATTTCGCATGGAAATATTTTATTATCCCACAATTTTATTTCAAATTAGATGTCAGTTAGCAATTAAATAATTATTCCAATGAAAATTATTCAGTTTCGAAAATTGGATTATAACTTCAAAGCCTTTGAAATTAAAAGGTTTTAAATGAGAGGAATTTGAAATAAAAACAATTAAAATTACAGTGTAATCATTTTAATTTAGAAACGTAAAAATAAAATGATAATTATTAAAAGAAACTAATTTATAAATTTAAAATTCAAAATCTCAGTATTTGTAAAATTTTGAATATTCTTCTAGTATAACCTGTCAATTCAAATTATTTAATTTTAAACGTTTTAAATGAAATCATTTATGATTCGGCAATACATTTTTTTCAGCTTTAGGAAATAAATAATTTAAAGCTACAATTAGCAGATTATTCGAAGTCAAACCTCGTAAAAAACTGGAATAAATGTAAAGCCTTTGAAATCGAAAACTTTTTATAAGGAGAGGAATTTTTAATTGAAAGGTTTTAATATATTTTCAATTTAAAACATTCAAATTGAGTAATTTTATAAACAGAAATTTCAAGAATTGTATTATTTGAAATGTTTGCATAGAGTTGATAAATTAAAAATACAAGCATTAATATTTTTTAAATTTTGAATATGCCTCAATTATAATCTGATAAATTTAAATTATTTAATTTTGAAAGATTTAAATTGAAAATTGAAATGCAGAATTCTAAATGTTTTTATTTGTGTATTATCAGATTTTTGAGGCCATTTATTTAAGCCTAATCAAGTTAGAAGGCTTACAGTTGTCAGTTTCACGATATTAAACCCTTATATTGAAAACCAAATTAAATTTCAATGTTAAAATTTTAAATTGTTTAGGATTTGATTCTTAAATTCAGAATTTTTACAATGCTTTACATTTTTAATTTTACACTTTCAAACCCTTTTTTAAATTTGAATCATCGAGAAAAAAATATTACATTTTAGTAGACACAACTTTTTTTACGTAAAAAAAATTAATTTAGGAAATACTCCGTGCTTTACTTTTTTCTCCAAAACGGCAGAAATATTCACGGCTTATCACATTAAAAAAAAAATTATTTCATAACAAAATTTCGTTGCTTATTTATTACATGAAAACATTTGTTCTTGTTTACAAGATTGAAGAAGTAAGAAAAAAATCTTGATTGGAATATATTGATTTTCAAAGAACAAGAAGCTTTAAGCATTATAACGCTAGGCGTAAACAATTTAAAAATATCTTCCTTTTTAATTTAATAAACTCAGTATTAAAATGGAAGTTTTAATTTTGTCAGAAATAAATATTCACTTTAACTTCAAGTACCTAGATGACAGTTTTGACTTGTCATGTTCATTGTAATTTTTACATTATGTCTAATTGTCTACTGTGTTATGAATTGCAGTTAGAAAAACGTTGTGAATAATACAATAGAGCGGAATTAAACATCGGTTTTCAATGAAGATCTTTGAAAAGGTGTATACAATTTTTGAAAAAATAAGTCAAACAAAAAAGTGCCAGATCACGTATTTTTTGGTTCGATTTATAATTTTATTCAAATATGAAATTCCTTCCAAATTTCTTTTTAATTATGCAATAAATAAACATTGTTAACATCTTTTTCAAATAAAAAAGTCCGGCTTTTTGCATGATCGTTGTTATTTTTCTTTAAAAAACCTTTTTTGTTAATGAGGTAATTTATAATGCATAAGCCTTTAAAATTGTATAAAAGGAACTGAAAGTTGATCAAATATTTAATTTATTAGAAAATGAATTTATTTACGAATAAATTTAAAAAAGCAATTTTTGTATTAAAGGAAAGAATTAAAAATAATTATATTAGCAAAATCAACAATTTTGAATGGAATTAAATATGCAAACAGTTAAAGAAGTAAATGCAAACAAAAGCTTAATCGACCAGCTGGAAAGTATAGTTTTCTATACATGACCGGTGGAGAACATTTTAAAGTTTCAACTTATTTTTCTCAATAAATACAAAATGAAGAAATAAAGAAAACAATTAAAGGAAACTGAATAAAAAACGAAGGAAACTTATATATTTATGGTTCTGTGAATTGTTAGCATTGGTTTATATTATTTTTCATGACTGCAGTTTAAAAAATGTAATTAGCTCAGATATTAAAACATCAAAAAGACGAAAATTATGGCAATTATGTTATAAAAAAAAAAATTAAGCAAACTTACATTTTTTCCTAAAGTTAGATTTCTGGAGCAGGGAAAATGACATTTTGTAAGATTGAGTTACTTCTTATTTCAATTTGAAAAAATGGTTCATATTTATAACATGACCTTAGCTAAACTGTAGAAGCAAGCCGTACTTTCCTTTGACTTTCAAAAATGCTCCTTACACTTTACAGCTGTAAAAAAACTCATATACCATTAAATTCACAAATATTTTAAAAATGCAACATTTCAGAAGACATTTATCTAGGTCTATAAGAAAATTTAGGAATAAAAAATATTTATAAGTTTTTATAAGGAAATTGCTATTCAGAATTTTTATTTCTTTAACCAGAAAAAAATAGTAAGGACATATTCAAACACAATTCTGGTTGATTTAACCTGTATGTTTGTTTAGTTTATTTAAATTTAAATAAAACTTAACTGTATATTCGATTTCACTTTTCTACTAATTTCCAAAAAAATCATAGCTTAAATAAAAAATAAACTTTTTAATTCAAATTTGTTATTACTATTTTATACTAACATCTTTGCTACATTTTGGGCATAATTTTGATTTCAAAAAGTCTTTAGAGTCTTCGAATTCCTTCAAGACCTTTTCTACTCACTTAAAATTATTTTTCCATTCACTTATAAAGTAAAATTAGATTATTACCATTTTGGATTTCAAATGCACTATAATT
>NC_046661.1:24951200-24958184 GCF_010883055.1 Belonocnema kinseyi
TGCCTATAGTAAACCTAATGGACATTTACTCTTGTCTTTCACAAGAGAGATTCTTACGAACTATACGTCCTTCGAAATAAAATGCATTTAAAACAACCAAGCTTGGTAACGCATGTAAATTAGAAAAACCTAACAGGGTTGCTTTAAGGGAGAACCGCAATTCTATCCCTAGAGCTGGTGCTCTACCGACGCATCAGAAGAAAGACCAAGCTTTCTTATCGGGAGCGATTATTTAACAGCTCAATACGCTGGTAGCCAGGTAGGTTCCCACTCCAGTGATACCAGTGCTACCAGTGCGCTTTGCTGCTGGTGGTTATTTTAGAAGTGCTTGTCACATATTATTTCCTTTTTTTTTTTATTTCTCTTTTTTAAAATGGGACTTAAACTGGGTAGCTTTTTAAGTAACTAGTGCCCAGAAACGTGATAATTGAGCATTACAACTGCCCTCCGCTAGCTAGTAGGAAATCGGGGCAGGTGAAGCTTTAATTAAAAAAATAATATAAGAATAATGTAGAGTAAGTATCGCACTTTTTGTCGGAATTCTTCTTTTGTTTTTGTATAAGTCATCACTTTCTTTAAATTTATTTTCTTGATATTATTAAGGAACGGCTTTTATTACTAGAGAAATAATAAAAGGTAAACAAATAGTGTAAGGAATTTTTTTTATCCTAGCGTGCTTTAAAATCTATTTTATAAATGTTTTGTTTTTGTCATTAGTTATCACATTTAAGCGCTGTTATTTTGCGTCGAATAATTTCTACCATAATCGAGGTTTGCACGTCTTTTGTTGCAGGCAATTATTGTACTGTTGACGTATTGCACCTTACAAGCAATGTCCTTAGCCACTTCTTCTCTGTCAGCCATTAGAATCAGATGTTTTTAATATTAATATGGCTTGTCATATTTCGTTAATACATGTTGCCCCATGAACGTTTTTGACTAAACTTTGAAACGTATGCGTTGTGGCGAGGATATCATTTTTCATAAATTAATTTTAATTTATTCTTATACAAATCTTGCTGAATTAGTAGATGAGCAGAGGTATCAAAGCAAGAGGTATCTAGGTTAAAAAACTAGTCTGATACTTGGAGTTCGATTTCGTGTATGAATTCAAAAGAATTTTCTTTTTCTTAAAGAGAATACATGCTTTTATCTAGTTTAAAAATATCACTTTTGTCACCATTTTTTTTCGATTCAATTTGCGGTTGAATGGTTAATCGTTTTTCATGGTTACGTAAACCTAAAGTGTTGACGTTTTTCAAAGTACAATTTTTGAAACTGTTGTAAAAGCATGCGTTCCGAATTTAATTTCATATATTAGCATTTACTATTAGAACGATAGATTATTTTAAGTATATTAATAATATACATTGCAGTCTCGCAAGAAAAGTTTCCTTTATAGATGACAAGGTGGTCCAAGGAGGCGAGAGAGTGGCGTTGCTCGAACACTGGAGCAACTCCATAACAACGCAGAAATGTATGAAAAAAGACGACGTTGAAGTTTGCCACAGATATGGATTTCAAAGTTGTGTAATTAATATAAAAAAAAACTAAGAGTCACATCGAAAAAGTAAAAACACCTCTCAATTCGTCTCGGAAAAATCTCGATGTGCATTTTTTGTTTTTTTGGTTAAGCAATTTTTTAAACAATTACGCTATTTGTTATTTTTCTGCAATTGTTATAAACAAAGTATGCATCGGATCGAAAAACAAAGTGCACCAATGCATTCCTCTCGAAAAAATCTAGATGTGCATTTTTTTGTTTTTTCGTAAACCCATTTTTTAAACAATTAGAGCATTTGTTGTTCAGCGCTGTGTTGCTCCGTGCCCGTAGATATGGATTTCAAAGTTATGTAATTAATATAAAAAAAAAATAAGAGTCACATCGAAAAAGTAAAAACACCTCTCAATTCGTCTCGGAAAAATCTCGGTGTGCATTTTTTGTTTTTTTGTTTAAACAATTTTTTAAACAATAACGATATTTGTTATTTTTCTGCAATTGTTATAAACAAAGTATGCATCGGATCGAAAAACAAAGTGCACCAATGCATTCCTCTCGAAAAAATCTAGATCTGCATTTTTTTGTTTTTTCGTAAACCCATTTCTTAAACAATTAGAGCATTTATTGTTCAGCGCTGTGTTGCTCCGTGCCCGTAGATATGGATTTCAAAGTTATGTAATTAATATAAAAAAAACTAAGAGTCACATCGAAAAAGTAAAAACACCTCTCGTTTCGTCTCGGAAATATCTCGATGTGCATTTTTTGTTTTTTTGTTAAACGAATTATTATCTATCTTTTTAAATAGTTAATCTTCATTTATTTTCACATGACTCTGAATAAAAAGGGGATGAAAAGTTGAATACTTCTGGAAAAATTGCAACTTTCTAGCATTATTTAAAGAGAAAACGTATTCTTCTCATTAGCAAAACGTGTTACAGATATTTGGCTACCAGAAAGTCTGGGTATCATTTTTCTTTTAAATATGCATTTATTTGTTCGTATGCTTGAACAGATTTGGGCGCGATATGAATCAGAGCGCGAAAACGAAAATTTGGATAAGCCTAACCTGGTAATTATAACACCTCCCACCCCCTTTCAGCGAGTTACCTTTCATTGCCTTTTACAAGGCAAATGTCGCAGGTCTTTTCCTCCACGACTACCTGTGCAGCCTTACACTTCCACTGCGCATTGTGCAACAACTTTCGAAGTTGCTTCATTTTGGCGAGTTTTAGAATGTAATCGTAAATACACGCAGATTCTCAACAATTCCGATATGAATATCAAAAATTCATAAGCCCCCCATTCCCACAATTCCCATTGCGTTAATCAGGTCATTCAAATTTTTGTCTACTGTTTTTTTTATTGGTACAGTTACTTAAAGAGAATATTATTAAAATGAATTATAATAAGTTGATAATCGATGCCGGATTGTATTGACACTCAAAAACAAATTTAGTAGACATGGTTGATGGACATTGTTGGCTTTAGGATCAGATGAACTAAAAACAATTTAGTTCTTTCAAACATTTCGGCACATATTACTGGTCCTTATCAGTGAGTTCTGTTAAATCTGTGATAAGTACATAATGCCTTAAGGGTAAGCTCTTTTACAATTGAGAGTATTATGCATTGGTTAATATCTTAGTTGTGAAATTGTATACATTCTTTAATTTAAAATTAAAATTTTATTTTATTTCATCACCGATCGTTCAATTCTTATTTGTTAGTCAACTTGAAACACTTTCACTTTAAAATAAACACTTTTTATATCTAACAATTGCAATTGTCACGTTATAAGTTTATATTTAACAACTTTAACTACAACGATTCAATGCTATCTCAAACAGTTGAATTTTAAGTTGTTTGTTTTTGATTATTATGAATTTCGTAATAAATCTAATTATTTAAAGTTACTTTGAAATTGCACATGTTTCATAGTTTTCAATAGCGGCGTGGACAGAGGGGGGGGGGGCTCTAGCCCCTCCCGAAACTAAGTATTTTCATTATTCAATTACCTTTTCCCCACTCTTTGCCTATACATAAACCCGAAGCCCCCTCCGGAAAAACGAAGCCCCCCCCCCCCCCACACAAAAGCCTGGTTACGCCGATGGTTTTTAAAGTTACAATCTGGCGAACTAACAATTCTTACGAATTGACACAGCTCAGTTTACAACTTCAAAATCTATATTTTTTCAAATGTTAAAAAGAGTCAGAACCGGTTTGTACAATCAAATATTCATACATTTTATTATATTCAAATTACAATTTAATGTAAAAAATCATTAATTAGTTTTTGTTTGCAGTATCGGCATAAATCGTTTTTCATCTGGAAGTACAATATGTTAGAATTACTGTTTTCAAACAACATGATTTCATATTTCAAGAATTGAGCAAATTAAATGAATATTGGAAAAAAGTCGAAATTTATTGTACTTCAAATTGAGCTATATCATTTGGCATAAAAGTTGTCATACTTCAAGTGATATCACAGATTTTCCTTCGAAACAAGTGCAACATTCCCGCTAAACAAAATAAATTCAGTTTCATTGTCTGGTTTTTTCTTAGTCACAAAAAATTCACTTCAACTTCCTGGTCAATCGGCGAGGTCCAAGCGATTT
This sequence comes from Belonocnema kinseyi, assembly GCF_010883055.1. Classification (NCBI taxonomy): domain Eukaryota; kingdom Metazoa; phylum Arthropoda; class Insecta; order Hymenoptera; family Cynipidae; genus Belonocnema; species Belonocnema kinseyi. Next base: position 24,955,320 of record NC_046661.1, read on the forward strand.
TTTTTCTCTTATGTAAAATGATCTACTGATTGCAAAACCGTTCCAAAACCGTGGAACTCTGGCAAATGTGCCATTCTCGAGATATTCGCAATTAATTATTTTTTTGTAAACGTTTGATCAAACATTTAAAATTTGAAATTTTTGAAATTTTTTCTCCTCCTGTTAGACAAGCTCACGAGAAAAAATAGTTGTTTCGGTGATTTTTCGCTCCGAGGAATACTAATTGCACAAAATTAATTAAGGTATAAAATAAGTGATAAAAATACTTTGATCAATAATCATAAAAGTATTTCACGGATGGAAAAAAAATAAAATATTTTGAAAGTGCAAACTGAAATACACAATTTTGTAATGAACACTGTTCCTCTAAAGTGAATACTTTGCAAGATAACAAAGCTTTTGTTCTAAGTCATTTTATCACGTTACAATAAATAATAATTTTTCATTGAGCGAATCAGTATTAGAGGAAAAATTTCTGCAAGAAACTATACTCACATACTTGATAAATGAAAGTTTATCCGAAATTATCATTAAATTGTTAAAAGTTATGCAAATTGGGATGATTGTTTCATTTGTTCACTTTGAGTTGATGTAATTCTTTCCAAAACAGAGATAAAGGTATGAAAATTGGTGTACTCATTCTGTGAAGCAGTACTAATATTGTGGTATAAGCGAAAATTTCAACATTTGAATATAAGGACCCACATAATTGTTTAAACTTGTAGCGCCTATCTCTGCTTCTGCTTGTGGTAGAAAGACGGGATGAAAACTGAAAATTTTCAAAAATTACTACGAATTCAGTCATATCAATTAATTTATTGTTTCTTTATTCCTTGTAAATTTATTAAACTCTAATTTTTTCTGGAGGATGACAATAGGCCGATTAGTGAGGTTGTAAACTAGGCAGCAGGCCAAGACGCGCACATGGCTGATAGCCCCTAGACCCATAGGCGTAGGGCCGTAGATGCTATGCAAGGGTTATGGGGGCACACTGAAGCTGTATCACAGATTTGGATAACGTAAAAACGAATCATTCACTCTATCACAGAATAAATATATACCAACATACAACTTTTTAAACAACTGTTATTATTCTAAAAGTTTCATTGTGAACTTTGTGATTTTATTCATTACTTATATATTGGAAGATGATTTTCTCCGAGCTCAATAACTTTTTGAATAAATCGTTTTTTCTCCCCGTTTATCAACTCAACATTTTACATACCTGCCACCATTCAATAAAATAAATTAAACTTATACTTTTTGTAACATGTGTAATGCACATATTTGAACTCATAAAGTGGTACTTACTTATTTATTTACTTATTTAAATCATTGGGATACTATGGTTACCGGATGTGCGAAAATAGTTACTTATATTCACTTATTGATTGCAGCGATACATTGCAGCATGTAGACTGCGTAGAAACGAAAAATCTAGCAATCTAGTGTAGCTTCTTCTTTAACAGGTTTATTTCACTTTATTGCAATAGAAAAGAATCGTTTAGTCCTGAGAAATTATATCTCAATTTTTCAAACTTTTGAACAATTTTTCAATTTCAATTACTCATAAAAAATGAACTGCATATTTTTTGCAGCTTCTCGTGAAGAAGATGAAAATTAATTTGGTCACAAAACTGTTAATATGTAATGCTTATGAAAATGTAATTTTTAAGTTTCAAATTTTGTTTAGTTACCTCCTTTAAAAATTGTACCCTTCATTTACGAACACAATCGTTGTTTGCAAATATTAGTACTATACGTTGTCATGAAATCATTATATTATTATGTAAATATAAATTACGAAAAATGCAAACACTTTTAACCATTGTATATATAATGATAAAGTGAACTATGTATATATGTAATGAATAAAATCACAAAGTTCACAATGAAACTTTTAGAATAATAACAGTTGTTTAAAAAGTTGTATGTTGGTATATATTCATTCTGTGATAGAGTGAATGATTCATTTTTACGTTGTCGAATTCTGTGATACAGCTTCAGTGTGCCCCCGTAACCCTCGCATAACATCTACGGGCCCTACGCCTTTGGGTCTAGAGGCTGCCAGCCACGTGCGCGCCTTGGCCTGCTGCCCAGTTTACAACCTCACTAATCGACCTATTGTCATCCTCCAGAAAAAATTAGAGTTTAATAAATTTTCAAGGAATAAAAAAAAACAATAAATTAATTGATATGACTATATTTGTAGTGAATTTTGAAAATTTTCAGTTTTTATCCCGTCTTTCTACCACAAGCAGAAGCAGAGATAGGCGCTCAAAGTTTAAACAATTATGTGGGTCCTTTTACTTAAATGTTGAAATTTTCGCTTATACCACAATATTAGTACTGCTTCACAGAATGAGTACACTAATTTTCATACCTTTATCTCTTTTTTGGAAAGAATACATCAACTCAAAGTGAACAAATTAAACAATCATCCCAATTTGCATAAATTTTAACAATTTAATGATCATTTCGGATAAACTTTTATTTATCAAGTATGTGAGCCTAAATAAATAGTATAAATAAGTAAATAAATAAGTATAACAAATATCCTAACTTTTTTCCATCCCTGAAATACTTTTTTGATTATTGATCAAAGTATTTTTTATCATTTATTTTACACGTTAATTAATTTCGTGGAATAAATATTCGTCGGAGCGAAAAAAACACCGAAACAACTATTGTTTCTCATGGTCTTGTCTAACAGGTGGAGAAAAAAAATTCAAAAATTTCAAATTTTAAATGTTTAATCAAACTTTTACAAAAAAATAATTAATTGCGAATATCTCGAGAACGGCACTATTGACAGAGTTCTGCTACACGGTTTTGGAATCAGGAGATCATTTTACATAAGAATAA
>NC_046661.1:24958284-24977286 GCF_010883055.1 Belonocnema kinseyi
TTCATTTTTAAAGCATTTCACGATCTTTCGAAACATATCGCTCGAAACGAACTAATGATATCGGCCAAAATTTGAGGACAGGAGCACCGCAACATTTAAATTCAAACAAATTAAACTTGTGCTAAAACTAAACTTGTGCTAAAACTTGTGTCAGGGAATTTTGTCCAGAGCGTGCTTCATTTTCTTTTTATCTTTCGATATCACATTGAATAGCAATGATTTTTCATTTATAAAAAGTGCTTTATATTTATTACCGCATTTAAATATTTTCTTGAAAACTCTTTCTTTTTGTTGTTGTTTAAAATTAATTTCGTTAAATGAAATTTCACTATTCTATTTCTCTTTAAAGATTGACCGTTTCATTTTAAAATTCAAGTACCTAATTGAAAATTAATTTATTTTCTTTATAATTCAAAAATTTCTGCGAAATTTTTTCTCTGTTATTAAAAAATATTTCTTACTTGGAAAATCAACATATGTTGAAAAGTCTTATTTTGCAGTTTGAAATATCTAATACTACGTTTTTGATTCAAAATTAATCTTTTTCAGATAAAAATTAAATTACTTAGTTGAAAGTGAAACTCTTTTGCTGAAAATGAAAGTGCTGTTCCTACACTGTTTTGTTCTTCACAAAATTTGTTGTACACAATTATATTGATCAGATTTTTCCTGCACAAAACTTTTCCTACACAGAATTTAATACTATTATATTTATCCTACACTAAATTATTCTACATACAATATTTCCTGCATAAAATATTCTTTACAAAAAGTAGATCCTACACAAGATGAAATGATTATAGTTCTGATTTAAATCTTGTTACTGCTATATACCAAATATTCGGAGTGAAGATAAACAGGCATGTTGTACATACAAGAACTAAGAGCAACGCTGTTCCTACACAATTTAAAACATGTTTTATGTAGGAAACGTTTCATACTTAATCCTTGTGTGTGGAATATTCATGTGTGCGTTAACTCAGAATATTTGATGTGTTGCAGAAACAAGATTTCAATTAAAACTATATTTATTTCATCTTGTGTGGGATCTACTTTTTGTAAAAAATATTGTATGTACTTTTTTGAATATGTTATGTAGAGACTATCTTGAGAACAAAATGTGACTATTTTATTCTGCATAGAAAATGTAGAGAAAAATGTGTAGAAAATGATCTGTGTAGAAAAAGTTTTTTCATAGAAAAAGTCTTCTGTAGGAGAAATAGAATCAGTGTACTCGCATACAATGTAATTTGTGTAGGCAAAAATTGTGTAGGAACGGGACAAACAAAGCTTTCACATTTCAAAATTGTTATTCTTTTTTGTAGAAATTAACCATCTTATTAACAAATTTATCTTTTTGGTTAAAATATAAATATTCAATATAAAGTATCACTTGGTAAAATATTTATATTACAAATGTAACTCTTTCGTTGAGCACTCATTTTATTAACTGAAATTTAACTATTAAATTTTTGGTGAGCAAATGATCTCTTTCTCTTAAAAATTCATCTCTTTGTTTTAAAATTGATACATTGGGATTGAAGATTCATTATTTTAGTTGAAAATCCTTTACGTTGCTTGATTTTCGATTATTTTAATTAAAAATTTATCTTTTTTTGACATGACTTTGATTAAAATGAAAATTTAACTATTCAATTTCATTATCTTTTTGTTTGAAAATTAATCTTCTTGCTTTAAAATCCCTATTTTTGGTTTAAAATTAAACTATTCCAGTTAAAAGTTAAACTATTTTGTGAAAATTGAATTTGTTTAGTTTATAATAGATCTATTCCAGTTAAATAATACACAGTTACAAATTCATCTCTTTGGTCAAAAATTCACTTATTCTAGTTAAATATTTCGTCATTTAAGTTAAAAAATAACCTAATAGCTTGGAAATTCAATTATTCCAGTTAAAGATTCATTATTTTAGTTAAAAATTCATTAATTTGTAAAAAAATGTAACATTTGTTAGTAAAATTGCTTTCTTTTAAATACAAATGTAACTCTTTTATTTGCCTGCTAGATCTCCTGATCTGACGCCTCTCGACTATTTTCTTTTGGGTTATTTAAAGAGAAAAGTATACTCAACACAACCGCAAAGCTTAGATGAATTGTAGAATCGGATTCTGCAACAGGCTACTTTGATTGATAGGGAGATGATTCGTAATGCTGTAACTCATTTTTAAAATCGCATAGCTTTTTGTCAAGAAACTCAAGCTTTTCAGTTCGAACATCTTCACTGAAGCGTGAGAGGCAAGTGGACTCACGCTAATCAGGCACCACGAAACGTGAGAGGCAAGGGAACTCATGCTAATCAAGCACCCCGAAACGTGAGAGGCAAGAGGACTCACGCTAATCAAGTACCCCAAAGGGAACAGAATTTACTACTTCCACGTCGTTGTTCCTGGGTAATGCTAAACGTAAACGTAAACTGCTTGGAAAAAACCTTGAAGATCATCACCAAGATCAATACAGAGCTCATCAATGAATTTCTGGTTGAAATTTACTTCAGGAATTACACTGATCTCTTGTAAAACTTTGTTAATTTCAAATAACCTCTAACTGACCTTGAACGTTACAATTAACCTATGACTTGGGTACGTACCTCAATATAGAATTTTCCGCTCTATCGATTTCAGATGAAAAAAGGGGGTTTCCATTTAAAAAAACAAAGGTGACCTTCAGAAAGTCATCAAGGTCAACTTCAAGGTCAAAATGAAGGATACCACTGAATTTCTCGTTGAAATTTACTACAGGATTGACCTCCACATTTTTGAAAAATGTTTTACCTGAGGAAATATCCAACCGACGTGTAATGCAACCGCAATGCAACATTGCGACATTATGAACCGATTTTTATGAATCTTTTTTTCAATTTTTTTTTTTGGGGTACATGTTGCAATGTCGCAAACTTCTGCTTCTCGAGCGGCGGTCCAAAAGGGAACGGTACGTAAGCAGCTCGCACCGCAGCTGAGCGACAGATCGCACGCGATTGTTTGTGAACCGTTTCCAGCATACTTCACGCGTATTTTCTTGGTTGAACGCCTTTAGCAATCTCTTAGAAATCGCGCACCCCGCTTTAAACTTACAGGGATACTATTCCTTCGCTTGAATGCTTTATTTGTCTGAATAGTGATGCCGCCTATTGGTATTTGACTTTTAGGTTATATAACCTTCCAATTAGATTCTGTAAAATTACAATGAGTTATCAGTTAGTAGTTTATGTAATTTTTATGGCAAATTAGTGATAATTTTAGAAGAATTTGTGAATTTTCAGAAGGTTATTGTAGTATTCAAAGATATTAAAATTGTTGCTTAAGTAATCAATTCCAGTTTTTAATTAATCAAAGAAGTAATTTTTAGTTTCGCATAAAAATTAAAAATGATTTTTAGTAAGAAAAAAAGTATAGCAGCACAATTGGTCTTATCAATTTGATCATAGATCATTACTATTGCTTCCAAATATTGTTTATTCGTATAATAAACAAGCTGATTTATTAAAGTATATGTGAAAATTAAAAAATAATTCTTGGTATAAAAAAAGTCTAAAGCGTTGTTGCCGTCGTTATATGAATGTTGTCAAATTTCTGGTGATTCATGACTGTAAATTAAAAAAATATTGCTTATTGTTACAACAGCACATTTAAATGCCATTTTCAAAAGTATATTTTTGACAGTTGCGATCTGTGTGAATGCAGAAATTGTAATTAACTATCTTTGTAAAGACGCCAACCAAACCTCAGACTTTTGCTGTTATTCCCACATGAATCAGACTTAAATATTGTACTTTACTAACCTTCATTGATCAATTGTTTTATACAGATATAAATAATGCCTTTTTAGTAACTCAGGCAAACCCAAATATTGTATATTTTAAAACAAACTTCATTCACAATACTCACTGCAGTTCGAGGATGGTTGAGGACCCAGAGTCGCGCAGATTCTCCAATTCTAGAAATTTAAATTATACTCCCGAAAAGAATTTTTAACAGCTTATATACTTTTAGCAGCGTCCAAAAATAAAACGGTCTAAAAGTAGGTGCGTTTATTATATACTCTGAAAGCGACACATCAAGTAGAAATAGTAATTTTATATCGCCGTGCGTAAAGTGTTTGTCTAAAAGCGCTAAAGTTGCAATAGTTATCGTATCTTCTAATCTGAAACTGGTTTTCATCCCATAAATAGAGCATTAAAATTATTCCAATTTTTTGTTTGTAAGTTTACCATTATAATTAGTAAATTTTTCGATTTTTTACAGCATATAAAATAAGGTGGAGCGTAACGATGACTGACAATAGAGCATTCTCACTTGTGACTTCAAGCACTCCGAGCAGTCATCAACAGAATAACAGTCCATGTATTCCCCTATGGTTTGCATGTGTTGCCGGATTTTTTAAAAATTGTTTTTGTTTTGTCGGAAGATAGAGTCAATATTCTGCAAAATTGTCGAGATATATCAAGACCCAATATATCAGGAAATTGGAAAAAGAACAAAAACTTCGATCCGTATGCTCTTTGAGATATAGATTTTAGTAAAAAAAGTAGTTCAGTGCAACCGTTGACTATAACGGAAATAGTGTCATATTTTTTGTCAATCTCAGTTTTTGCACTGCAAAACAAGTAAAAGCATGTAAAAATTTGGAAGGTTATACGTTTTATGGAGCTGGTTTTGGGGTGAAAGTGAAGTGCAAGCAGTTCAATGGTACTTTCCTGCTTCTGTGCGAGGTTAGTGTATCATATCAATACAGTATTTTTAGTTTAAAATTATATTCCTGTGTAGTATGGCATTAATTTCAATTTATGTTATCAAATTCCATTGCTGATGTAAAATGCGATGGTAGTTTATTGAGATCTTGTGTCTAGAAGCAGTCTCCGGCGAGAGCGATCTGCTCGCAGAATAATTTAAATAAGTTTTACTTTTACGAAAATTTATTAAAAATACATATTTTTCGATGACAAATTACGAAAACGTACGACTCAAAGAACTACGAAAAATCAACATTTTTCCCAATGCAAAAAGTTGCAAAACACCAATTTCAAAAATCTCTAATCTATCCTGAGGAATTTTTATTTATTTGCCCCGATCAAGAAGATTCGATTTCTACCAAAAAGAACAAATTTTCAACAATTTAAAATTATTTCTTAAAAAAAGATGAAAAAAAGGGTTGATCTACTGTAGGTAAGGTACAATCTCTGATGATATAGCAGATAAATTAAAAATTTTTAAAAATAATTACTTGTACCATTAACACCTAGCTAAAAATTAGCGTTATGTTCTTCAATTAAGAGTTCTTATTCTGATCATTCTAATAGCTTAATTGGAAAACACCCTGACCGGAAATCAGAAGTTGTGTGGTTCGATTCCCAATGGAGTGAAGATGGAGTAGGATCTTTTTTTCAAGAAATAATTTTAATTTATAAATATTATTTTCCATCTAGTCTTATTAAGACGTTAAGCATTTTTCTGTTATTGAAGATTCTTAACTTGATCGATATTGTGTAGATTTTTTGCCTTCATGGTGTGGAGGGTTGATCTACTGTCGGTAAGGTACAATCTCTGATGATATAGCAGATAAATAAAAAAAATTTTTTTAAATTTTCAACAAAATATATTACGGAAAGTCTTCAATTTTCGTGGTTTTTCAAGACGTGCTTTTATCGTAAATTGTAATAGAAAAATATAATTTTCATAGAATTTTGTAAACATACCACTTACTCACATTAAAGTGAGAAAAAAGAATGCAATCTTAAAACTTTTTAATGATAACACTTGAGTTTTCTAATTCTGCCCAGGAAAAAAGAACCGACAAAAATCGAGTCGGTTTGATTTGCGCACCTGACATCTGAAGATTGAAAGAACAAAAATGCAATCGGTTGGTCATATTTTTAATCGGTCACCTGCGCGCGGTGCTTTAAATCTGCCATTCCACATTTGTTAAAATGCTTAGTGAATAGAGTTGAATGAGACTGACTAATCTGAACTGATTCCTATGGGCATTTAACGATTTATTAATGTACACATGAATGAGTTGAGATTCAATATGAAATGAAGTTCTTAAAGGATCACAACGAATAGTGAAAATACGATGCACACGCAGCAATTTTCAATAAGCGTGAATCTGCCAATGGTATGTCACCTCAGGTTATGTTTAACTGAGTAGAATATGTAGATTAAAATTCTAAAGAATTAATTCTTTCGAATGTGAAGTGTGTAGTAACACATTTGATCAGGACAATTGTGATTAAACAGAAATTAAAGAAATTCGAGTTAAGTAATATTGTTAAATATTATAATTGATACGACAATTTATTTCTAAACTTAATGAATATTTTAGTTTTAACTCTTTTTTCGAATAATTTTCAATAAATTATTTTGTGCAAAAATGATTAGGTTTATATTCAATTAAGCATCAGTGACATTTTAATTATTCAGTGCACATGCTAATGGCTGCAGGGAGTCCACGTGTTAGAAACGAACTCTGCATTTTCCTCATATCAATTTGCATCACAAACATCCAAATGTTTAGAAATTCAATACCCGCATTTTTGTTTCAGGTAATTTCTATAAAATAAATTGAGGGTGATAGTTCTTGTGAATTTGAAATTGATATTAGGTAAATGTGAAGTTTCATATAACTTACAGAATGTAACGTATTCATTTTTTACTTTCAGTGATAACGAGAATTTATAAACGTAAATTAAAAGACAAAATTTAGTTCTTGTTGTGTTAAATATATAAATAAATTTTCAATATTCAGATGGGTGATGCAAATATATGAAAAACAATGTTCAACAAAATATTAAAATGCCTAAAAATAAATAATCTATAAATGAAAGTAAACTGTGGGAATGCCAGGATTTTCTTGAAAGTTTCCCATTGAACTAGTTTTTAATAAATAATTTAAACTATTTAAATTGATAATTTTCTATCGGAACTATTGTTCCTCTATTGGTTAATGCTGATTCATAATCGCTATTGAATGGGTACGAGAAAAAAATTACGTGCCGATTAAAAAAGCCGGTTTCCCATTCGAAACTCACTCTAAGCTATAGGCGGGTATCTGGAATTTCAGTGACAGATACGCTATTCAGAAGACCTCAAAACTCATTAAAATGCAATTGAATGGATTTTTATTTCCTGGGTGCGAGCAGATCTCTCTAGCCAGAGACTACTCATAATCTCAAAATTTCAATAAAAACTGCCATCGTATTTTACATTAGCAGTGGAATTTGATAATGTACATTCCCTACCGATACTCAGAATATACTATGGCGAACAAGTCTGGCCTGTTTCAGGGTATCTGTACGCTCGATTTGAATGATTTCGTCTGTAGACATAGTCTGAGAGACTTGAGGATCCGTGACAAAAGGCCCAAACGACAAAGATACCGTCAATTAAAGTCGGGCTTCGTGAAAAAAGCCCGCGAAAAAGAGAGCGAGTAGAGGCTTGGTTAATTAATTTTCACTTTGTAATATTCTCTGGCTGTAGACAAAGAAAAGCACTCCTTTGTGCTATTACGAGATGGCGTTACTTGCACCAATTTCATTTAAAAAATTCTTGTTGAGCTTCTGTTTGTGTTCGACATTTTTTACGAGATTTTTTATGAGTTTCAAGATATTATTCTAGCATGAGTGATAGAAAAATCATCATATAAATTTATGTACAAAATAGTTTGCGCCATACTTGCATGCATGTTATCGTTGTAATTAAAGATTAAAAACCGTTTTTTTTTTCATTCTTGTACTTCTTTTAAGTGTCATTAAAAGTAAAAAGCTTCGTTCTTTATTCTTCTTTTTATCGGTGTTTGGTATTTTGCATGACAGCATATTATATTATTATTCAAAACATTGGAGAAATATTATATCAAACTGCGTTATACATCAACTTAACCACAAACTATTTTTTACACCAATTTATATGATATAATTATTATATCGCTAATACATAGCAGAATAATATCTTTAGACTTATTAAAAATCTCGTAAACAAATTTAAACTCAAACACAGGATCAACAAACATATTTTAATCAAATTAGTACAAACAGCGCCATCTCTTAATATCTAAAAGTAGTGTTTTTCTTTGTCTACGGTGAGACAATATTATAAACTGAAAAACCATTAAGGTGATTTATTAGAATTGTAAAAAATAATGTAAGATTTTTGCCGCAATTTTGAATATTTTTGTCTGATTTCTTGCATACGTCATCTAAATATTGATACCTCGGCGGCCATACAGCCGGTTTCTGGATAAAATGTTTATATTTTGTTCAACAATAAAATGAGAGAGAACGATGGAGAAAAATGTGAATGACTCTCAGTGTAGCCGTATGTGGATTCTCAAAGCACTCTTCATCGACCCTCGTAAAACTCACTAGGAGGACTCCCTGGAGCACAGTGAATTGCTCGTAAATCATGACCCTTTCATTTTTCTGAGATGTAGACCAGTTAAAAAACTGAACTCAGGAAGTTATGATTTGATTCAGTTTTAATTAGCAGCATTAGTTTATTGGGATAATTTGAAAAAATTGAAAAAAAGATTCATAAAAATCGGTTCATATTTACAGTCATTACAGAAAGATTGAACTATATATAAAAGTGCACCCTTTGTCGAAAACTTGACATTTACACCCTCATTCTGAATAATGAGTTGTAACAGGTTTTATAAAAGGAATGTGGTTTTCCTAACATAGACTCTTTTAAATGTTATACTAGGTAACGGAAGGCGTCCTGGAATGGGACCCACCCTGCAGCCCCGAGGGCTGCAGCAGTTGTAAGTTTACCTTCGCTACGGCAAGGCTGTAAAACTCATCTCTTGTTTTCTTGAATAAAGTACTGCATGGATTTACGGATCCATGACAGATATTGTAATTATTTTTTTGTTTATAATTGAAGTGCTTAGACCGTCACATAAATTTTGGCGATCCTTCCAGGATTCCTTTGAATCGATACGTCATTCTTTTGGGATCTAAAAGCACCGAATTCCTACCGGAATTACAGTGCGGTCAAGTTTTTTTTAATTTCATCATACCACTGACACCGCGGTAGTTGAAGAATTTCCCGGCCACCTACGAGTGAAAGAAAATACGTTCAACCTGCATCCAGCCAACACCAACATCCTCCCTCGCATCCTGTCAGCGGTCCTCAACTGCTCTAGAGACTGTCAACGTATTGCGTAAGTTAATATTGACGACTGTATAAGTAAGAAGTGATACGCGGCTTCTTTCTTTAATAAATGACGTGTGAAATAATGATTGTATAAGTAAGAAGTGATTTGCGGCTTTTTTCTTTGTTGAACGTCATGTGTAGTGATTGTACAAGTAAGAAGTGATACGCGGCTTCTTCCTTTAATAAACGGCGTGTGAAATAGTGATTGTACAAGTAAGAAGTAATACGAAATTGAAGAAAATCAAACTTCAGTCACAATATGTCAAGAAAATCTAAATCAGGATAACAACTCAGACCCGCTTCAAATAATATTGGACAAGTTACCGTTAATGGAAGAAGGTATCAGACGATTAAATTTAGAAAACGGTAAAAGAGCGAACGAAATAAACATAATAGCAAGGCATAACAATTTAATAGGGACGGAAGACGGATCCCCATGCGCGTCTCCCGAAAATAGAAATAAAGAAGAAAGTAATTTTCGTGAATCCTTATGTAGGCGAAACCATGGGATAGACCACCAGAAAGAGCTCCCAGTCCCGCAAGTAGGCGAAATTTGTCAACAAACGTAGATTCTTTGCATTTAATTGCTGCTAAAGAAATGATCAGAACCGTAGAAGTTTTAAATGGTAGTGATGATTGTGGAGTGGAAGACTTTATTTCAATGGTGGAACGTGCACAAGGATGTTGCTCCCAAGAAGAGTTGTTATTGGATTTCATTATAGCGGAGAAAATCACCGACCAAGCAAAACGGGCTATCCGAATCACCTCTATTAGAACTTACGTAGAACTCTTCGAAGCGCTTCGACAAAACGTCGGAATAATTAGTTCAGTCGAATTAAGTCGGTCGAAACTCGAGGGAATAAAACAAGCTCCCTCAGAATCAGTACAAAATTATAAACTCAGATTGAGGCAACAATTTAATGAATTAAATTACACAGTTCAAAATGAACATCTAAATAACACGATTAGGCAATTAGCTTTACAGGCAGAGGAAAAATCGGCTGTTAAAAAGTACATAATGAACCTGAAAGAGGAGATAGGAACTCAAGTAAGACCGTTGAAATCGACTACTTTAAATTAAGCTCAGCAGGAAGCTCTAGAATCAGAAGTCTGGTTCAAGGAGAGAAACCAAGGTAGAATAAACACCCATCAAAGCTTGCCTCCTAGGACAAATAGACCAGCAATGTCCCAGTACCCGAAACCGATGAACTCAAATCCAACCAAACATCCCTCAATAAATAATCCTCCAAATCACTCAATGCCCCTTCAACAGAGATTGCAGTTATTCTGCGGATACTGTAAAAATGTAGGTCACCAGAAAGCACAATGTTACACGAAAATGAGAAATTTTCAAAAAGGACAGTCATCGTCCCGACCACCATCCGAGTGAACCAACTCCAGGTAGAAAACTCGAACAAAGAGCATTTCGAGAAGAGCGAAAGCGAGCAGCGGACACTGAACACAGAGTATTCGCTATCTCCGGACGACTGTACTCTATTAGAGGACAATTGCATGGAACCAGAGGATTAGCCCAGTTATTAGTGGACAGTGGAGCCTTCTTAAACTTGATTAAGGGTAAAATGCTTACGGAACATCAATCACGACAACAATTGAGAACAACATTTTCTGTGGGAAACGATAAACACCAAACCGAGGAAGTAACCGTACTTAAGTTGCAGGGCAAGGAACATAACTTCATAATCATTCCTAACAACTTTCCGTTACGAGAAGACGGAATTATAGGAGTTCCATTTTTATATTCTTACAAATTTAATTTATCCAACAAGATTCTTCAGCTCGATGATAAACCACTGGAAAGGGACGGAATAGTCATACCGAGAAATTCTGTAAAAATGATCACAATAGAAACAGGTAGAAAACAAGGACATGTACTTATAGAAAATAACTTTCACGTTCCTGATTCCATTTATCGAATTGAAAACTCACAGACTATCATTCCTATCAGCAACGAAACCGAAAAAGAGATGGTGGAACTTAGAGCGAGGTTAAAATTACGACAGGAAAATCTACGGTTGCAATATATGGAAGAATCACACAGAGAAGTGATTGAAAAAATTACCACGTCTTATCACCACATTTTTTCACTACCGTGCGATTCTCTTCCATGTACAAGTTCAGCTTCTCATAAAATTGTGCTCAAAGATGAAAAAAGAATAAACTTACATCAGCCTCGCCATCCAGAATGTCATCGTGAAGAAATCTTCAATCAAGTTAACGAAATGCTTACAAAAAAAATAGTAGAAGAATCAAACTCACCGTTTAACTCACCCCTCTGGGTGGTCCCAAAGAAGCGAGACGCCTCAGAAAAGACTAAGTGGAGACTAGTCGTCGACTTCAGGAAGTTGAACGAGAAAACCGATCAAGATGCGTATCCACTTCCGGTAATCGACGCTGATTCCAAAAAGTACATTGCCTTTTCTACACTTGAGGGACATTTCCATTTGAACCGTATGCCTTTCGGTCTAAAGAATGCCCCTGCTACATTCCAAAGAATGATGGATACGGCACTAAGAGGGCTAATCGGGAAAATTTGCTTTGTTTACCTGGATGACATTGTCGTGTTTGGAAAAACAATACAAGAACACAACGAAAACATAGTCACATTGTTGATGGAGTGAAGCCTAACCCGAATAAAATGTCAGCGGTTAATAATTTTAAAAGACCAACAAATAGAAAGGAAGTAATGTCCTTCTTAGGATTATGCGGATATTATCGTAAATTTATAAAAAACTATTCAACTATAGCAAAACCATTGACAGAACTGACAAAAAAGGATTAACGTTTCGAGTCGACTTCAGCCTGTGAGAAAAGCTTTCTAGAATTAAAAGACTGTTTTTGCTCCTCCCCCGTATTAAAATATCCAGATTACAATGAAACATTTACATTGACCACAGATGCTAGCAATGTAGGTTTAGGAGCAATTTTATCTCAAAAAGGACACCCCGTTTGTTATATTTCAACAACATTAAACGCACCAGAGTTAAACTATACAATTACAGAGAAGGAACTTCTAGCGATTGTTTGTTAAATCAGACGACTACGGGAACATTTATTGGGACGAAAGTTCATAATACAGACGGATCATCAAGCCCTTAAGTGGCTCTTCAATGTGAGAGATCCTTCATCAAGGTTGCTAAGCTGGAGACTACACCTTGAAGGATATATGTACGTGATTGAGTAAAAGAAAGGCAAGGACAATACCACGGCTAATGCACTCTCCCGAATGCATCCAATCAAGCAACTGGAAAATATTTCAGAAAATTTAACTGCAAACACGGAAGACGATGCTGATGTGAATAACCCAGAATCTGATGACGAGACCATTACCGACAATAATGACTCAGAAACTGAGGAGATTTGCTCTAACCCAGAAGCATTTGTAGAGGGAGAAACAGCAAATCAAGTTAATCAACCCATCGCAACAAGGTTAAGAATCCACAAACTAAAAGACGAAAAGGAATTTTTCAAAGAATACTCTTCTTGGAAAATGGATCGCAGGCCGGGCAAGCTGAAAATCAAACCCGTAGCTGGCGGAAAAAACTGGATTAAAATCAGCAAGATAA
Organism: Belonocnema kinseyi; assembly: GCF_010883055.1. Classification (NCBI taxonomy): domain Eukaryota; kingdom Metazoa; phylum Arthropoda; class Insecta; order Hymenoptera; family Cynipidae; genus Belonocnema; species Belonocnema kinseyi. The sequence goes on from NC_046661.1 coordinate 24,971,039, forward strand.
ATATCTTCTTGTTGTTGCGAATACAACTGCCAGATTACAATGAAGAAGCTTGGATGAAATTAATATACGCTAAGGTAAAAGACTTCGCAACTACTAAAAACTGGAAGATATTGAAGTTTCACATGGAAGATCCGCTAATCACTAATATCGAGAGGGTACGCATTCGAGATATGTTGAATTTGCTTCTGCAAACAAAATTTACAGAACATGAGTTTTTCCTCTGTGAGCGACCTGACAAACTATTAAACGAGGAAGAAAAACAAGATCTACTAAGAGAGGCACATGGAAACTAAGCGACCAGCCACTTTGGCGAAAACAAATACCATCCAAAGGTTACGTTAACAAACTTCTTGGGAGGACATGGACAAGGATGCAATTGACTTTATTAAGAAATGTCGAACTTGCCAACAGGAAAAAATGACCCGAATCTGACCCAAAGTAGAAGCCGTAATTCCAGAAATACCGACGGATCCAAACGAGAAAATCGCAATGGATATAGTTGGACCACTGGGCGTAACGCAATGCGGAAATAAGTACATCCTATCCATCCAGGACGTCCTCACTAAATATATTATCCTGATTCCTTTAAAGGAGACAACGAGCTAGACTATATTGACTAATTTACTGGATCACTACATCTACATTTTCTCTGATGGAACTACTAAAAACATACATGTCAGATAATGAAACTGAATGGGATCAGAATCTAAATCTAGTATGCTTATCTTTCAATACAGCTGTCCACGAGAGCACAGGCCTGACACCGTTTGAGATGACTTTCGGCAGAAAAGCCAACTTACCGTCTGCACTAGCTACCACGAGCTCATTAACATATCAGGAAATATTAGATATGTGGAAGAGGCGTCACGAAGGGTATCTCAAAAAAGGGAAATCTGCTATAGGAAAGACGCAGAAGCGTCTGAAACATCAACAAGACGCTAAAATTGTACGCACCAACTCTATATTCGAACCCGGCGATTCTGTTCTCTTACACAACGACAGTAAAGCCCCCAAACTGGAAAGAGAATGGTTAGGCCCTTACACTATTGTCAGGAGAATAGGCGAAACTAATCATGAAATCGTTTGCGATATACCAAACTATATCGTGCATGCTAACCGACTGAAATTGTACTATCAATAACACGGAAATTGTATCAAATTTCAGCGTAATCGAAGAAGCATGCTCTCCTTTCTGCTCTTTCTAATCTTTCTCGCCGTCCTGGCCAATGTCACCTTTACCTCACTCAATGATGTGATGATTTTCGCCGAGAACCTTGGCCCGGCAAGACTGTACTACACAACTTGGCATTTATACACATTCATCGATACATCCAAAATTGAACTCCGGTTTCACCAACTGCGTAAGTTGTATCAGACAACTTCTTTGACGTGCGAAACAGATTGTAGCGAAAAATTTGAACTAAATATGTTAGGCGGTAGAATTAATAGATTAGAAACGCAAAAATATTTATTAGATAAACTGTTAGGAATCAACAGACAAAAACGCGGACTAATAAACGTAGTAGGTACCATTTCTAAAACATTGTTCGACACATTGAGCGAGAGTGACTTGGCCTACATCAATTCAGAAATTGACAAATTGTATGAAGATAATAAAATCCTTGCGAGCAGCATTTCAAATCAAATGAGGATAATCAAAACCTTATTAAACTCAGCATCATACGGGCTTGACATAATGATGGAATACAGTAAACAAAACAGTTACATTTTCCATAAGATGAAAGATCAAATTAATAATTACACTTAAAATGTATTCATAGCAAATCAAGTCACTATGTGTACCATGATTATAGATGAATTAAATAGAGATGTAAATTTAATAATCGGTGCTATCAATGATGGCAAGCATGGTATCATTAATCCGTGATTGTTAACACCACGAATTTTGATTGTTGAACTTAAAGAATTTGAAGAAAAACTTAACGTAAAATATCCAATCCCTTTGAAGGATACAAATTACCAGTACATCATTGATATCAGCGAAATCGGAATTATGGTATTCGACGGTAAATTACTATATTCCACCAAAATACCTGTACTAGAAGTCGATCAATTTCAAGTCCAATATTTAATTACTATTTCACAAAAAAGGGGTCTAAACTTTGTAGCACCGATTCCCCAAAATAAGTGCATACTAATTAACAAAGAAAAAATTGTTTACTTACCAACTGATAAGAAGTTGTTAAAAGACTGTAAGAACTACGACAAAATTAAAATCTGTCAACGGCTACAACCAACTTACCTCATCTTAGAAACGCACACATGCGAAAATCAAATCATTAGAGCCAGTATCAAAACATTGGATTACAAGATGTGCCAGGTATCTCCGTTCAAAATTGAATTGTTAACATACATAACTTTGGCTAGTAATCAGGGTTACATTTTAATACCCGAAAACGAACTTTCGTTAAGTGTTAACTGTCCCGGCGAGAGTAAAGAAGTTGTCATTCGCGAGGCGAATCTGATCCCATCAAGCGAAAACTGCGTTCTTAACTCCGAGTCTATTATAATCAAATTAAAGAAACATTAAAATTTTCAAAACATACTAGCTACAGGAAGAATATAACAATACCATTTTCTTCAGCTGAGCTCGATCTTTTGAAAGATCATCTGTTTCCATTGCAAAAACAAATTATTCCTGAAACTTTAACTGATTCTAGTAAAACACTAGATGAAATAGAAAATTCGCTGAATAGAATCCAGACCGATAGACGTACTCGATCTTTGACCGAAAAAGCGCATGATAAATACACCTATCTAAGCTATCTCTCAGTTATAACTAGTGTTTTCTTTGTTTTATATAAATGCGGTATAGTGCAATTAATAAAAAGATGTATGCCTAACGTGTGTGTAAAAATATGATGCACTACGAATAACGTAACTAATAATGTAACACCGCCACACCTAGTCACGTACGTTCCTTCCGCACCTTCTGTATCAGGAATTGATTCCAATATAACATCCACGGAACCATTAGTAGAAAATCGAATGGTCAAGCTAAGGCGTAAAAGTTGAGTTCTTCCAGGAGTAAGAATAATCTAGCGTTAGGGATGTAACAGGTTTCGTAAAAGGAATGTGGTTTTCCTGAAATAGACTCTTTTGTATGTTAGACTGGGTAAGGGAAGTCCTCCTGGAATGGGACCCACCATGCAGACCCGAAAGCTGCGGCAGTTGTAAGTGTACCTTCGCTACGACAAGGCTGTAAAACTCATCTCTTGTTTTCTTGAATAAAGTACTGCATGGATTTAAGGATCCATGGCAGATATTGAAATTATTTGTTTGCTTATAATTGAAGTGCTTAGACCGTCACAGAGTATTCAATTAAAAAATACTGATTAAGAAGTCTTATTGACTTCGAATAACTTCGAATACTTCCAGTGTAGAAGGTATTTTCATTGAAATTCGTCCGGTCTTTGCTTCATTCGTAAAAGTAATTGTCGTTCTGTCAGGAAAAATATCTATGATCGAGCCATACAGTTTTTGTTCTCAATGTATGCATTTAGTAATTTCAGCATTTTGAACTAAAAATGGAACGTCATATTTATAATTTCATTCATCGAGAAACGTGTTCTTTCTTGTAATTGATTTAAGACAGTTATAGGAATTAAAATTTAGAATTCCTTTCGACTGATCAGCACTTTTTCCTATGTAGCAGTTATGTAATAAGACTTCTTAATCAGTACCTATTGATTGATTACTCATTATTCAGACTGAGGGAGTAGATGTCAAGTTTTCGGCAAAGGGTGCACTTTTGTATATAGTTCAATGTTACTATAATTACTGTAAATATTAACCGATCTTTATGAATCTTTTTTTCAATTTCTTCAAATTATGCCAATAAACTAATTCTGCTAATTAAAACTGAATCAAATCATAACTTCCTGATTTCAGTTTTTTAACTGGTCTGCATCTCAGAAGAATGAAAGGGTCAAGATTTACGAGCAATTCACTGCGCTCCAGGGAGTCCGCCTGATGAGTTTTACGAGGGTCGATGAAGAGTGCCTCGAGAATCCACATACGGTACACTGAATGTCACTGAAATTTTCCTTCATTGTTCTCTCCCATATTATTTATAAACAAAATATAAAGATTGTATACAGAAACCGGCTTTGTGGCCACCGAGGTATCAATATTTAGATGACGTATGCAAGAAATCAGACAAAAATATTCAAAATTGCGGCAAAAATCTTACATTATTTGTTACAATTCTAATCAATCCCCTAAACAACTTCCCTACTCGCTCTCTGATTAGCGAGCCTTTTTCACCAAGCGCGACTCAAATTGGCGGGCGCTTTGTCGTTTGGGCCTTTTGTCACGGATCCAGATTTGAGTCCGTTTAGGAGTGATGCGACGTTTAAACTATAATGGTACTATTGTAATAGTCACGTTCCGGGCGGGCAGAGTTATTTACAGTAGCTGGAAGTCACCAACCGCCCTTTAAAATTTTTAAACAAAATTATTAACACTTTTTTGGTAATTTATGGATTTTCCTCGGAATTTCTTCATTATACATGCTTTGTAATTATAACTTATATACTAATGTACTATTTTAGAGCTAAATTTAACAATGTTGTCTGTTTTAGCGTATCTCATTCCATTCACGAAATACGTTATATTCATTCCAATTTTAAATCTACAACAACAAAAAGTTAGGTATTCGTAATAATCGATATCACTAGATTCATAATTATGATGTTTTAGGCTGTTATCTTTAAAATAAAAAAATCTATTTGTAAATTTTAATACTAAAGCTTAACAAAGGATCCTGAGTGAGTATCGGCTACTCTATTGAGATGGCTTTTCTGCTTGCTATTTATGATCAAATTCATATTTCAATTTCGAAAAGGACAATTTAAAGCCTTCAGACCATTTAAACGAGCTTCGGAACGTTCCAGGAACGTTCCCTAAGCGTGTAAAATGTCCGCCACTTGGGATCGTTCAAGGAACGTTTCACTAGAACGTTCAAAGAATAAATGTTGGTTATTGTTATTATTATTATTAATTAATATCCGATAAACCGTAAGTGATAGGTCAAAATTGACTTTGGTTTATGATGTAGATACCATATTGCAATGTGGTATATACGGTACTTAAAACTTGAAAATGGCATCTATTTTTACCTATTCCTGGAACGTTCCGAAGGTTCCCGCGAAACATTCCAGGCCGTTCCCGGCACGTCCCGTGCTATTAGGGTAGGGTTAGAACGAATGCCATGCTTCGCAGAAATATACAATAATGTTAGTCTGCATACTCATCGAAAATAATAAATTCTAATTAAAAACACTAATTTGAAACCAAAAATACTGAATTGTTATGCTTGCCTGAATCAGAAGCAGAAAAGTACCGTTGAACTGCATGCAATTCACATCCACAATAAAATCAATTTCATAACATTTATAAGCTTCTAAACTTTTATATGCTCCCACTTTTTTTGCGGTGTAAAAACTGTGAGATTGAATAAAATATGACAATATAGGCAATATAGTGACTGAGGGCACTGAACTCAAGTTTTCACTAAAATCTATATCTGGAAGAGTATACGGATTAAAGTTTTCATTTTTTTAAATCATTTTTTTTATATATCGGGTCTTGACTTCTCCCGAAAGTGTTGCCAAATATTCATCTGCCTTTAGAAAAAATCAGAACAATTTTTGAAAACACCGAAAAGACATGCAAACTGTAGGGGTATACGGGCACATTTATTTCATCAGAGGTACGGCCATTTTAAATTTTGATGGCTTAATGAGAATGCTCTATCATACGATGGATAGCTACGCACGTTTATGTGAATTATGGGTGCAGGGGTTATCCATTTGTGATTACCTTCCCACCATGTCAAGCAACTATCGGGCCGACGATCAGTCACCGTTCTCTGACAGCAACCTGCTAACTCTTCCCCCCATACCAGACTCATCAGCAGCAAGTACTGCACTTGCCCTGCCGACGGGAAGTTTTACTGCGCATGTGAAGTCGAGTGCAGGCTCATTTAAAATTAATAAGTAACGAATTGTCGCCTATGAGACGGAATTATATTTGAGTGACAGTATAATCGACCAAGTAACATTTTCCCTTCACAAAAATCAAGCACTAAAATTAGATACCCTATCAATAGCAAGATAAAAATATATAGTATTGTAGTAAATTTTTGCAAATAACTAAATGAATTTAATGGTATTTTAATTTATTCACGGGAACTTATTATTTAATTGGATAATACACCAAAAGAT
>NC_046661.1:24977386-24980895 GCF_010883055.1 Belonocnema kinseyi
TCTGTATTTCCCTACATTACCGAACAAACCACAATTTAAATCCCGATGATGACTTTAGAAGAGTTAAACTTCTGCGTCAGATAATAAGAAAATACCACCTCATCGACAAATAAAATAACTTCCATTAAAAAAAGAGGTTTTGAATTTTTAGAGGGTGACCGGCTTGGCTATGAAAAACAGTAGAGTGGCGTGGGCGATAACCTGTAAGTCAAGGGCGGTCAACACAATGGAAATATGGTGGCCATACATGTGTAATACTAGCGCCGCGTACATTTGGTCTGTGAACTATTGAGCGTCAGTAAGTGCACATGTATGTATATGCTACTTTTCTGAACGTATTGTGTAAGTTTGTATTTGCAGGAAAATAAAGGATTTATTGATTTTTTGTGTGCAAAACTTGAAGAACGTGATAAAAACGAAAATGTAAAAATTTTAAAATAAATTTCGCGTCACATTTTCATTAATTTTGCAGTAAATATTGCGTATAGCAATAAATGAAAATCCGAGATATATGTATAATTTGTATTTTATTAATTCAAATTAAAATATAAGTACCGAAATAAATGATTAAACCATACACGAATTCTTCTATCAAAGATTTAGTCGACATAGTTTAATTCGAAGGATGAAGTTAGTTTAAATGTCTTTTTCAGGTTATATTTCTGCCTCACTTCAAAATTTCCAAGTCGTCAGAAGAAGTTCATTTAGTACAATTTCACTTTAAAGCGACACACCGTAAACTACACATTCTTGATATTATATTTAACAAACTTGTACAAATTCATAACATTTAAATAAGTATAAATAAACTTTTGTCGGGCATTTTGTTTTCAAATGTTTTCAAATATAAACTCTCTTTTCCCCACTTGTCCCCTGATCATTGCAGCGCGCGTACAATTGGCTTGCGAACTAAATATAATCATAATAATACGTGGCTGCTTCGACCCACGGCAGTTGACCGAGCCTGCTGTAAGTCTTACGTATGCAAACAGGAGGGATTTTATCGGCCAAGACGACAAAAATAATGACAAAGTTTGTTGATAAAATTAAATAATTAGACTCTTAATATATTTTAACTTTAAAAAAGCACATTCTAAGTAACAAGAAAATCCTGCCTAACAAACTCCCTTGAGAGCGGAACAATATTTAACAACAAAAAAAACTAAAAAATATTAAAATTCGCGTTTATCATCAATATACTTAAAACCGCATAGTACATAACCGGAAATTCCAAACAAAACAAGGATTACAATTTATTTACATTTACTTTGACCGAATTACCGAAAATTTAGTAACATGAATTTATTTTTCTCGGTTTCGTGTTAGTCCGCTATGAAGCGAATTCAAACATATCTAACCTCTTCTATATTAATTACGCCAATGCAATGAGACAAAGCCGTACAACCATTTGTTCGTCCACTAATAGTGACAAAATTTGTTTCTTAATGAACAAAAGAATCTAAAAGCCAACGGAGGTCTGACACAGAGTGATTAACAATAATCAAGCTTTTCACCGTCAAGCTCCAACCATCCAAGGAAGGGTTGCATATACGGCCCGTTTAGTGCTTCTGCGCCGCGTTAACCGTGTCAATTCGCGTTTTAAAATAATTTTACCCACAGTATCCACGAGCTCACGTATATGGCGCTGGAACTTCCCCCCGCGCTTTCCCAAGTCTATCGGCTGTGAGTACCTTTTGACTGCGTTGATCAATGGGCTGCGATTTTACCACCATGTTGAATATTAACAGTGGCAGGTATTTTGGAAGGCGGAAATCAGATCCGCGCTTCTCTTACGTTACGCAATAACATATTATTTCGTACACGACTAACTAGTGACATGTTAACATCGCCAGCCCCCCTCTCCTCCCCTATTGTTGTCTTTTAGAAAAACCGCTCCATACCATCAGGTGCATAAGAAAAATATGATTTCTTTTAGAACTCCATTCATGTATCTCATCGATTTTGTACAATACAAAAAAAAACATAAAAACCAAACAAAAAATAAAATAAATAATATGAAAACTGTCCTACGAGAATTTGAATTTGAGTTTACAGTCTTTCTTATTGAGATATTAACAATTAAGCCAGAATATTGGTTTAAAAGCCAACAATAAGAAAAAACGAAGTTCTAACCTGTCTACCTCTAGGCAGACCTTATTTTAGCTAAAGGAAATTCGCGAAAGAAAGAAGAGCTGCTTACAAATAAAAACGACCAATACAAAACAAGTAATTTTGCAGTGTGAAATGGTAACATTACATCGGTTTCAAATTCTTTGGAATCGAAGCCAAAGGCTTACTAGGCAGTCTCATAAGTCCCGGAAAAATGAAACACGGAGACGTTTTTTTTGGCCAAAGTCGGTTTTATTTTTCAACATACTCTCCTTTTAGGTGAATACAGCGAGTCCAACGATTTTCTAACTTTTTGATACCGTCCGAAAAGTACTCGATCGGAAGGTCTCCAAAATACGCCTCAGTTTCAGCTATGAGCTCCTCATTTGAGTAAAAACGCTTACCGGTGAGCCATCTCTTCAGGTTAGGGAACAAGTAATAGTCGCTGGAGGCCAGGTCTGGTGAATACGGTGGCTGAGGAACCAATTCGAAGCCGATTTCATGCAATTTTGTTTGTGCAACTAAGCATGAATGAAGAGGCGCATTGTCGTGATGATAAAGCGGTTTTTTCTTCTTCAAATGCGGACGTTTTTTGGCAATTTCGATTTTCAATCGGTCCAATAATGATGAATAGTATGCTCCGGTTATGGTTTTACCTTTTTCAAGATAGTCCACGAATATTATGCCATGTGCATCCCAAAATACGGAGGCCATAACCTTTCCGACCCATTGTAGCGTTTTTGGACGCTTCGGAGCACTTTGGCCCGGTAGAACCCACTGTTTTGCCTGTTGCGTTGACTCAGGAGTGTAGTAGTGGATCCAGGTTTCATCCATGGTTATGAAACGGCCCAAAATAATGCCAAATTCTGCTGGGAAGTTGTCACACGTATTCGTTTTTGGTCCACTGTGAGCAAACGCGGCACCCATCGCGCGCAGAGCTTCTTCATGCCCAAAACTGAATGCACGATATTGCCCACACGTTCCAATGATATGCCTACAGCATTAGGTACCTCTCTTAATTTCACTTCGGGATCATTCAACATCATATCATAGATTTTTTCGACATTTTCTGGTGTAGTGACCTCTTTTGGGTGCCCAGATCGTTCAGCATCAACTGTGCTCGTACGGACACAACGAAACTCGGTAAACCACTTATGAATCGTTCCAATCGACGGTGCAGAGTCCGGGTAATACTTATCCAGCTTGTCCTTGGTCTCGGATATCGTTTTCTTGCGAAGATAGTAGTGTTTGATCAAAACTCGAAACTCAGATTTTCCCATATTAAAAAAAAACTCGGTGGTTAGTCGCTTCTCAGTGCTGTAACTTGTAAATGCGTAAACATAAATGGCTGAAGTTTTGACAGGCGTCATTTGAAGGATCAAACTCGACGAAAATGGTTC
>NC_046661.1:24980995-24987929 GCF_010883055.1 Belonocnema kinseyi
TTGTTACAATAATCAATAAATAGTCGCGGACAATTGTCCACTGATGTTCCAGAGGGAATAAACCCTAACAGGAGACAGTGTCGATAACTCTAGAGTTCGGGGTGCTGAAAATAATTTAGATGCACTCAGGACCACGAATCGGCAAAACGCCCAAATTGAGTGTACAAATCAACGCAAGGATGACTTAATTAACTGCTACGATGCCAGCATTATCCCTGTTCACCGAGGCTTTATGTGCGCAGAGCACTTCCCCAACCGCTTCTTGAACAAGAAGCTTCTTGAACAAGAAGTTATCATCTTTGAGAGATGATAACGATTTCAGGACAATGAGAAACATTGATATGCAGGTTCCTCCTAAGCCAAAAGACCTGATTGAAATGGATGCCTCCCTTCGTGAGGATATCTCCGACGGGTCCAACCCCTGGACCATCAATTGTTCTGTATATGTTGCTGCGAGAGCTTTGGCTGATTCAAATCGAAAGTTAAATCTGACGATGGATCAAAAGAATAAAAGACTCATGCATCAACTGAACAATGAGATTGGATGGGCAAGATAGAATGTGTTTCGTCTTCAGTATGGAATTGATTATATAACAACTGGTAGACCGTTTACGGAAAGGGTTCAATAGTTGGCCCAAGAACTGAGAACCTTCAATCACACACTGAACAAGAGTTTACATTGTTTCTGGCCGTACATATGTTCAAAATCACCTAAACGGTGAGTTAATTATGACTACTCCGACATCGTGACAGACCCATATTTGAGATATATTAGTAACAAAAGTAACTATAATTTTTAGAGCCAAAACAGAGGTGACGCCCCTTTTCCACAATTGCAAACAAAACTTTGTAAAAAACTCAACACACGCGAAACCCAGTGAGCTATTTCTGCTTAAAATGTATTAACCAATTCAAATAGCAAAACACCGTTTTTAACAAGTCACGTTTTTCGATTTATCTTAGCATTTTTGTAAATCACTTGTAACATAACTAACAAAAACTCTTAATCCTCGCGAAACCCACAAAACTTTTTTTTTTAATCTTTCACTAAGATTTTGATAACAAAACACATTTTCTAACAACAAAAGTCACAAGTTTCGATTTCTCTCACAATTTCTGTTGCATACATACCTCCTGAAACAACTAACTTGTAACAAAACTAACAAAAAACTATACATTTACGAAACCCAGAAAACTTTCTTTCCTCAATATTTGTTACTAAGCCTGAAATAACATAGCATCTTTACTATCAAAAAAGTTTTTCTTTTTGATTGCTCAGAGAGTTTCTGTTACCTAACTTCTAAAAAAATTGCAAAAAATATCAACATTGGCGAAACCTAGCATACATTCTTTTTTTTTAAATTCCATTGCCCATAAGTGGTCTTTCCTTAAATCTTATTATAATTTTTGTACCTAATTCACTAGTGAATTCTCACTGTTTCAAATATAGCAAGCATAATTCAATACCGTAAATTTGAATCCCTAACGAAAAGTTTTTTAAGCAAACATGAAAAAAATACATTATAAGTTAATAATCGGACAGAAAATAATCAACTCTTTCGCAGAATTTAAAAAATTTAACAACTTCTCAGAAACCTTAACCGTGAAACCGGAAGTAGTGCATTATTTCTGAAAATCTAAGGAGGTATGAAAAGCTGAGTTAATTATATTATATTCAGCCATTATCTTCAAATGGATAAAGGATTTTTAAAAGATAAGAAGGACCTTATAAAAAACTACTTCTTCGATAATAGTAATTTATCCATTATTTTAAAATTTATCGATAACGTTTTGAAAACCAGCTGGTTTCTTTCATCAGATCTGAACACAAACACTTTGTCATTATAAAAAAATATTGCATTGAAATCGAAATGAAGAAAAAGGGATTTATAGAAGCATACCTTATATAAAAAGCTTTTTCTTTTATGTAAACAAATTTAATCAATATAATCAAATTCAGAGAATCAAGTTCACATTTTGTTTTAAAAAATTATTTTATTATTTCATTAGTTAGAATTGGTGTGTGCGTTTTATAAATTGAAAAATCATGTAAAATCTCTCAAATAAAAATCTGAGTATGAGACTGAAAAATATTAAGATAGGTTGGGATCGAAAAGAATATCAAATTATTTTAAATAAGCAATCGATATAAAATTTAAATAGGGAATAATAATAGTATATTACCTGTTGATTAGTTTTTAGAAAAGTATGACTATTAGCTATACTGTGATAAATATCAAAATTTTATAAATAAAAGAAATTCGTGAAGCCGGAGCAGCATGCCCGGTCTCCATCTTGGAAATTCATTTCATATATACACACCAACACTCAACTGTACAATAAGTAAATATAATCGAGAGAATACAGTAAAAGGCAACGTAAGTCAAACCGTAGTTAATTTTGGTAAATTTACAAGGATCATTTATGGCGTAAAAGACTCGGTACACTGCTACAATCAATTTTAATTAAAGATGATGTTTAGAGATGAGCTCACAGCAAACCCCAGGGATAAATTTTGTCTTTATATTGGATAAAAATACTGCAGCGCGTTTAAACGGCTGCGCCTAGGTTCACCGAAAAAATTTTCTCCATCAATTTAGAAATCCTCGTGGTATTCATTTTTTAAATCTTTGTTAACAACTACTACAAAGTATAAACTAATCAAAGTGCAGCCTATGTATGTGAAATGAATACCGTGAGGATTTTCAAATTTATGGAGAAAATTTTGTCGGTGAACCTAGACGCAGCCGTTTGATATATCACATATGTGAAATATTTTCGTCAAATAAATTTTATCTTCCGTCAGATAAACGCGCTGCAGCATTTTTATCCGATTTAAAGATAAAATTTATTCCTGGTGTTTACTGTGCTTTGAACTGTAGTCTTATAGTTAAGTTAAAATTTCAACAATTTTATGCTAAGATCTACTAAATTAATCTTATTTGGATATCAAATTCACACTATTATCTCCTTCTTTTGTAACAAAGACCATTTCAGCGAAGCTACGTTTATATTCATTCGGTATATAGTCATTTCGGTGTTCTTTCGTTAAATGTTGGGCTGTGGCCTTATATTTTTCATGTGGTCTAATTTTATTTGTGTTCTATTTAACTTAAGTAGTAGCGGACGTTTCGTTTGGCCAGTATATGCTTTTCCACAATCACAAATTATTCTGTATACAACATTACATTGATCGAAAACATCGAGTCTGTATTTTCCTAGTTTAACAATTCTATCTAATTTTGTATTTTGTATTAGTTTTTCTCCCTCGATAGTTGAATTGTTATTAATATTGACAAAGGTGTTGTTACTTTTTTTTGTGATTCAGAAATTCTCTTTTTAACGTACTAATCGACAAAATCACTAGGGTACTTATTAAAGAATAATAGTTTCTTGACAATGAGGCTTGACATAAATGGCTGAAGTTTTGACAGGCGTCATTTGAAGGATCAAACTCGACGAAAATGGTTCACATTAGTGAATAATAACGCCATCTCTTAGAATTTTCAGGTACTTATCAGACTGCCTAGTATGACAAAGCCATCAAACGTGTGTTCAGATGGAAGAAAGAGGGTCCCTGTACCAAAGGTCCCTCTACTAAAGATTTCTGCTGAATTTTGTTACAATAATCAATAAATAGTCGCGGACAATTGTCCACTGATGTTCCAGAGGGAATAAACCCTAACAGGAGACAGTGTCGATAACTCTAGAGTTCGGGGGAGTTTCATTGAAATGAAACGTCTGATAATAGAATAGCTAATCAACAATATTTTTAATATTTCCAATTTTGTATTGTATTGGATGATTTAAAAAAAGTTTAAATACCTTCCTAAGGAAGTCGCTCTACGAAACCAATTTGTTTTTCTGATGTTATTATCATGTATTGTTAATTAGAAATTCAAAAAACTGATTGAGTTATTGACTTCCTTTTCAACTGTGAATTGTAGCCTGTTATGATAAGAATTAAAGAGTGAAACAACAAAGTCGATTTTATTCTCAGGAATATTAAAAAAAAATCATCTACGTACACAATATATATATTGCAATGTTGAAATTAAATTTCCTCAATATTTCGGATTCCAAGCCTTGCATAACAATCACTGATAATATAGCTGATACTGGAGACCTCATAGGGGTACCGTAAGTCTTCTGATAGAAGGTATTATCGAACTTTAAGAAAGTGTTATTAATTAAAAATGAAATACCTTTTTTGAATTCGTCTATAGGAAGTCCTGTATTACATTCTCATCCTAATGAGAAGGTATTGGTTTTATGTAAAATTTCATATTGCCGGTTTTTATCAAATTTCGAGGTTTTGAGACCCCTTGAGTCTAGAAAAAAACGATTTTCTCAAAGGTGTCTGTCTGTCTCTCGTCTTTATCGTGTGGGCACGATAACTTTCGAAAGATTGATTAGATTATATTCCACTTTGATATACTTTTTTAAGGCCTACAAAGGAAAAGCGAGTTCGTAAATCAGTTTTTGTAATAACAATTCAAAGTGAGCGAATTTTCAAAATATTTGAGACTATTTTTTTCAACATTTCAAAATCCTATGTACGGCTATTTATATCAATTGGTAACTGGAACAATTTATCCCTATCACTTTTTGCGATAAAAGGAAAATTATCAGAGTTATAGTCTTTTTCAAATTAAAAAGAAAGTCAAGTGAAGAAAAACTTCAATTCTCGAAAGCTCGACAAGATTATCATGACATCTATTTTGAATTTAGTTGAAAAGTCGAATTTTCAAATTTTGATCGTACAAAAAATAATATAAAATTCCATTTTGCGGTTACACTATGCAACATTAAAAATAAAAAAATTAAGTTTTGGACAAATGACATAAGCTATGAAGAAAAATAGACAACAATTGGTGCTCTTCCAAAAAATAGCGAAAACTCATTCAAATTTATCATGAATAATTTCTAATAGGACACTTAGATTTTGCTTGAATCATAAGAAGTAACATTCCAAGTTAAAAAATTAATTTTTTTCAAACGGCACATGGTACGAACTGAAATTAACATAATAAAGTGGTTAACCCCAAAAATATCTATAAATTTGTTATTAATTATTCTTAGATAGGACGAGTCGATTTTCTCTCAATCGTCAAAAATTAAATTAAAAATTAAAAAAATAAATGTTTGGAAAACCGACACAAGAGACGATCAAAATTAAAAGAGAACAGTTGTTTAACAACAACAAAAATATTTACAAGTTTGTTATAAACTCTGTTTATAAAAATATATTAAAAGTACAAAAATAAACTTCTTGGAAAAAGGACATAAGATACAATAAGATTTTATTTAACAACATTTTTCGCCTAAATTACATCTACAATTAATATAAACAAATTAAATTTATGAAAAACGACACAAGTTGCAGTAAAATGTTTATTAACCATTTTTATTTTAATAAAATGCACATTTTTTAATGATAATTATAATATAATCAAAATACTTTGGATAAAGTTCTGAATGGCTGGATTCTCCTACGTTCTTCAGACTTCGTATACTTATATATTTGGACTCGCAGTTGTCAAACTTTGAGGTTAGAATTGGAGGTTTCAATAAGCTTCTGCGAACAACTTTTTTTGAATAAATAATCAATTAAAAAGCAAGTGTGAATCTTATAAACAATTTTTTTAATATGTCACTAACACAATACTGCGGCATATAATTAAAAACACGGCGAAAGTGACTGTCTCAGTAATGGAAACGCAATTGTTCAACTCACGTTGAAGTGTCGTCAAAACTCCATTATTTCTCGGTACTTAAATTTCTTTTTAAATTTCAATTTTTCTTTATAACTTTTTTCAGCTTACACTTTAGCTAAATTATTTTGAATGTGTAGAAATAATTAAAAAATGTCCCGTAATTTCTTTCGGATTCCTGTCGAGAACAAAACGTTCTGTCCTTGTAAAGATTGAAAAAGTTACATCATACGTTCAAATTATAACATTAAGTAATGCGATTGCGAGATAACTGTTCACACTTTATTTATGCATGCTTTAAAAAAAAAGTTAATAGCTAATCAGTCGAAAATATTCAGATGATAATTAGACTAGACAGATTTATAAAACCATGAATCCGAACGAAATTAAGGGTATTTTATGATATTTTACCAATATTTCTTGAATTTCAAAATAACTTAAGTTAAAACTAACCTACGTGTGGAAAATTATAGAAAAATATTACAGGTAAAATGTCAAACTTGTGTTTCGTCAAAAGTCCATTTTTTCTCGGTACTTTAATTTCTTTTTTAACTTTAATTTTCCTTTATTAATTTTTTTCAGCTTACATGGAACCCTCACGACGAACTGATTGGTACATTACTGATTTTTTATCCTTGCACCCCATCTCTTTCCATTTCACTTTCTCGATTTTAGACACAAAAATGGAGCAAAACACAAGTTCTGTCTTATTTTAAATTTCAACTTTTATACTATAACACAGCCACATAAAAAAAGTGTGCGGATCAGGTAATAAGAAACACGTGTTCCTACGGATTTTGGGGCGCTGAATTCAAATTCGGTATCAAAAATCACCCATCACGTCATGGTTAAGCCAGAACCTCAAAAAATGACGAAAAATCATGCACTGAGGCAAATAAATTTCAAAATAATGCCAGTGATGCAAATTTTCACTTCAAAAACACGTCGACAACAGTGAAGGATCAACCCTTGTCTGATATGAACTTATTTAACATAACTTTACCCAACAGAACCTGACCTCACCTAACCTGAATTAACAGAAATTTATTGAACTATACGTAAAGTTCTGGAAGCATATTTTCCCAGTAGCAAATGTGTGCTGCATCGAATGGGTCAACCGAGCCTAACCTAAAAATAAATCTAACCTAGCCTAACCTAACCTAACCTCACGAAACACAATTAAACTGATTGTGTTGTCCCGTTGTGTTTGCGGTACCGTT
>NC_046661.1:24988029-24990597 GCF_010883055.1 Belonocnema kinseyi
ATAGAGGTTTAACCTATCCTAACCTAACAAAACCTGACCTAACCTAACCTAGCCGAATGAAATTCAACCACACTTGTAGCTATGTAAGCGTACGGTTCTCAGGCTTAAATGTGTGCTATATTTAATAGATTAACTCGATCTTAACCTACAAATGAATCTAACTTAACAGAACCTAACGATATTTTGCTTAACGCAACACAACTTAACTTAAGTGTTCCCGTTGTAACACAATAAAATTCATTTCATTGTACTACAGGTGGTTAAAAATTTAGACGCACATTACTCATTTGAAGAAGCTTAGAACTACAAGTAGAATTGACCCCATTTCAATTAACCTGACAATGTTTGTATGAATTAAAATTTAGAACTGTATCTTAAACATGCAAATGAATAAGAGTTTTATTCGAAAATGTTTTCTGTCTGCTTTTCTTAGACTTAAGGGATATATTTATACTATCTTTCGCGTTTACATTTTATCTTGCTTTTTATCGTAATTAAATTGAATTATAGACTTACTTCAGTCTATTTTCTGCCTGCTATAACGTGTCCTTTTTTCTTCGAAGGAATTCGGCTAGGTTATGTTAGGTCAGGTTTTTTTAGGTTAGGATAGGTTTGACCTCTTTGCAGGTTAAGCCCAAGCTGATTCAAACGGTACCGCAAACACATCGGGACAACACAATCAGTTTAATTGTGTTTCATGAGGTTAGGTTAGGTGAGGCTAGGTTAGATTTATTTCTAGGTTAGGCTCGAGTTGACTCATTCGATGTAGCACACATTTGCTACTGGGAAGATATGCTTCCAGAGCTTTACGTGTAGTTCAATAAATTTCTGTTAACTCAGGTTAGGTGAGGTCAGGTTCTGTTGTGTAAAGTTATGTTAAATAAGTTGATATTAGGCAAGGGTTGATCCTTCACAGTTGTCTACATTTTTTTAAAGTGAAAATGTGCATCACTGGCGTGATGGGTGATTTTTGATACCGAATTTGAATTCAGCGCCCCAAAATCCATAGGAATACGTGTGTCTTGTTACCAGATCCGCACACTTTTGTTTTGTGTGGCTGTACAATTGATTATAATCCTTTAAAATTATTTTTAACATGACGTCTCTTATTATACAAAATCTTTTTAATAACATAGTAAATTTCATACAGGTAACTACGATTGATTTTTTACTTCTATAACCTCACTTTTTACAATGTTAAACTTTTTTTGCAATTTCAATCAATTTATTATATATTTTTTTTTCCCTACTATTTCTAACTATAATTAAATTATAATATATGAAGAAAAATCAAAATAAATTTGTTTACAGATTTATAATCGAGAAGGTTTTATTTACGAGGATGGGTTCATTACTAATTGTATAACTATAATAAGTTGACCAATAGAGCAGTATGTTTTTTCTGGTGAGAGCGTTTTGACTCTCGAAACGTTGAAATTTTAATAAAGGAGCTATAACATCATGAGATTTTAATTGACTGAAGTATGTCAATTTCTGTCAACAACACTGCTACTATTTATCATTATCTCAAACGAAAAGAAATCAACATCAACACCGGATTAACAACATTGATTTCAGTCAAGTACAATATGCATTTTATGTGTTAAATCTCTTCTAAATGTGTAAAATAAATCAGAACTGTCACTGCTCCTGGTTAGACTCTCGCCATTTTATTTTAATGATCCCATTATCATGTGATGCTGCTCTCATAATTGCTTTAGTCTGATCCAAGGATCTTTCTCAATTCCTTAGTTCGTTTCCAGCTAAAGGTTAAGCTGTTACAAAGAAATATTTTTGGTTTCACAGCTAAGCATTTTTAACCGTGCATTTAGTAAGATGGGTTGTATAGGTGGTGAAGGTCGGCCTGAGAGGTTTTGGCGCCTTAGGCCAAAATGAAGTCCCCCCCTAATATTTGCCTTATTCCCGAATTTGGACCAGATCGAGCACGCAATTTTGTAGATGTTAAACATATTTATTTTCACGTATTTTTAGGTTATTTAATATAATCGGTATATGACTACAACCTTTTTATTATAGTATAGTCGCTTTTGTAAGCATAACTTAAAGAGCCAGTGCAGTATTAAAATTCGGTTATTTTAAAATAACTTTTTACATTTAATTTCAATTTAGAAATTAAAACAAAAACATATTGCCAAACACTTAAATAGTTTATCCTACACAAATTCTGGCTGTTATTATTATTATTATATTATTATTATTTTATTTAAGAATCCCTTTTAATTAAGAATAATGAAAATAAATTATTATGGGCCCAATCAGGGCCAGACTGGGTTATCTGTGAGCTCTGCGCTTGGGCCCCGATCGGGTATTGCATTTCATTTCGAGTCTGGTCACATCTAGGCAGTCCGATTAGAGCCAAATTCTGTCTGATCTGGCCCCGATCAGATCTATATTGGAATTTCTGCACGGGTACTAAAATTTTAATGCTCTTTGAGTATCTTCGAAATTGTTGCAATATTCTTCAAGTTCTCATTTACACCTCTTATAATCTCTGCAAAATTTTAAGTCTGATTTTTATACTTTAAAAACTCTTCGATAATTTTGAAT
>NC_046661.1:24990697-24992511 GCF_010883055.1 Belonocnema kinseyi
ATGATAAGGACGATCAGTTTAACAGAATATTCCGGGTACAATCATTGCAACTCCCTTATAAGGTCTCGATACCTCTCTTTCTTTTCATTCTCCTTGGCTATGTTTTTGTCAGCTGGTGCCGAAAATTCGATGACGAACATGGTTCGCTTCTCGAAGTCAAGAAGAACCATGTCAGGCCTCGAGTAAGCAACAGAAACAATTGTCGAGAATATAAAGTTCCAGTATATACGGCACTTCCCATTCTCGACAATTGACTCAATTTCCCTAGAAGCATTTAGAGGAGCGATATTAAGGTGAATGCCGTAGGAGTGACAGAGATGGTAATAAAGTACTCTTAGTGCCGCATTGTGCCTTTGAATGTAGGTCTTCTCTCCAAAATACTTCGACCTCCTCTGGTTTGGGTGGGTGTTCGACAGTAACCGGAGGGTCTTAGAAGATTCGAGATGGGTCAGAGAGAAACTGTTGATTTTCTCTGACCCACCTCTCCCTCCGCTATAGACTTCTCTTAGCGTCAGATAGTATACGTATTCTCTCAACAATATGCTGCCTGATGGTCAGCAGCTTTGATTTGTTAAGTGTGTGATAACGGGTCCGTAGTTCGGGCGCGAACTTTCGAAGCTTGGCGGTAAAATTCCAGTCAGATGTTATGTAGTCAATCACACATTGAATGTGGGACATTATACACACAATAATTGATAGCGCAGAGGTCGGATTCACCGGAAAAATGTCCACGAAGCTCGTCATCCATTTCAGCCAGATCGTTAGGCTTGAGAGAAACCTTGGTGTTGATGTTTCTCCGGGTCGTAAAGCTTCGCTCTTCATCTATTGGATGTCTGCCCGCGGTTGGTCTTAGTGTCGCCTCTCTTTCTTTGTTGCCGGCTTGTTCTAGCTGTGGTAAAGTAGGCGTTCCGCTTACAAAGTCCCTTTTACGGAGTAGTTCAGCATGGTTTCGCAGACGCTGCTGCGAAAAGTGCAATAGCTCCGGGTGTTTCTCGCACCACAGAGCATGCAGCCGTGCCATGTAACTCCGTTCACAGGCCACACTCGCATCGTAGCACTCTAGCAAGTCATGATTCAGTTGCTCCGTCCACCCAAAGGTCGCGAGATCCCGCCGATCCATCGCATTAAATCCATTTTCATTGGCTCCCCCAGCTCTAGATTTGTCGGCATTGTTGGCCGACCCATTGTCGGGAGCCCTGCGCGTTCTGTTGTTTTGAACCGCACTTACTACAACTATGTTTGGTGTTGGCATTGTTGTTCCCACGAGAAGCTAGGGAAAGGGGTTCGTCCATCCTTGTAGAGCCCCGCATGCAAGGATAAGGCTGCGTACTCTGAGAGGTCGCCCGGTATCCCAGAGTCACCGTTCTAGGCACCTCACCCAAGTTCCATTGAGCTTTTGGCACGGTTTTCACACCTCCGCTTAGGGGCTAATTCCTTCGGCACCACCCCTGGACAATTGTTTGCGACTGCCTATTTATTTTTGTAACCATATTCAGCAGAAACTCTTGGTACAGGGACCCTCTATCCGCAGCCCGAGGACGCGTTCGGTGGCTTTGTCATAGGCCCTTCGGTTTGATTCTAGAGGAATCAAAACAGAACCAAAACATTTTGCACGGGGCTGTCCCGGTATATATCATCAGTCACGGACGCATTTTTATAATGCAATCAAGCGATCTGATGAGAGCAGTCTGCCCAGACATTTTGGACAAAGCCTGCTTTTTACCCCATCATTGACGGACTGGGTTGCAGTCAAGTACACGACCCCGGACCTCTGAAGTGAAGTCCGAGTGTCTAACCAACTGAGCCACTAAGGC
>NC_046661.1:24992611-24995204 GCF_010883055.1 Belonocnema kinseyi
AATCAATATCAATGTGACCATTGATAATATATAAGGCATGGTGACATTAAAATCATTTTTATTGACTTTAAATTACACCAAAATATTTAAAAGTGAGACATTGCTATCTACTTTACAATAATATTTTTTCGTGTTTTTGTTTATAATTCCTTATAGAAAAGAATAATTGTAACACAATTACAATTTGAAATTTTATTGTAGATTGTACTTAACAAAAAGAATACTTTTCTACCCAAAAAGACGACTTTTCAATAATAAAAATACAACGATATTCTAATAAATACTTTTATTTTTATCTTATACAATATACACTACATATAACACTACAACATAACCTACTTCATTTCGATAGATCTACTTTTGACCACAGTTGAACTGCTCGTATTATTGGGAGGTCCAATTGGTTTGTTGTTCGTAGAAATATATCAAAATTCAAAAGAAGCCATTTAAAATTCTTAACAAAAATAGGAACGTTTTAAGGTAAATATTTGTTAATTGGATGTCTTTTTAATTATAAACTTAAATTTCAAATATACGTGAATGAAAAAACTTTTTGATTTGTGACAGAATATCATAATTAAATGTTTTTATGTTTTAAAATAGGGCTTTCAATTTTTTTATAAATAAATAAATATGATGAACAAAATTGTCATTTTTGTGTGTTTTAATTCTCTAAGTTTCATAGAGTAAAATAAGTTAAAAATGCTCCAATATTATATAATAACCAAGAATAATATAATGATGAACAAATTTCTTTGTGAAATTATTATTGTGGATATTAAAAATAAATTTAAGGGACACACTGCATATGGATATAAGTACCAAAACACGAATTTTACATGAGAACTAAGAAACTATCTAACCTTGATTCAAATAATTTTAAACAAAAAAATGCAAAACGCTTTAAAGTACTGGTAGGCTTTATCGAAATATAAAACTAACATCTTGAAAAAAAGCATCCTCTTCCGAGAAAACCTTTGTCAAAGGTACAGCGTGTCCCCATAAATTCTAATTTTTATACATGAAAAGTTGTACAACTTTTTCATTTTTCAATTAAAAATAAAAACCAGAAAGTTCTTTTGAGCTGTTCATTGTTAAATACGAGAAATTTCAGATGCAAAAGAAATCAAGGTGTGCAAATGTCTGTTACTGAATTCGGGATTACGATCAAATTTTCGTAAACTTACAAATTTTACGTAAAATTACGAATTTTTAGAGCAAATCACGAGAAGACTTCGTAAAATTACGAGAATGCTCGGTATGATTCGGATCCCTTCGCTACCATTCGGAAGAACGCCTGCGCAGTGCGGTTTGGGCACCGAATCGGGAGCAGAATAACCTCGCTTTCGACAGGCCATTTCGAAACTCCTCATTGTGTACATACATTTGTTAAAGATTTAGTGTTTTGATTCATTGTTAATCAATCTACCAGTTGTAATATAAATGTGATTCACTCCTGGTGTTGGGTAGTGGTGACCAATACACGATTGAAAATATAACTATTTCATTTCTAATTAGTTTTTTTAGAAAATTGAATCATTTTGGTAGAAAATTAAACGATTTGGTTTAAAATGACCTTTTTTGTTGATAATTACTATTTTTAGTGTGAAAATTGAACTATTCGTTTGAAAATTCATGCGTTTTGTTAAAAATGTAAGCATTTTGGTAGAAAACCCAAATTTTGTCGAAAATGACCCCTTTTGTCGGAAATTTAAGTCGTTTGTAGAAAATTCGTCTTTTTGGTTTTAAAATGCTAGGAAATTAAACTATTTCGATGTAAATTTACTTGTTCGTTGAAAATTTAACTTT
This sequence comes from Belonocnema kinseyi, assembly GCF_010883055.1. Lineage (NCBI taxonomy): Eukaryota > Metazoa > Arthropoda > Insecta > Hymenoptera > Cynipidae > Belonocnema > Belonocnema kinseyi. The sequence continues at coordinate 24,994,421 of NC_046661.1, forward strand.
TGCAGCAAATTCGTCATTTTTGTTTGTAAATGGTAGAAAATTCAACTGCTTGGTTGAAAATTAACTTCTTCGTTCAAATTAATATTTCCGGTATGAGAATTCAACCATTTGGTTTAAAATGGATGTGTCTTGTTAAGAGTTTTAGTATTTTGGAAGAATGTCCAAACTTGGTCGAAAGTGAACTTGTTTGTCAGACATGTGACTCTTTTGTAGAAAATTCAGGGTATTGTTTTTAAAATGCTAGAAATTCAGCTATTTGGTTGAAGATTTACCTTTATCTTAAAAATGTAGATTTTGTTTGATTTTTGGCGTGAAAATTGAAACATTTGCAGGGCGGCCGCTGGACCGGAAAACCGGAATTTTATGAGGTCCTAGTCTTTCCCCCACATATGAGCACAGACCATTCAAAAGAAAAGGTCAAAGCATCGACACCTAGAATTTGATGATTGTGAATTCTCTTTTGTTAAAGCTCCTTCGGCCTTAACGAATGCATTCTCATCACGTATCACGTGCTTTGCACACGATTTTGTCCAAGATCTGAACTTTTATACATTATGTTCAACACTATTATACAGGGTGGACACGCTGGGACTTACATACATGGCGAGTTGAATGCTACCCGAATTGCATAACAGCAGGGCAGAAGCCATTATACAGGGGTATTTTCAAATATTTCGCGCCCTTAAAGTTTCATTCGGATTGGCCATTCCGTCAAGTCCATGCATCTTCGGATCAAGTTTATGATAGTTTCCATGGTTGCGTTCGAAACTTCAAACGGATACAA
>NC_046661.1:24995304-25000172 GCF_010883055.1 Belonocnema kinseyi
CTGCGCTTCCAGTGGGCGAAGAGTGAATGGTGTTTAACGCTTATTTTTACTACATAAAAAAAGGTATGTTATGAATAGACAGGATATGTTTTAAATAAAGTGTATGAAATATTACATGTGTAAACTTTAAATTGACATTGCCTATATTTACTGACAGCGACTAGGGCAAACAGGTGAATCTGAACATAACCTCTTGAGATTTTGAAGGCAACCATGGAAACTCTCATAAACTTAATCCGAAGATGCACGGACTTGGCCGAATGGCCGATCCGAATGCAACTTTAAAGGCGCGAAATATGAAAATACCCCTGTAAAATGGCTTCTCCCCTGCTATTGTGCAATTCGGGTAGCATTCAACTGGTCATGTACGTAAGCCCCAGCGTTTCCACCCTGTACATGTTATATATCATGATGACTTTAATATTTGTTTTTCATTTTGCATTATATTTTATGTTCAACTGCCCTGAAAAATGTATCATTTCAATCAATGTATATTATTAAATGTAGGAAATATTTTAGGAAGAATTCAAATAATTTAACTTCTAATTTAAAAAGTGTTCACTTTATAAAAAGTCTAATTGCTCCATTTTCAATTATTCTGGCTTAAAATAGCTTGAAATGGTTTGTAGCTCAGTTTTTATTACGTCAAATAGAAAAACGTTCAGCTTTAAAGTTCGAATTTTTGAATTCCATTGACCGTGAAAAATTGATTTGATAAGGGAAATGACTGGGAATTTTATTCTTTTAGTCGAAACTGAAGTTTTTTGTCGTAAATTCAACTCTTGTCCAAAATTCGTCTTTTTGATTTTAAAATGCAGGAAATTCAACTATTTCGTTGAAAATTTACTTGCTTCTTGAAAATTTAACTTTTGTTGCAAATTCCTCTTTTTGGTTTTAAAATGGTAGAAAATTCAACTATTTTTAAAAAATTAACATTCTCGTTCAATTTATTATTTTTGCTATAAAAATCCGAGCATTAGATTTAGAATTGATGTGTTTTGACACAAATTTAATTATTTTGATGAAGATCAAATTTGGGCGAAAGTCAACTTTTTTTGTAAGACATTTAAATTTTTTGTGGAAAATGTGTTGTTTTGATGTTCATGGACCTATCGAAAGTTGCTTATTATAAAAATGATATTAATAATAAATAAAATAAAATTCTCTGCAATTTCCTTCATTTAAAACAATGGTTTTCTTTAATTTCTAAAATGTTTCATCTTCTGAGTTTTATTTGTCTATGTCAAAATACATATTTAAGGGTAAATAAATATTAGAATTTTTTAAAATATTTTTTTATCTTACCGACTCGAGAAAATATTTTCTTGTTTTCTCTGTGATTATAAAACAAAAGAATTCAAAGAAAGTCTGGAACATCGGGAATATCACAAAAATGTGACGTCATATTCCCACTGCGGTTTTGAAGGATGTAAAAAATTTTTTGAACTTGAAGTTTCATTGAGAAGTCATTTGATCCGTAATCATAACCTGCATTGCAAATCACAAACACAACAGAATTTGTTGTAAACAATGTTGTCAATGCCGGGGCAAAATATGCTTGCACAACATAGAACCGTTTTCTGGGAAGCACCACTCTTTTATGAAAATGAGGAATTATTTTACGCAATCCAAGAGAGTAATGACGTGCAAATGCAGGAAGAAAATCAGATTGATAATTACGAGTTCGATAATGAGGAGTTCAATCATTTAAATACCAGAAAAACAAACAACCTTCTAGATGAAATAAAAGATGATTATTATGAATTATATATTTTGAATGTAGCACAGTTTTATTTGAAATTGGAGTGACAATACATGATTTCTGCTAGTACTATTCAATGCATAGTGTCTGGAGAGTTCAGTAATCATAAGCTAGGTCAGGAAAACCTGAAAAGCATTTTGCAGAGGCGTTTATTTCAGGAAGAATTATCTTACGACGTAGTTAAAAAAAATTGAACGTGATGTTTTTGAAAATGATCTCTCCTTAAAATCTCAGAATACAAGCGAAATTTTTTTTACAAAGATCAATTTAATTTTGTAGAACCTCAATCAAAATTTCTTGATACTATAGACTGTAAAAAGCGATATTTTCATTACGTATCTATAGAAGAAACAATTAAAAACATTTTTCGAGATAAATCAGTTACAAAGGATTTATTTGTACACATTGAGAATGCTCAACCCTCCCTTTTAAAAGATTTCAATGACGGAACTATTTTTAAAAACAATACATTCCTAAAAGAAAATTCCAAGAGCTTAAAACCTGCTTTGTATGAAGACGGTTTTGATTTAGTTTAGCCAACCGGACCTGCAAAAAAGATACACAAGGTTTTAACTGTGTATCTGAGTTTTTTAGAATTGCCTGATTACCTTAGAACCCATCTAAACAATATCAAACTGGTTGGCCTTTGTAAGAAGAAGTATTTCAATCATTATAAAGTTTATGGGACAATTGTTCAGATTTTAAAAATGATTGAAACTGATGTTGTACAAATAGAAATAGGACAAACTATTACAGGAATCCTTGTATTTATTACTGGAGATAATCTAGGCAGCCATTCGTTAGGTGGCTATCTTGAAAATTTTAGCACTTCGATTTACTTCTATCGATACTGCTTAATAACACGAAGTGAGTTTCATGCAAAAGATGGCTGCTTTCAGATATATCCAGTAAGAAGCATCGAATCTTATAATAAGGCTCTCGATGTGATTAAACAAAATAACCTCAAAAGCTGCGAGGGATTAAAGTTCAACTCAATCTTTAACGAATTAAAAACGCATCATGTTTGCAATCCTGGTCTTCCTCCATGCCTTGGCCATGATTTATGTGAAGGGGTAGTCGCGTATGATGTCAAGCTTTTCATTGATAACTTGATAGGAAAAAAAATGGTTTACAATTGCTACACTGAACAATCGCATTGCAGCATTTCCTTATTCCACTGACATGAAAGATAAACCATGCTTGGTGGAAGACAAGCGTAGAATTTCGGGTGAAGCTTGTCAAGTATGGCAATTTCTAAGACTTTTCCCTTTGATAATGCAAGACTATATTGAAGATACATTTGATGAAGTGTGGATGTTGTTACTACAACTAACAGAAATTATCGAAATTATTATTAACGAGTATCTTTCAGTGAGACAAACCTTATTCGGCGATAAACTTCGGCCGAAGCATCATTATCTTTATCACTATCCTGACTTAATTCTAATTTTCGGATCATTAATAAAAGTGTGGAGCATGCGATTCGAAAGCAAACACACTTTTTTCAAAAGAACAATTCGATCAATCCACAACTTCATTAACGTTACAAAATCTTTATCAGAAAAACATGAGCTTTTTCAAAGCTTTATAAGATCAGGTGAAGATTTGCGGCTCGAAATTGAAATTCACGGAAGTTCTCGTTTCTCTCTTCAAATCTACACTGAAGAATTACAAGCAGCTGTGCGGGAAGCTAACTTACCGTCATGTATAGAAGAATGTAATAAGGTTTCTGTTAAAGGTACAACTTATAATAAAGGTGATGGTTTGTGAGTTCAACAATCTGGTTATCAATATGAAATTCAAATTGGACAAATATATTTGTTCATGATCAATGATGACAGAAGAGTTTTTGTAGTTTTGAAAATTCTTGAAACCTTATTTCGACCCAATACTCGAGTATACCTACTTGGAAGAGTTGTAAAATACCAATACTTGCCATTGGATCAGATGATAAGTTTTGAACCACTGCACAGTTACGATGCGTTTATTATTCGTAGAAATTTTAGAAGATTGGAATCTGTTTTGAAAAAGAAAATGTCTAGTCCAATTCCGACTTTTTATACTTTGTACCAAAATGTGTATAAAAGTTTTCTTTTTTAATTTTTAGGCAGCTTTAACTGAAGAGGATGTTAAATCTGAATCTTCGGTTTACCCAACTCTAATCATTAGAGGTATATAATACATCTATATAATATATTACCACGGAGAAAAATATATCGCACAATGATACCGCAAAACTCCTATATTGAAATAAAGCACATTATGATAACGTACAAGAAGTGTTTTGGAGATTTGTACGATATTATAATGCACTTATATTGCTTGGCCGCTACCAGAACCCTCGTTTATACGATATGATAAAATAATAATATAATGTAAAATCTTGCAATATATAATATCACGATAGTACGACATTATAATTCGATAATTACGATATATAGCGTAAGAATTACGGTATATATTGCAAATCATGCGATATCGTTTTCTCCGCGATCAGAGTACAAATTTTCAGTTTTTGACGCTCTGGCACAATTGTTACTTAATACACTGAAATATCGGTTTAACTGGCAGCTCGGGAGAGCTCCGGGTACATCAAGAATCATCAAATATCGAGCGCAGGTAGAAAGTCATGTATCAACCGAGGGGATATGCTAAACTCGACAGGCGGTAGTTAAACCAAAGGCGCTTAAACCAAGATGTCAGTGTGCTTCATTGTAAGGATTTATCCATTGAATTTCCTATGAATTAATATGCGATTGTGTTTCTGCGAATAAAAATTCATAATACGATACGAATAATAGAGCTATACTTTTACAGGATGCTTAGATTTAAACAATTGGAGAATTATAAATGAATTATAGAATTATACATTATAAACCTTACCCAAAAAAATTTTAACTGCCATCGAAATTTTGTTTTTGTTTTTTAAACCATTTCTTTATTAAAATCGTTGGAATATGATTGATAAAAAATTAATAATAATATTATTTTATTTTCTTCAATACTTTCTCATAAAGGGTAAATTAAGTGACATTTAGGAGAGAAACTTCCAAGAATTCAATCAATTTTCGAATATTCGTACCCTCCTTAATTACAAAATTTCTAG
>NC_046661.1:25000272-25015494 GCF_010883055.1 Belonocnema kinseyi
TGCTATGCATCATTTTCCCCCCTGTATTTGGAAATATTTATGCTTAATTTAAATATTCACAATAAATATGTTTTAAATATGTTTTTACAGACATCATGAAAATCAATCGACAAGATGCAAACGATCAAGTACAATCTGGAGGTAAGAGGTCTAAAGAAAAGAGAGCCAAATGAGCGAAACGGCGACGCTTATCTTTCGATACGAATATTTTAAGACTTTCCAACGCAATAAGTGACTTCATTTCTGGCAACTAATTTCGTGTTTTATAACATGTAATGTAAGCTTTGTATTTTTTCTTATCCACTGTGGTAAACTATGTGATTTTAATTCAATAATTACTCTGTACGTAATAAATATTTATATATAACTTTCAAAATAATATATACATATATGTATACATATGTAATACATAGGAAATTGATCAAATAAATGTTAAATATTTATAGATATAATGTCTGTTTCCTAATTATGTCGGTAATATTTTTCGGTTTATTAATTTTAATCATTATAAAATTATTGTTCCTACTTCACAAGTAAATAACTATATCCTATGGATGAAACATCTTTATCAAGAATAGTATACAAGTGGAGTTTATGATACATACATTAAGGGCATGTGATACTTACAGTTTCCCTGGCTTTTTTCCACAAAAATGAAAATTTTTAAAAACTGAATTCGGAGATGCTATAAAATAACATAACGGAGTCCCCTGACTCTTTTTTGAGGGATAATAACAAAAAAATTTATTGAATTAAATAAAAATTTTATGCATATGCATTATTTTGAGGTTACGTCGTTTTTCATCGCTGCCTTTCCGATAATCTGGAATTTATTTATGAAATAAACTTTTTTGATTACCTGGAAACAAGGTTAGTTCCGAGAGATTAGTTACTATGTTTTTTTGTAAGTCCAAAGTTTTCGGCCAAAAATATTGTGTAGTTTGGAAGTAACGTTCGGGTGAATTGTAACACACATAACCTCAAAATATACACAAACGTTGTTAGTAATATCAAAAATTTTTTGATAAAAAAACACAAAAAAAAGTGTGCGGGGACGTCGGTTAGCATGTTCGCTATCATTTCCCACATTTTGAAGGCAAAATATTTCTTATCCTAGGAAAAAAGCCGGGGATTCTAACACTGAAAAAGTCGATACTATTTCCTAAGCGCTATGCAAATTAATCACATTTTGCTAAATTGATACTTTTTTTAATGAACCTACAAAAAAAGTGTGTGAGGACGTCCGTTAGCATGTTCGCTATCATTTCTCAAATTTTTAAGACAAAATGTTTATTATTTCAGAAAAATAGCCGGGAGAACCTAAAACTGGTAAAATCGACAATTTTCTAAGTATCACATGCCCTTAAAGAGAATGAGCCAAAAAATACCTCTTGTAACTACATATTTATTTATACATCAATTTATGTATAAATAAAGGATGCACAGTAACGTAAAATTTCAAGGGTAATAAGTGTATTACGGTTAATTATACTTTTAATACATAAACAATGTATGTGTGTTAAAACTATATCCAACCGGAAAAAATATAATAATAATAATAAATCATATTTTTTGTCGGTTGATAATAATTTTAATATATATAAAATGCCTATGAGTTGAAATTATAATTAACCGAAAAGAACTATTATTTATTATTATTATTCTATTTTTTTCCGTTTAGTTATAGTTTTAACACATATCCATTGTATATTTATTAAAAGTATAATTAACCGAAAAAATTTTATTACTCTTGAAATTTTACGTTACTGTCACTGAAAATTACGAAAAAATGATGGATTTTTACAAAACATGTAACTGAATGACGATACCGTTAGCGCAACTGAAAATTACGAATCGTTTTATGATTTTACGAAACATGTACCTGAAAGACGATTCCGTTCGCGCTACTGAAAATTACGAACCGTTTCGTAATTTTGCGAAACATGTAACTGCAAAAAACTTCCAATACATGTTTCGTAAAATTCTGAAAGAAATTTCTGACAGTGCTGGTTAGCTCTATTGAATCGCAAAAAGAGCACTTTAAAAAAGGTAACCATGTGCACGAAAGCACTGGTTAAAGATCGACAAGTACCAAAAAGCTTCTATTTTGTCAAATAAAAAGTTGCGTAACGCTTTAATTTTTTAATTTCCTAGAAAGACAAGAAAGTACTTTTGAACTACCCTGCCGATTTAAAAGGACTGATAAAGCACTGGTGAACGACACTGTACCGTCAGTGCCGTTTAGTGGCTGTTTGTGCTGATTTTCGGTACCTAAATGGAGCTGAGAAGTGATAAATATTCCTAATGTATTCGTCAATTACCGGGCAGGCAGAGATATTTGCAGTACCGGGCCGCAACCAAACTGACTCCCTTCTCAGCATCCAAAAGAAAAAGTTAGATTTCTGAAATAATCAAAACCCGTACATTCTGAATTTCTAACCTATTCGTAGATAAATTTAAAATTTAGATTTTTAATTCCTTTTAGCTAGTCTACTTAATACTTAGTCACATCGGGGCTGAGGTCGAGTTGCGGGGCGGTCAGGAAAACACAGCAGGTGCTGCGTTCCCCATCTATGCTACTACCTGCTCCGCTTCTCGTCTTACAAGAGCGGCAGGGCGGGAGGAAAATTGTCGCTGGTTGACTCAACTACTATCGGCGAGAAAATTCGAGTCCTCTGGCCTTGACGTTGAAAAAGTAAGTGAAGAAAAAATTGTAGATTAATGAAAGAGGTATCATTTTAGAGGTGCAAATTTTGTACGTTAGTGAGCCGAAAAGTAACATCCTAAAAAATGGTTTGTAGCTTACAGATTTGAAAATATACTGAAAAGTAAGGAAATTTGATAGATTTTAAAAACAGTGAACTTTGAAGCATACTTTTTTAGTAAAAAAATTATAGGAAAAATTTGAAAAAATTCATGGTGATACTTTAAACATTTCTGAACAGATTGCCATAGTAAAATTTACGAAATATAAATAATTGTCCGTTTTTTGTGAATAAATATGCGACCGAACTATCTTCAGTTCTAATGAAGATATTGAAGTGATTTAAATTAGAGCCAGTTAGTTGAACTATCTGTAATAAGTTACCATTTGAAGGAAGTAAAGGCTTCTTGTTGTCCTCGTACAAATTGCGATATTTGAAGTCAGTTTTTTATATAGGAAAGCAAGTGCGAAAGCCCATCGTGGTGCCGTTTTTGCAGAGGGTTGCCCTCGGTTTTCCTCAGCCGAATCTACACAACTTATGCCTCCGAGCCTCACTCTGGCCTTCGAATACTTTTCGAAAATTGACATGCTGTCAATTTATGTTTGTGTCGTTCCAGTTTTTTCCCGCTTCGCGAGGAAAAAATGGAGTTCACGTTAAGCGAAAAAGGTAAAGAATTGATCATTTGTGACGGATTTAAATTTAGAGTAAAAGAATTACTTAACGTGAACTCCATTTTTTCATCGCGTGGCGGGAAAGAAACTTGAACGACACGCACAAAGACAAATTGACATCAAGAAGAAAGAAGAAAACACCGAAGGGACACACAAAAAGCCAAATTGACAGCAAGAAGAAGGAAGGAAACACTGAAACGACACACACAATAGCGAAATCGGCAGCAAGAAGAAGGAAAGAAACACTGAAACGACACACATAAGCAAAAAATGACAGTACGAAGAAGGAAGGAAAAACTGGAACGACACACACAAACACAAATTAACAATTGCTTAAAAGGAAGGCAAAACTGAAACTAGTTAAGTCAACTAGCGACAATTTTCCTCTTGCCTGCCGCTTTTGAACGACGAGAAGCGGAGAAGATAGTAGCATGGAAGGGGAAGACAGCACCCGCTGTGTTTTCCTGACCGCGCCGCAACTCGACCTTAGCCCACATTGGCATAGGCACACTTATTTTCACTAACGCTATAGCATACACTACTAACACACCTTTTCATATACCTCACAGACTAGATCTGTTGGGTGAAAATAGCCTTTTAAAAATGTAAGTGGTCACTTGAAGAAGAACTCAGGTATATAAAACTAGCGGTACAGGTAGTGTTGTTAAAAAAGCATTGAAGCAGCACTTACCAGTGCCGTTTTATTGCTTTTTTAGTGCGTTTTCATCAGCACGATATTGCTTGGTTCTATTAAATCGTAAAAAGAGCGCTGGGAAAAGATAAACATGCGCGAAAAGGCCACGATCAAAGATCGGCGCGCACCAGAAAGCTTCAATTTCGACACATAAAAAGTCACTTTTGCAGCAATTATTCCTTTCCAAGAATGCAGAAGCTTTGACGGACAAACTTAAACAAACTAGAATCAACACGTGCTCTGAAAATCGATGACGCTGCGGTGACACCACCTTGTGAAGCAAGCACTAAGAGACTTTTTGTTAGAATAATTAATACAAATAAATGAGAATTTAGTATAATATCGTTTCAAAATAGGGAAAACAAGATCTGCGTATCAGAAATTAATATAGCGAGAATTTAAAATTCACTATATCAAAGTTAACAAGTGCAGTTGAAACGATAGTCATACATTTTATTTGAAACAACGAAAACATTGTTTGAAGTTGCCAAACAAAGCATACGAGAATCTCAAACGATTATATGAAAAATAACTCACTCCACCAAAAGATTTAGCTTTCAGGAGGAGGAACTAAATATACAAATTAAATCAAACTAAATACATAAACACTCATATAATTAATATTTTTATTATTATATACTTAATTCATTCACTACATACATAATCGCAAGCTTAATCGCTATGAAAAATCAGAGCGGCTACGGCAAAATTCGAACCTAACTTACCTAAAGCACTAACGCATTCCCTAACAACTAAACCCCACGGCTATCTTACGTTATGAAATATTTGGCGAAAATCTCAGCTAAGCGGCGTCGCTTCAAAACTCAGGGCATTATGATTTTCAAGCATTATATTGATTTTTTATCAAATACATTTTTTTCATGAAAGTGATAATATTCTTGATTGAATAGTATTCTCTAATTTGATATCTCAGTAGCTCAGTATGATAAACTTGAGTGTATTTAGATGTAATATTTTATAAATTGTACTCATTAAATTAAATCGTATTACCTTAGTGTCTAAATTTCGTTAAAAAGAATTCCTTATGTTTTAAACCCCATGGCAAATGAATAAATTCATAGTTTGCTACGTGTCTCAGATTTCTGTCAATTTCATATTGACAATATCAATTTCTAAAACACGTTTTCGAGATTTTGACAATCACTATTCTTTTTATTCAAATTATGTTTCGAAAACTCAGTAAAAAGAATATTATTCTTTCATAGTGTTAATTTTTGAAATGGATATTCATAATATTTCGTATTTAGAATACTACTTTGTCGTCTTCGTGTTTTAAATACTCGTATCGTAATATTAAACTTCGGTACTAAAATACGAATAATTATGAAAAAATCTCGGTTTTCCCTATTTTGGAATGATATTATACTAAAGTCTAAATAATTTATTTCATTAATTCTAACAAAAGGTCTCAGTGTGGCACTAAACGCCAGCAAGTCTCGTTGCACTTACGCGCGTATGCACTGACTTTTTTTCCTATGCCTATATTTAGGTCGAACTGGACCAAAATCTTCTACAGGGACACGAGTTAGGGGGAAACAAGTAGTTTAAGCTAATAACCCGATTTTCGAAAATTTGGCACTTACGCCCGTATGCAGCGTGGCCCTTCATTTAATAAAAAAATGCATTAATGAGGCCTTTTTCGACTTTTTCAACATTTTCGACAACTTGGTCGTTGTCAGATACCACAAAATTGCATATTTTTATTAGATTTGTTTAAAATATCATAGAATTGATCAACTGATCATGAATTTTTCTAAAATTATAATGAAGTTCCTAATTTAAAAGACTGACATAAATAACTAAATTTTTTCGTCCACGGATGCCCGAATAATGCGTTTTTTTTAAATAATAAATTTTGCTGAATTTATTATGAAGATCCCAGTGAAAAAGTCTGTAATCGAAAAAAAAGAATTTTTCGTTGACAAATGCCCTAATGATGCATTCGTTTATGAAATTAAAAAAATTATAACATTGAACAACAAATTATTAATTTTGCTGAAATTATCGTGAAGTTCACAATTGAAAGGACTTGCACTGAAAAAAGTGAACAATTTTACTGCCGATAAAGACCCGAATAATGAATTTGTTTCTTAAATAAGCTTTTTAAAAAGTCATCAAATTAATCAATTATATATTATATAAGATTGGAACATTTTTAAATAATGTTACTCGATAAAAATCAGGCGATTTCAACAATCTTTCTGTTATTGAGGAGTACCGGGAACGTCAAACTATTTAACAGAGTTTTTGTAACCAAACCTCAAGTGCTTCGACAGTGAAGCGGTTAGAGTGCGCGGTAAAATAAACTAGTTAAGGTAGTTTAAGTAGGTTTCGAATCGTCGCACAATGGGAAAAAAGCACCTTTTTTGGACAAAAATCCACCGACAGTGCAATTCTTAAGAGATTTTGATGTGTTATTTTAGAAATGACCGTAAGGCTTCAAGATATAATAAGTAACTGCGGATATTTTAATTCGACTTAAAGTAAATTTTTTACTTATTTAACAACAAAGTTACAACTTTTCCGTGATACAATTTTTTTTAAGACTTTCAAATTCATTAAAAAAGGCCATAAATCAATTAAATAAGTAACTAAAAATAATTTCGAGTGGGTTAGAGTTACTACAAAAATTGTCATTTTTTCGTAATTCGCAATGATTAGCTAATTTTAACCCATAGCTTTTGTGTAAAGTATCACAGATAATGATGTGCGCTTACAATAAGTTAGGAATATATACTAATTGCCAATTATTTAAACAATTTTTATAGACAAATGCATATTTGGACCATTGTTTCATGAATATGATTGATTTTTTTTTGCGGAATCAACTTGAAATATCTCACCAAAGACACCTTGCTGTAATATTTTTCAAAGTGAACGAAAAGTGTTGATTATTTAAGCAATGTTCATAAACAAATGCACATTTTGACTTATGTGGACCTGAAAAGGGCCGTTTTTAGGTAGGCATTCGTGCTTCAGTAAGTAAGAATCGAGCTCACTCATTTAAGATTCTGATACTTTCGGCCACTTTGACTCATGTGGCCCTGAAAAGGGCCGTTTTTAGGTAGGCATTTATGATTCAGTAAGTAAGAATCGAGCTCACTCCTTGGAGATTGTCATGCTTGCAGCCATTTCTAAAAGAGGTTTCATCTTTCTGGATTCTACTTTTCTATAACTGCTTATCAAAGGGTCCGAGTGGAGCAGAAGATGATGAAGAACATCTTGGTTGGACATTTGTCTATCAGACATTCTGCTTTTATTAGTTCTAACTTTTCGAAATATCTTATTGTTTCCCTTTAGCGACTCTTCTGAATACCAACCAATTGGTAACTCAAAAGATTAAATTATATCACTTCCATGAATAAGCAGCTTATGTACTGATGGTGGCATTTTATACCAAGGATAAAGATTTATGCAAAGATCAGCGATTTCCAAACAGTAAGTCTTCAATTTCGCACAATCAACTATCCTTCTGCACGATATAACTTGCAATATATCGTAGAATCTGGTGATCAGATCTTGATCCAAACCGGTTATTTTAGCAACCGATTTATCTTTTCCCAAAAAGGAACGGGCAAAATTGCCGTTATTTGTTGTTTCATAACCCTGCTTCACCACATCAACTGTTAAACCCAGTTTGGATCTTAATTGTATCTGAATACGTTCCTTTCTTCATTTCTTCGTTTCCTTTTGTTCCTTTTTTCTTGCGGAAAACTGTTTCAAATCCATATTGTAGGAATCATGTAACAAATATTCCAGAACACGAATCCAGGCATGCAACGTCAAGAGACCAAATTTATAATGTGCCACATTGCATAAAATTTTAGCTACACATGGTAAGATGTTAACATGTTTTGATCCAACTCCACAAATATTGCAGCGAGAAGATGCTTTCTGTCCAGTTAGAATATTACATACCTTTCCATCAGTCATCGTTCACTTCAAGTCAAAGCTGATATCAAAACTCATTCCAGCATTCCAGTGACACCAATGGAATAGGTACGAACTTTTTCCAGCAGCTTTATGTGATAGTTCTACTCTTTCTTTACAAGAGAATCAGTTTCTTTAAGGAAATTAAATTTAATTGTCCTACAGAAATTGACAGATGAAAATGTTTTGTTCGTCCAAATAATATCATCTGCTTTTAATTGAAGAGGGACGAAGGAAATCAAAAAGCAAGATTTATTCGTGAAAAGGCTCTTGTGATAGTCTTCACTCTCAGAATCACTGTTATAAGATTCATCGTTTGCATCTACATCGTCACTCTTCTTTGACCACTTTTGCCGTGTCATCTGATGCGCAGAAGCACCGTCCATACCCCACTTTCCAAAGAGCACTAATTTTTTACCAAAAAGATTAGCGAGGTCATCTTTTTCCATTTGCAACAATATTCGCTTAACTGTATGACACAGTAAACTTATAAAATGGACATTTGCTCCTAAGTTAGATGTCTCTATATCCTCACCGTTTCCTGGATAACAAGCCTTTTTCACTTCGGAGATCGTTATATACGGCGGATATGAATCATTGCCAGTTATCTCTTCATTGTACTTTGTTAGCTTTTCGTATTTCCTCTCCGACATTCCTAAATCCACGTACAACGCTAAGATTCTTTGCAATTTATTCTCATCATCTTCCTTACGAAACTGCGTCCTAGATTCGCTACCAGACTCATTTTTGATCAATGAAAGTGCTTTGGATAATTCTTCCTTGCTATAATTTGAAGAAAATTCTTGGACGCATTAGTTAAACCTTTTTTTTGAATAGGTGGGCAAGAAAAAGGTACCTTGAACTCTGCTTCTAAGAATGCAGCATGATTTTGAACAAACAATGCTTTTTTCCTACAGATATTTTTCCATTTTCTATTATTTCATCAAGAGTAGACGTAGCGTTAATATTATCCAAAATCAAATCTACTTTGTTACATTTTGATTGTGGATCACTATTCCAAATGATGTCACATAAGTGCTGATTTTTTATTCTGTGTTCCATGTTAAAAAATACTTCGAAGGATTCCCTCAATATCTCCGTAGAAACACGCAGTCTATTTGTGAACTTCTTCCATGAAGCAAAATAAAACAAATGCAGAAAAACAAATCAACAACGACTTGAATTTGCTCCTGCTACATTCAACTGTTTTTATGTATAGTTTATACCAAATACAATTTATTTGTAGCTGTACCAACTACAATTTTTATGCAGGCAGTCATTATTTGCAAGCAGTCTTTGCCAAGACATTTTCAATTCATTCTGCAAAAAATCTAGCCTATTAAAAAAATGGTAAAAATGTGCATTTGTTCAGAAATTTTTTAAAAATAATTACCAATTATGTCACTATTAAAAATATGTCAGCAAAGAGTCTTTTGCAAGACATTTTGCATTGATTCCGCAAAATAATCAGAGCTATTCATGAAAACATGCTCAAAATGTGCATTTGTTTATAAAAATTGTTTAAATAATTGGCAATTATTATCTATTCCTAACTTATTGTAAGCGCACATCATTATCTGTGATACTTTAGACAAAAGCTATGGGTTAAAATTAGCTAATCATTGCGAATCAAGAAAAAATGACTTTTGTGAATTAATTTGTTTATAACATTATTAACAATTTCTGTAGTTACTCTAACCCACTGGGAACTATTTTTAGTTAATTATTTAATTGATTTATGACCTTTTTTAATGAATTTGAAAGTTTTAGAAAAATGGTATCACGGAAAAGTTCAGCAACAAAAAGTTGTAACTTTGTTGTTCAATAAAAAATTTACGTTAAGTCGAATTAAAATATCCGCACTTTATTGTTATAACTAGAAGCCTTACGGTTATTACTAAAAAAAACATCAAAATTCGTTAAGAATAGCACTGTCGGTCGATTTTTGTCCAAAAAGTTGCTTTTTTTCCCACTTTGCGTCGGCGAATGCGATTTTTTAAAGCGTGTGATTATATATGTAAGTAAACGATTGTACGAATTTTTTATTCCGATTTGAATGTTTTTTTAAGCTAATAAGATTTCAAACAAAGTTGTCCAGCCTGATTTTTAATTTAGTTTTTCATTATTTTTATAAATAAATACATTTGACGGAAAAAGTAACATTTTTTTCTATCAGACATTCCCGGTGCTCATCAATAATAGGAATGAAAAAAATTTCTCTTAGGACTATTCTCGTTAATATTATAAACAAATTTAATAAACAAATGCATTATTTAGGTCCTTATAAAAATTTTAAAAATTTAATAATTTGTTGATGAATTTTATGATCTTACCAACAAATTTAAGAAATAAATGCATTATTAGATCTTTTATCGTCGAAGAAACTTTTTTTTCTGAATGCGAGTCCTTTTAATTAGAAATTTCATGATAATATAAGCAACATGCATCACTATTTTATAAATTTTATTTATTTTTCAAACAAATTTCATTAACAAATGCATTATTCGGCCATTTGTCAACGTAAAACCTCGTTTCTTTTTTTTCAAAGTCAGTCCGGTTAATTTCAGAATAAAAGTTATTTTTCTTTATTTGGTACTTATAGTTGGTCGACACAAGGGGGTTTGAATACAAGGAATGATTGAATAATACATTTAATATTTGTCATCAATAAATTCTATAACATGAAGTCGGGACACTTACGAGCCTGAAGAAAGTTCTTCTTTCAATGCGAACATACCACTTTTGCTTCTGATTTACAATTTTTGAGCTGGTCGACATCAGCAGTTTCCGTCCAAGATCTCTATTAGTAGCCTCTCTGCTACATTTTCGAGTGTGAATCTCTCGCAGATGTATAAAATTTTTGTTGTTCGCCTCTTGAGCTTCTTCCGCCAATTGACCAATTGTGAAGAAAGCCGATTCAATCATTTTGTCTCCATGAGTGAGAATTTCATGTGCTGTCACTGACACGTAGTACCAATTATAAAGATTGAAGTACATTTGCGCTGTTTTTTGTTTTCCGAACGTGAAAGTGTCAATTGCCTCCCCTGAATCCATTTCTTGCAAAATTATGCCAAACATACGGATCAATTTCCTGTCGACAAGTGAGCGGCTGACAATAAAAAGTGCAAATATCTCGTTGGTGAGTAAGAAGCAGCTATAGAAAAGTGCCTAAAAATGGATATAATTTCACGGCTGTAAAAAGTAGCAATAGAATATTGGCTGTAAAAAGTGGACAATAGTGCTTGAGCCGTAAGAAAGGAGAACTGAAAAACTTGGCAGTAATAAGTGGACAAACGTCGCGTGTCGGTGAATCGGCTGAAAACGCTGAAACACGCTGCAGAGACAAGCCTCGTTAAAAGCCGCAAATGCACGAGGACGAACCCGACCTTGCCCGACTGGACGATTCGCTTTCAGTGGCTAACTAGCTATTAGGATTTTTTCGCGAAACTGAATTCCCACTGAATTTTGCAGAGCGTCCAGGCCGTCAAGAGAATACAAGAAAGTACGTGGCAACGTTTTAAACGATTGCTTTGCAATGAATTCTAAGAGAAAATTGAAAAGAGATCATAAAACATTTTTTATTGTTTCCTAAAATTTTTTAAAATTGTGTAAATATTTTTTTAGACTTTTGTCATTTTTCCATATTAGATAATTCTATAAAAATTAAGGAACATAATTCTTTTAAAGCCTTCTTGTGCAATTTTGTTGTGAATTTTTTAAAAAGTTTATGTTGGTTTAAATAATGTACTTTTAAATTTGAGTAAGTTTAAGAGACATTCAGAAATTTTAAACGATAAAAAATAATTAAAACTTGTAAAGATTTATTGAAGAATTTTGTAAGGTTTGACGAAAATAAAAAAATTTTAGGTTCTTAGGAATAATTAAAATAATTTTTTATTTCAAAAAATTAATTTCAAGAGATTATTTAAGAACATTTTAACACATGAAAAAAGATTTTAAAAATTATAAAAGGAGAATCTGAATTATTTCAAAGGCACCTTTGTTTAATTTTTCAGAATTAAGCAACAATCAGGAAAAGGACGTGATTAGGAAAAAGAATTTTTTTAATATTCGTGTTCAAATTTCAAACGATGTTTTATTTTGAATAACCAATTTTAAAAGGAAATTGCGAAAGTTTTTTAGAAATATCAAACGATTTCCTACAATTTTTTGCAAAGAGTGTTAAAGATTTTAAAGCGAAATTTTCAACTCCGTAAGATTCTCACAGTTTTTAAAATATAAAAAGTCGAGTAAATTCAGGAAAAATTAAGTAGAATTCAAGAGATTCAAAAATAATTTATACTTTAGAACATTATTATAAATACAAATTTTTTAAGCTGTCAATATTAAAGTTTAGGAGCTTTAAATGAATCTCGAAGTGTCAAGAGCATGAACAAATTTTTTCAAATGCTTGCGAAACTTTAGAAGATTATAAGGTAATTTTTTTACATTTTGAATGACTTTTTAAAATGTTGAGACAAATTCGAGGCAGTTGAAACTGTTTTTAGGAATTTGAGACAAGTCGAATAGATAAGAAATATTCACAAATTTGAAAACATTTCAGAAAATTCATCAAATATTCCTTTATTTCTTACAAATTTCTTAAACATTTCTAAGCATCTTTGAATAGGACTCGAATTTTTCCTAATGTTTTGTAATATCATATAAAATAAAACAATTTCATGAAAATATCGTAAAATATTTTCTGAAACATCTGATATATTTAAAAATATTTTTTTAATTTTCTTTAAAATCTTAATTATACTTATGTTTGTATAAATTGAAAAACAAACTGACAATACTTATTTTCTAGCTTTCAATTTTTAGAATTTAATTCCAACTAGAAATAAAGTGCTAAAACCTTCTAACATATAAATAGTTATTCAAAATATCCATGTTATGTCATTATTAATATCATTTTTATTTTTTACGGTAGTGAAAAATTGTTTTAAATGAGTGAATTGCAATTAGTACTTACGTAAGGTAACGTCGATATTTGTATGACTACAAAAATATTGAAAACCCTTTTGTGTTAAAAAAACAGTCTTATTCATTTAAGATAATACTTTAGGTTAAAAACACTTTTTTGTTTAGGAAACGTCTTACATTTTTTTAAACATTATATACAAAATTTGACGTAACGTTTTTTAGAATATTTTTGAATTTATTCTGCCCGGGGATCAAACATGGTTAAAAAAAACGCCGAGAAATTTGAAATAAAAACTGTAGTTTACACATTAATTTAAAAAATTGACAATATTTATAATTTTATAAGATTTGCAAAATATTATTTAAATATGATACACACTGACTTTTATTAAGATTATTCTTTCAAATAGTTTGTAATTTTTTTTAATTTACATTTTTTTACCATTAGTTAGTAAAAGACTATGAAGACTTTTGCCTTCGAAATTTTACCTAAAACTTTTAAAATTTTTAACAAACGAACTACAGATTTGGCTTTAAGCTTTTCTACCAATTGGAGAAATAGATATTTCTTTTATCTTTTTCCAGGATCTGTCTTTTTCCATGAACATAAAGTAGATTAAAAACACTTAAAAAATAGAAATAAGAAAGGTAAAAAATGCACGCAGTTTTTTTTGTTATTGGAAAAACAGGCACATTTTTTAATAACACTCCTTTCCACACCACCCGCGGAAGAAAACTTTCACAATATTTTCATTAAATAATAAACATTTGATCTTTTGGATTCAAATGGAAAAGTTAATTTTTTTTCATTAATTATGGTTGTTTAATTGACGTCAGTTATCGTACTTGACAATTGAGGAATCCCTTTTTCGCAAACAAGAAGTATAATCGTTCTTCCCTTATCAACTTTCTTTATTTTCCATTTACTCATTGCACACACACACACACACACACACACACACACACACACACACACACACACACACACACACACACACACACACACACACACACACACACACACACACACACACACACACACACACACGCACGCACGCACGCACACGCACGCACGCACGCACATATATATATATAATGCCTTAAACAATTTGATATGTACTTTGAATAAAAAAATGTTAATTGCATGAAACTTATTTCAAGTGAACAATTTTAAGGCACATCTTTTTTTCTGTCCACAAAAATTTGTAGGTTTTTCATTTTTTTAAATAATTGGATAAAAGTATATATTTTAAAATAAAGAAACGTCGTCCTTTCTTCACTTCAACTCGTGCTAACTTAGCTCATTTTCAGAATTGTTAGATTCTATTTATACTAATTGAACTACGTATCTACATTTTCTGAAAATTATATTTGAAAGAAAAACTTAAATACTTTAATGAACATAGAAACTGTTAATTTTGTGTTGCAGACAATGTAATAAACATGAAGTTCAACCTACAAGCGCTTCGTTTATCGAGCAAATTTTAAGAAATGGAAAACCTCCTGTGAGAAAGTTGCAGATTAAGGTTGAAATAAGTTTTTGTTCAAATTTTAACTCATTTGAATTAATGATTCGAAGGGTATGCATTTTTTAAATAGCAAGTTGCAATAGTCATGCTGCCTCTTATGCATGTGCATGTAGAAAGGAATTTTATTTAAAAATGTATCGGCTTTTTTAACAAACAACTACACTGAATTACTTACATTTTTCTTATTTTTATTTTTTAAGTGCCTTTAATCTGCTTCATGTTTAGGGAAAAATCATATACTGGAAAGCGATAAAAGAAATATCTATTTCTCCAACTGGTCCAAAAAGTTAAAGCCTGTAAAACCGTTTGTTAACATTAAAAAATTTTGGTATCGTTTTAACGGCAAATTTTCATAGCCTTTTACTAAGTAATAAAAATATTTTTATAATTTTATTTGGGAAATCTATTTCCTAAAGCCAAATATGGTAAAAAATATCGTAAAATTAGAAAAATTACCAACAACTTACAATAAACAATGAACAATAAAGGCTTTTTAAATATTTCTGTAGTAATACAAATATTAAAGTTACTTATCCTTGGTACTACTTGCAATTCCCAAATTTAAAACTTTTTTCACTACCATAAAAAATAAAAGATGATATTAATAATGACATAACATGGAAATTTCGAATAAATATTTATTTGTTGAAAGTTTTCAAACACTTTATTACGAGTTGAAATTAAATTCTGAGAATGAAAAACAAGAAAGGGGCCATCCATATACCACGTGGAAACTGGGGGGG
>NC_046661.1:25015594-25018868 GCF_010883055.1 Belonocnema kinseyi
GCATGGCGGGTGGAGGTCCCATGGAACACCAAAACTTCCTACACGTATTTTGACGTCCTGAATCCGAATTTGCAAGGTGTTTACTCGTGCGCGGCGGTTTTCAAGAGTAATTAACCAATTTATTGTTTAAACAGCCACAAGTTTTTTGCTATGTTATGTTTTGTTGTTTATCAGGCCATTACTTTTTCCCTAATTAAGCCACGGTACCGGCGAACTGCCGACGTATTCCCCATTTTATCGAGAATACTACAGTTTTTGAAAATTTCAAAAATACCGATTAGAAACAAAGAAATCGTTTATTAACTGATAAAAAATCGAGTGGATTTTCGGAAATCAATTGTTTAAATGGCGTCACCTTTTTTGATATGCAGGTGACGATCACTGAACGCGGATCAATCAATTCATAATTTAATAACAAATGCAATGCTTTTCCAAATTTGCAAAAATCTTAATTAGAACCAGAGATATGGTCAGTTCAATGAAAAAAAAACATGGTTGCGTGCCAGTACTGAGAGCGCGCTAGTCAAGCCAGCCCGCGGCGACTTACCAAGCGCGCGAAAGTGATTTCCATCACAGTTCGCTTCGTTGCTATTGCAATAAATTATATTATGCGTCGTGTCTTTTTAAAAAATAAACTACAACCTACAGTTTAGTATAATATGTTGTTTTTCTTATTATTTTTTGCACGCGAGGAGATGCAAATATTCTTTTGCAAGAAAACCATTTTCAGGCGGGTTATAAGCAAGCTTTATGCTAATGAACAAGAATACAAATAAAAAAATGTAAAATACTTTATTCGTACTATATTAAATCAATTAAATGAAAGCATTAGTCTAGTGCGATCAAGATTATTGAAATTTCTAAAATTTAAATAATTTGTTATTTCTAATATATGGATATATTAAATTCCAAATATGAAACGATAGATCGAACACATGTAAAAATGTAGATAATTGAAATAATATGTGGTTTACTCATTATACTCATGAAAATGCTTTTGTATATGTATGCGGTTTTATAATGAGTATTCTTTGATGAATAAGGAATAATTTGATACGTGTAGGAAGCTTTGGTGTTCCATGGAACCTCCATTGGCCACGACACCCCCCCTGGCCCCTAGACTACAATCTGTGGAAAATATATTAAAATAAGACAAAGTATACTCTAGGTATACTCCAACTTTTATATTGTGATCGCGTACAATATAATTTTTATTTTTATTTTTATTTCAATTTTTTTTACTTTTTCTTTGAAAGTCAAATCATGTTTAAGCTCACGTTCCTAAGCTAATTCGAAATTTTTCAGCCAATACATAGCTCCTTTTGGACTTCTTATAGTCCGGGAGCTCGCGACAATTCTATGGACGTCATTTTAGTACGAGTACTCACAAAAATTTCAGATTCTTTTGTTTTCATAGTCAACAGTTCAAAATTCGATGACTGACTAACAGCTGTTGGTGTATTTTGCAACAATTTATCGTTAAACTCGTTAAAAATTCGAGTGAAAAAACGTCATTTTAGTACTCTTTAAACCCACGGGGAATGATTGTTTGGATGCTAAAAACTAACAATACGTTCGCCTGGCAGCACCTTAGTGGTGCCAAAGATAACTGGCAGACTGTCAAACATGTCGAAGTTTTGAGTGAAAAAACTTCATTTTAGTAATTCTTAAAACCCATTGGGGGTGATTATTTAGGTGCTAAAAACTAATAATAAGTTTGACAGGCAGCTCCTGAGTGGTGCCAAAGTTAATTGGGAAACAGTGAAGCATGTCAAAAATTCGAGTGAAAACACGTCAATTTAGTACACTGAAAAAAAGGATTACTTGGCTGAAGTAAGTGAAAGTCCTATTTATTTTTTAAGAAATATTTATTTGAGACAAATAAACACGACCTGTTGGTCGAATCGAAATATTTCTTTGAATCAAAGAAATATTAATTGAAGACAAAAAATATACATTTTACACCAAATTAATGACTCATTCTTCCAAATGAATTTGCCATGAATTGAAATTAATATTTCTTTGAGATGTAAAAATATGAATTAAAAGAAAGAAATTTATTTTAAGTTCAAGCAAATATTTTATAGGCTGAAGAAACTATTCCCCACAGCAAATTTCTGAATATTTGAAGCACAAAAATACGTCTCCAAATCAAAAAAATATTTCTTTGGCCTAGAGCATACGCGAATGCAATAAAGTAGTTAGTACTTCAATTGTAGTACATATTTTCCTAAATAAGCAACTGGATTTATTTTAGTCTAAATTATAATTACTATTGTTATTAATATACATATTTAATTTAAACACAAATCACAAATTGACTTAAAATCTTGATTACAATCTTTATGAAATCTTTATAAATATAAAATTTTCAAAATCTTGATAAACCTGAAACAAAGAAATTCGATGAAAAATTCACACCAGCAGAAATTGAAATTGCTTTCATCGAATGTAAAGTCCACAGCCTTGACCACGTCGCTAACGTAACATGGAAATTTTAAGGCGCCAAACCGTATTTAAACCTCACCATAAATGCCAAAGAAATATTTCTTCGAATCAAAAACATGGATATTTAACTTAACAATACATTTCTTTAATCTAAAGAAGTACTAGGCAGTCTGATAAGTCCCTGAAAAATGAAACACGGAGACGTTTTTCTGGCCAAAGTCGGTTTTATTTTTCAACATACTCTCCTTTTAGGTCGATACAGCGAGTCTAATGATTTTCTAACTTTTTGATACCGTCCGAAAAGTACTCGATCGGAAGGTCTCCAACAAAATACGCCTCAGTTTCAGCTATGAGCTCCTCATTTGAGTAAAAAACGCTTACCGGTGAGCCATCTCTTCAGGTTATGGAACAAGTAATAGTCGCTGGGGGCCAGGTCTGGTGAATACGGTGGCTGAGGAACCAATTCGAAGCCGATTTCATGCAATTTTGCTTGTGCAACTAAGCATGAATGAATAGGCGCATTGTCGTGATGATAAAGCGGTTTTTTCTTCTTCAAATGCGATCGTTTTTCGGCGATTTCGATTTTCAATCGGTCCAATAATGATGAATAGTATGCTCGGGTTATGGTTTTACCTTTTTCAAGATAATCCACGAATATTATGCCATGTGTATCCCAAAATGCGGAGGCCGTAACCTTTCCGACCCATTGTAGCGATTTTGGACACTTCGGAGCACTTTGGCCCAGTGGAACCCACTGTTTTGCCTGTTGCGTTGACTCAGGAGTGTAATAGTGGATCCAGGTTTCATCCATGGTTATGAATCGGCG
>NC_046661.1:25018968-25083993 GCF_010883055.1 Belonocnema kinseyi
ACAGGCGTCATTTGAAGGATCAAGCTCGACGAAAATGGTTCACATTAGTGAATACTAATGCCATCTCTTAGAATTTTCAGGTACTTATCAGACTGCCTCGTATTTAATTGAAACAAATTACGCCAACTTATTAAATTTTTGATTACAAAAAATTATTACTTTGTTGGAATAAATGTTTATTTGTTATGAATAATTTAATTCTAGGAATAAAATGAAATATTTTCTTCCACCGAAGAAATAAGAATTTACGTAAACTAAACAACTTGTTAATGTAAATAAATGCTCCATTGCTATAAATGTATGAACCCTTTGTGACAAAAAAATATATAGTGTGATTTAATTAATATTATTTTTAATTAATTTATTATTTCTTTGATTTGAATAAACCTTAATTCTTCATTCAAGTATGGAATAACTATTGATTTAAATGTGTCCCTAATCAGTTCAAAGAATCGAACTCTTTGAATCAAATACATATTTCTTTGAACGACAAATCACATTTCAACGAATCTACACCTTTTGAATTGAGGAAATCATTTTCTTGAATGTAAAAAATATGTATTTCAATCAAGAAAATACAGTCAAAGGATTCATTTTTTTAGATCAACGAAAGATATATGCCTGGTTTAAATGAAAATTACTTCTGTGAAAGAATATTTTTTGGATGCTAAGAAATAGGATTCAAGTAAATAAATTTACTTGGTGCTAAGAATGATTTTTTTCAGTGTACTCTTGAAACCCATTGGGGATGATTTTTTAGGTGCAAACAACTAACAAGAAGTTTCACTGGCAGCTCCTGAGCGGTGCCAAAGTTAACTGGCAGGCTGTTAAAATGTTAAAAATTCGAGTGAAAAAACGTCAATTTAGTACTTTTAAAACCCATTGGGGATGATTTTTTAGGTGCAAACAACTAACAAGAAGTTTGACTGACAGCTCCTGAGTAGTGCCAAAGTTGACTGACATTTTAATCAGCAACCGAATATAAGTTTTGTCCTTTTCATTAACTACGATTTTCGTATATAGGATACTTCTATAAAACTAATATGTATATAAAAAAAGAAACTACGAAAATCTCATTTTTTACGTAAATTCACAGCTAGCAACAATGGGTTTCAAGAGTACTAAAATCACGTTTCTTGATTTGAATTTTTGATATGTTTGACAGTCTGCCAGTCAACTTTCACACCACCCAGGAGCTGCCAGTAAAACTTCTTGGTAGACATTTGCACATACAAAATCATCCCCAATGGGTTTTAAGTGTTACTAAAATTAATTTTTTCACTCGAATATTTGACATGTTTCACAGTCTGCTAGTTAACTTTGACACCACTAAGTAGCTGCCAATCAAATTTATTGTTAGTTTTTAGCATCCAAACAATCATTCCCCGTGGATTTGAAGAGTACTAAAATGACGTTTTCTCACTGGAATTGTTGACGAGTAACGATAAATTGTTGCAAAATACAGCAACATCTATTAGTCAGTCAACGAACTCCGAACTGTTGACTATGAAAACAAAAGAATCTGAACTTTAAGTGAGTACTAGAATGACGTCCATAGAATTGTCGCGAGCTACCGGACATTTTGAAGACTAGTAATATCTATATCTTCATATAATACGTCCACGTGGACAAAGTGCGGGGGGGAGTATTTGTCAAAATTCTATGGCTGTCCATGAGGGGGGGGGGGGGGGGGGTCAAAAAGCGGTGAAAAATTGTCCAGGTCGTAAATGGATAGCCCCAAAATAAGTATCATCAGTTTTTTTTTAAATTTATATAAATATAATTATTATAAGATTTTCAAGGAAATTAAAAAAAGGTTCTTGAATATATCAGATGTGCCAGAAAAGATTCTAGGATATTTTAAAGAAATTCTTTTATTTTACAGAATATTACAAAACAGTAGGATGAATTCCAGCTCTTTTCAAAGATGCTTAGGAATATTTACGAAATTTGTGAGAGTAACAGAGCCGATTCACCGACACGCGACGTTTGCCCACTTCTTACTGCCAAATTTTTCTGTTCCCCTTTCTTACGGCCCAATCACCGTTATCCACTTTTTACAGCCAATCTTCTATTGCTAGTTTTTACAGCCGTGAAATTATATCCATTTTTTTAGGCACTTTTCTATAGCTGCTTCTTACTCACCAACGAGATATTTCCACTTTTTGTTGCCAGCCGCTCATGTGTGATTTTGGATGTCAAATAAGGATCTCTGAAAAATCATCTGGCAGTATTTCCTGTGCCAGAAGTTCCCGAGCTATGTTTTGGAACATCTCTAATAAGCCCCACCTTATCACGGAATTGTTTTTCGACTCTGTGTTTTGCAGTTTTCATTTTCGCTTTCTCTTCGTTAGTTTTTGCTTTCCACTTGCAGAATTCTCAGCGATAGCTTATGTGCAGTATCAGTTCAATCAATCTAATACACACGCGCAATGTAGGGGGCCCATATCTGGAAATCCGTACCTTTTCTGGTTCATCTGCAACTTTAGGTAAGTCGTTCATCTGGGATGGTTTCGCATCACAAATGTCACATGTCGCCGCAGAATGAGTTTCGGAACGAGCCTGACACACCGTTCTATCCACCATAGTCAACGCGAACTCATGAATGACAGTTATCGTACAACGTCTATTCGGTACTTTTATTTTTGTAGGTTGGGGTAGGTTGGGGTAGGTTCAACCCTCTCTCCAGATTCTGTAACTGTCATACTTTTTTCGCGTGGATGGCACTTTCTCTTGGCTTCTTCCAGGCTTGTATAAGGAGAAACAATGTCAGCTTTATGTTCTTTAGCTTGTAGTCTAATAGTTTCATATTGATTTTTCGTCAATTTTGTGTCTTCATTAGGAGAAATAGCTTCTACTAAAGTTAATGGGTCCATATTTGCTTCAAATTCTTTATGTTCCCCATGTTCTTCATCTTCAGCTCTCAATATCGTACTTCTAATCTCCTTAGCCAAGTTCCTCTTCTCAGAAGAGAACCCATTATTCAAAAAAAGCAATCTTAATTTTAATTTGATGAGTCAACAATAGAGAGTGTTTTCCTTCTGTTAGTAGATTTGGAACTGGTTTCAAAATCTTCTGAAGATCTTCTGCCTACTTTTTTGTGATTCAATGAAATAATGGAATCAGATGATAACCATGCAATGTTCAGTTTGGAAATTTGGTCTGCATTATAGAACGCACTCTTCCGTTTGTTTTCAAAAGACGGAATAAAGTGCCACAACAACCCACTGGGCACAAAGTTTGGCGACGTCTTTACGACATCGTTACGACATCTTTACAATAACCTTACGACATCCTATGTCCATGTCATTTAAGTGTCTTTACGATATCGTAAATACGTCCCATGAACTGACGATGTCTTTACGACATCGTAAAGACAGCGAGACGACATGGACATATGATGTCGTAAAGTTGTCGTAAATGAGTCGTAACGATGTCGTAAAGACGTCGTCAAATTTTGTACCCACCGGGAAGATTTCTCGTTTCAAATTGACGTGCTCACTATCTATCAAGTTAGTCGTGCGAAGGTAATCCAACAGAATTCTTACGTCCTTACTAGAACTTCCGATCAACAGATCACTTATTCGGCACTCTAATGGAATTCATTTCTAAGTTATATGTACATACAAACACTGGCAGACCGAAGACACCGAGTGGAGCCTCTAAAAAGTAACCCGTAATGACCCCATTGGGTCCCTATTCGGTTTCTTTTTAAAAACTCAAAAAAACAGCAAGATCAACTTTTAAACTATAGAAATTCGGATTCTAAGTTAAATTTTCTATTGGAAACTCACGGAGTAATCACAAAAGTTTTTTTTCAGCTGTAAAAAGTTCAAAAAATATATAAGATCTATAACGCCTGTTGACTGCTACTTAGAGATGATGCGTTTGAAGTATAGCAGTCAACAGGCGTTATAAGCCTTCTATTTTTTAAAACTTTTTACCGTTGCAAAAAAAATATTGCAATTATTCCGTGACCTTCTATAGGGAATGTGAACGTAGAATCCGAATTTCAACCATTTCAAATTGATTTTGCTGTTTTTTTTTTAGTTTTTTAAAAAGGAACCGAATGGGGACCCAATGGGGTCTTTACGGGTACTTTGAAAAGGTTCCATTCGACTTCTTCGGTCCGCTAGGGAACGCGCACGCATGCACAGAAAAAATCAAATATACGGGAAACTAAATAGCTCAGTACATATGACTTAAAACGATGAGCAAACTCTTTTTACATAAAAAATAAGTAAGGCGAACGAAGAAAGAGAAACTTTGTCAGGAGTAAATAAAAATCTGTTTCACAGTTTTAAAAAATTCAAAATTAAATGCGTACAACCATGATGATTTCTTCTATCAAATCACACCTGGATACTACGCGAATATGTCAATGATTCCTTGTATTCGAACCCTCTTGTGTTGGCCAACTGTAAGTGCTGAATGAAAAAAAGAATTTTTATTCTGAAATTAAAAGGAGTGACTTTGAAAAAAAAGAGTTTTTACGTCGACAAATGCCCGAATAACGCATTTTTAAAATTAAATTTGTTTGACAAAAACATAGAATTTATTAACCAATAAAGAATGTTGCTAAAATTATCGTAAAGTTTCCAATTAAAAGGAATGAAATTGAAAAAAAAAAACAGTTTTTCCGTCGTCAAATGCCCAAATAACGCATTTGTTTATTAAATTTGTTTGACAAATAAATACAATTTATCAAATAGTGATGTATGTTGCTAAAATTATCATAAAGTTTCCAATTAGAAGGACTAACATTGAAAAAAAAAAAGAATTTTTCAGACAATAAGTGCTCGAATAATGCATTTGTTCATTACATTTGTTTATAATATTAACAAGAATAGTCTTAAGAAAAATTCAGTTAATTAAAATATTGTTTTCATTCAAGTTGCTTGCAAAGTAACTCAAAAAAGTTAAATTATTGAAAATTATAGAAAACATATTTTCAACAAATAATTTGTTTATAACCATTTTTTGTTGATTGTATCATGATGGAATATCTTTATATAATGTAAATCTATAAAATGTCGGCCATCATAACAATTTTCCCTTTATTGATGAGCACCGGGAAAGTCAAATAGAAAAATTTGTCATTTGTTTCGTCATATTTATTTATTTATAATAGAGATACTAAAGTAAAAATCAGGCTCGAAAACTTTCTTTGAAATTTTATCAGCTTTAAAAAAAAAATTTTAATCGGTTCACAGGTTAAGCCGAAATCGTATTTTCAACAAAAAAAATATACTTTTTTCCCAGTGTGCGATGTGCAGAAGCCAAAGTCGGTTGATTGCTATCATTTACCTGTAAGGCCCGACCAGTATCGCACAAAGTTGGACCGACCGCCCGATGCACAGTAGGGTATTTTGGATTTGTTGGTACAAATAATCGACGACTCGTCAATTTTCAACCGAATTGTAAATTTTTTTTAAATACTCGTGAATAGATTTACTGTCGGAGAGATACGCCACTATTACGGTTTGAATCGTCAGTACGTCAAAAAAACGCCGACCAACGTCGGCAGTCGTCAGCCGATTTTTAGACTATTCAGGTGTCAGAAATATTTGGTAATTCGTACAAACAATGCTTCATGCTCATTGTTATTTATGTTTTCAACCATTACAAGTGCAAACTTTCTATTCGAATTCTATTTTTGCAATATTAGTTTTAAATACTAGTTAATAAACGTTCATAACGCTAATACTATAATTTTCAAATTATTCAACCGAGGAACGTTTATTCTGAAGAAATCAACGAAAGAGTATTTTATAGAATTTGAAATCTTTTTTTCTTACAGTTTTTACGTTTATTTTAATAAAATTATTATTTAAATAATTAAATATCTACCAAAATTTTTTTATCAATGTACTACGTTTCTCGGGTGAATAATTTGAAAAACAAAGCATTAACGTTATGAAAATTTATTAACTATTATTTAAAACTTATATTGCAAAAATAAAATGAGAATAGAAATGTTTCCACTTTTAATGGTTGAAAACATAAATAACAATGAGCATGAAGCATTGTTTGTTGGAATTACCAAATATAATTGACATATGAATAGCTTAAAAATCGGCCGACGACTGCTGACGTTGGTCGACGTTTTTTTGACGTACTAGCGATTCAAACCATAATAGTGGCGTGTCTCTCCGACAGTAAATTTATTCACGAGTATTAAAAAAAAAAAACAATTCGTTTGAAAATTGACAAGTCGTCGATTATTTGCACGAACAAATCCAAAATACCCTGCTGTGCGACGGTTGGCCCTACCGTGGGTCGAAGATCAATTCGCACCTGGCGGAGGATCTACAAGAATCTAATCAGTGTTTCATTAAGTCTGTTTTAAGACTTCCAAACATGCAAAAATGGAAATTTGTGCATATTTTGCGTAGCTAAATAGTACTTGCATTAAAGTTTGACGATAGTCGTGGGGGCTAAAGCGTGGGCTTTGGACCCATTCCGTCGGCTTGCGGGTTCGATTCCCGCCTCGCACTATGGAAGAGCCTCGGTGGTCCATGGAAGGGAGTTGTTCATCTCCGGAGAGTCGTGGAACCGGTACCTCTAGAGAAGGGTTTTCGCTAAGCACTTAAAGATGTTGTCCTTGATGGTTCGGAGCCCACCTTAAAAT
Source organism: Belonocnema kinseyi (assembly GCF_010883055.1). Taxonomy (NCBI): domain Eukaryota; kingdom Metazoa; phylum Arthropoda; class Insecta; order Hymenoptera; family Cynipidae; genus Belonocnema; species Belonocnema kinseyi. The sequence goes on from NC_046661.1 coordinate 25,025,600, forward strand.
GTAGGTTCGCCTCCCACCACCAAGTAAGTGTGCGAGGGGTTTGTAAAATAATATGGAATAAGGTGCAACAAGAATGTAAACCCATAGGGGACACATTAGGTTGCTGAAAACAGTAGCATACACGCTCCTCGCTTTTCGAGGGTGTTCGGCTAGCAGACGAAGCATCGAGGTTCAGTATCGATGGGAATCGGCGTGTTCGAGAGGTTTTCTTATCATTTGTCACATAAGGGGAATTTTAAGGCAGGGACTTTCATTGATTAACCGTGATTTTTAAATGTCAAGTAGATTAAATTTTTAATTTTTTAAATTTTATTTCGTTTATGAAAGATTCTAGGTTATGAATGTTACAAGTTCCATATTTTGCTCTTTAAGTATTAATATGGCAGAGGAAAATGAAAAATTGGTGAAAGGAAAATTAAAGAAAATTAAAAATTGAGTTTTGCGGTAACCCGGGTATAATACTCTTATTAGATATTTATTTTCTTATATTTATATTTCTTTTTGCAGTGGCTTCCCCGCAATATTACCTTTTCACTTATACATTTTATTATTTGTTTAAAAATTCATTAATTTTGGGGAAAAGACATCCTTTTTGGTTGAAAATTTTATTTTTGTGTTTAAAATTCGTCCTTTTGGGTTAAACATTCAACTAGATTCATAGAAAATTAAATTATTTTTGAAATCTTATATTTTGATGCTTAAAGGTCAAACTTTATTAAAAGTTCAACTGTTTTGTTAAAAATTTAAATATTTTTGGGCAAAAAATGCAACTACTCTCATAGCAAATTTCTTTCTCATTCAAAACTCATATTTTTATGCCGAAACGGAAACTGAAATCTTTTTAATAGAAATTCAACTATTTTTTAATAATTTGTCTTTCTGACTTGAAAATTTATCTATTTCAGTATGAATTACACATTTCTTGGATAAAAATGCAACCTTTTATATAAAAATTCAACCATTTAAAAAAAAAAAATTGTCCTTTTTTATTAAAACTTTAACTATTTCATTGAAACATCGTATGTTTGGGCTAAAAATTCCAGTATAATTTTCGCATAAGATTTGCTTCTTGATGAAAACTTATATTTTAATGTTAAAATGTCCAAATAAAGTATTTTTATGATAAAAATTTAATTTTTTGAAATTTGTATTTTTGATTTATAAATTCATCTGTTTCAGTAAGAATTTTATCTTTCTTGGATAAAAATGTTACTGTTTGCTTGAAAGTTAATTTTCTCTCTGCTTGAGGATTCAAATTTTCTTTTTAGTTTTGGTTGTATTACTTTGTTAAGAAGTCAGTTTTTTGTGTAACGTTCATATTTTAGTTAAAATTTTATATCTTTGGCTGAAGGTTTAATTATTTTTCTACCAATTAATTTTTTGTTAAAAATTCATATTTTCTGGTTGCAAATAAAATTTATTACGAAAAGATTACATACGAATATTGTTTATGAAAAATAAAATAACATTTCGTATTAACTTTGTGAGTTAATTTTTCTAAACATGTAATATATAGAGACATTATTGCTTGGGTCATTAATTTCAATATAAATTTGCAGTAAGGTAAATGTGCCAGTCTTCGTCAATGCATGAGTTGTCGGCAGGTGGGCAGTATTTTACATATGGTAAGCTGTTGTGTTCTTCGTTCTCAGCAAAAATATTTGTTCTTAAACGCTATTGCCGATCACTCACGCATCCGAGTGCCGATAACTTAAGCAGCCAGGTTTCTGACTTGCCAATAACCCATGCATTCTCGTATTTATAACTTCGAACTTCTTATCACATTTGTTCTAATATGATATGTTACAAGTAATAAGTAATTTACATTTCTAAGGGTACGCTTTATTCGATAAAACCCATTTCTTAAACTTTAAATATGGTTGTAAAGTGATTTGATGAAACAAATCAATCCTTTCTTCGACCGTCAATATTTATTGATTGCAAATCGTAGATTTCAAATTATTTATGTCTTACGGTCTAATCGTAAATCAAAAATAAATTATGAGTCAAAAAAACATGTTCTTCGAAACTCAGGTATTTATTTAATAGAAAAACTCCTTTTAAACTTCTTTACGTTTCCTTACGTTTTTTTTTTTAATTTCTCATTTCAAATTTAAACTCAATTACGCGCTTCCTCATCAGCAGTTCTCAATGAAAACCTGCCTATTATATCATGGTTCATTAGGTATTCTTCATGTATTTCTGAAACTGTCAATTTCTGTTCGTCCGTCCTAACCTACGCTAATTTGGTTTTATCGCATTATATTTTTGAAAAATGTAGTCTACTCGATTGAAGTCTCATTATTTTTGAGACTTCTAAATGACTAAATTGTAATTAATTTTTTTAAACAATTGATTAAAATTTTTTTTACTGAAATTTGATCTGTTTGACTATTTTGAACGATCATCAACTCAGGTAACAATGTATTTAAATCTACATAATTATCCATCATATTTGTTCAGGCTAAAATTACTAATCTTTAATATAATTATTTAGGATAAGAACCTTGGAAAAAGGTACGCATGTGTACCGAAACGTAAGGAAGTTTAAAGGGAGTTTTTCTATCAAATAAATATCTGAGTTTCGAAGAACATGTTTTTTTGACTCGTAATTTATTTTTGATTTACGATTGGACCGTAAGACATAAATAATTTGAAATCTACGATTTGAAATCAATAAGCTTTAAATATGTTTTGTAACGCCACTTTTTCAAATAAAAAAATAAATAAAAATATTTGATGGTCTCTCAGTGGCTAAAAGGGTTTACCTTAACCTAAACTTCGCGATAATCCCCAAAAAAAGATACAAGATAAAGAGTACTTGGAAGATACGATAATAACAAAAAAAAACTAGATATACGAAAATATCGAAAGTAGGTATAACCACAAGAGATTACCAGAAGATAATAAGATATATACATAGGAAAGAAAAACCAAAATATAGAGAAACAAAATTAGGGTCAACAGAACTGCTAGCTCAGCCTAAACAAAACGAAATTGGTAGAGGGGAGGGTACGTAATCACAAAGCTTGCATTTCAAAAGATAATTAACAGCGGTTTATTCAAAAATTAAGAAAAAGGAATCAATAAACATAACATAAAAATAAAAGAAAGAATAATAGCACAAAATTGTTTTAAAACGTATTGACAGTTCCAACATTAATTATCAACAACATATATCTAGCAAATAATGTGTTCACAAAAAAATGGACAATAACGAAATACAACAATAATGCGTTGCGCTATTTCTTTTTAGCTAGGAGATAATGGGGTTCTAAAGAAAGAGGTTATCTAATATAACTATCAAAAGAGGTTCTCAGGGCTATAAATAGAGTTTTACAAAATAGCAATGCTTTGACGTTCCTAAAATTTAAAAAGAAAGGGTTCGAGAACGTCTTAAATCTACTATAACGAGTATAATACAGAAATTTTAGAAATTGTGAAGGGATTCATGACAGGTTTATTGGAATGACTGTACATAAAATTATGGAGATTAAGAACATTTTTAACGAAATTACTGTATATGATTTGTAGAGATAAAGCATATTTCAAATAATATAACGGTAAATGATATTGTAGGGATCAAAAATATTTCGAACGAAATTACTACAAATGACATTGTGGAGATGAATAATGTTTTAAATAAAATTACGGTATACGATATTGTGAGGATCAAGAGTATTTCAAACAAACTTACCGTATACGATATAGTAGGGATCGAGTATATTTCAAGTGAAATTACAGTAGATGATATTGTAGGGACCAGAAACATTTTAAATTAAATGACGATAGATGATATTGTGGGTATGAAAAATATTCAAAATAAAATTATAATAAATGATATTGTAGGGATCCTTTATGCTTCAAGTTATATTGAGGTATATGATATTAGGGGGATCAATAATATATCAAATAAAATTAGGTCAAAGATATTGTTAGGATCCCTAATTTTTCAAATTATATAAAGGCATATGGTATTATGGCGATCAAAAATATTTCTAATGAAACTACGGTAAATGATATTCTGCGGATCCCTAATGTTTCAAATGAAATTACGGTATACGATATTTGTGGGGATCTGAAAATTTCAAATTAAATTACGATAAATAACATATTGGGGATCAAGAATATTTCTAATAAAACTATGGCAAATGATATTGTGGGGATCGGAAATATTCCAAATTAAATAACTGCAAATAACATTGTGGGTTTTTTTCATATTGTGGTATTTTTCTAAATTTGGATCCCTGTGGCAAATTATTGGGTCCCTAACAAAGTAAACTTGGGGTCGCAGAGTTAGAAATAATTTTCAACACTTTATACACTATTTAAAACATCGGGGAATTGTATTTTTTTTGGATCCCTAACATGGTAAATTTTGATTCACTGAGTTAAAAAAAAGTAGTACTTTCCGGGATTTTCTGGGATTAAGTAAAATATATATGTGAATGGGTGGCTTTACAATTTTGGGTCCCTAATGATAATTCCTGGATCCCTAATGCACAAGTATGGGATCAACTAATAAATTGCGGTACTGATAACATGATACTTTTTTTGAATCCCTAATTAACAAACATGGGGTCAACTTATAAATTGGGGTTTCGAAAACATGGTACTTTTTTTTGGAATCCCTAACTTAAAAACATGGGGTCACTGAGTTACAGTTAATTTTTGGCATATTCAACACTCCAGACGGTTTTACGATATTCTAAACGCACATGTTATTTTTTCCCGCACTGATAAAAAGGTAAATGATGATTTAGCCAAGGAGCGAATTCAATACATGAACTATAATAATTAGAGAATATCATTGACAAGATTTGGCTAAACCATTTATAAAGAATGTAGATCCTACCTTTACCTGGGTTCGGGAGACTGCAACATTATTCACACTTCGAATTTACAGACGCCAAGAGAGCGATTTTGGCGCTTACCTAACTATTATACAACGGGAGTAATCACATAATTTGGGAGAAAGGCTGATGCGCACAACTTAATATTCATAATTCACAACGGTTGAGAGGAAGATAGCCAACGAGATCTGCTTCCTATTCATCCATCCTATCGTCCCGTCCTTCCTTCGTTAGTCCTTATCAACCGCCGTCGAGCGAGGAAGAGATTCCGAGCTGCTTCCTTTGAGTGGGGGCGGGAGGTAAGAGTAGTTCCCTTGTAGTCAGGATCGGCTGTATTCCGGTGCTGAGGTGGAGGATCAGGAGCCCCTAATCCTTATTAAAGATGCGAAGTAGGCTTCCTAATGTTCTTGATATAGAGAAAAATACGAAAAAACGACATCAAAGGCAAGAAATGTCTGTTCATAACCTAGACGTTTCAACGATAATAATTTTAGGCGAGACTGCCTATCCTTCCATTAAATTTAGGTGGTAACTGCCTCGGTCCATCTTCACCAGGAACGTACCTTGGATCTCAGATGACCAAACGAAATAATTCGTTCTATCCTTAATGAGTAGACTCAGCCTTCTACTCTGGATGTCAGAAGGATTAGCGATAAACGTTATCCTGAAGTTTACGTGGGGACTTGAGATGTGAAGATCTACAGAAGGCAAAGGTGGGGGTAGATCTCATCGATCATTTGCATCGATGATGCAGCTCTACGTGGCTCTTGCTCAAAACCGCGGAATTAAAAAAAATTTTAACAAAACACAAAAATAAAATAAACAGCCCATTCTTAAACTTAGCGATTTAAAAAATTACAATAACCTATTAAAACACTCACAGTTTAATATAGTTTTTAAGCATTTGAAATCTAAAATTCGCCTTAAGCTTCCGATAACTGGCACACTTACCTTATATATTTGTCTTAAAATTAAAATGATAGTAAGACTATATACGAGTGAAGTTTATATGTAAAAAACTTTCTTATAAAATATACTGAATGAATCAAATGTAAAAAAACTTCTTATCTTAAAAGATGTGCTTTCATTATATATTTGATACAATGAGGGTACATATAATACAGATACATAAGAAGTGGTTTGTATTAACTTCACTCATATTTTATTGCTATTTATATTCTCAGGACAAATATATAGACTACATGTTTCATATTTAAACTAGTTAACCGACAAATGTTTTTAACATTGTGGTATTCTCAGTTGCAGTAACTGAAAATTCCTTATCCGTAACAGAATTTTCTAAAACATGTGACTGGAGTTTTATATAGTTTCCGTTGCTGAAATTTCTGTTACAGTTTAGAAAAATTTAGAAACGGTTTCTGCATACAGCTTTAGTGACGCGTCTCTGAAAATTCCTACCGAAGTTTCTAACAGTGTAATAACTAGTAGAGCCGTTTAATTAAATTTTGCTAAAATAACTTATTGATCAAGGAACCGTAATGTCAAATTATCTCAAAGCATTTAATATTCAAAGCTGTATTTTCCTTATATAAAATTATTAACATACATACTATATAAATATAAATACATCACATACATTCCTACATGATTGTACATGGAAGATTCGACACAAATTCAATACCTATTGGTGGTACTGTGCATCATGAATTATCAAATAAATCTCATTTTTCGGGCTTTGGCTCTCGTAAACTTTTCAATAACATAAGAAAAATCTATTAAACTTAAAATATAATAAACTGTATCCTATTTTGATGGAACAGAACATAGTTAAGACGTTCTTCTTCTGATGTGTGTAATCAGTTTTGTATTACGTTCTTGTATCATATGTTCAGTAAGTAAGTTTTCTTTGCGCGAGTTACGAGGCTTTTTATAAAAAATTTGGTAGAAAATGACCGCATTGCTGCAAAATTTCATAAAATATTATTTTTTAAATATATAAATTTTCAAGTTGTTGTTATAAATTTGAAGGCATACAAGTTGTGTAAATTAAGTAATGATAATGGTTGCTTAGCGTTCGATCTGGCAACACTGGGGACGCGGAAAGTGGAGAGGCGGAAGATGAACATCTGAAACGTAACATGATGCAACAAAGCATGGGCCCGCCAATTCGATGCTCAAATACGTTCGACTTGAAGTAACACGACGCCCCCCATCATACCGAGTACCCTCGCTATACCCCGCCACTCGAAATCCATCCTTGAATCTCAGATCGAAGATCGTCGCGCCGAACCGTCTGATAGATTGATTTTTTTTAACTTGCGCGTGGCGGGACCATGCTTTGTTAAATCATGGAAATACACCCAGTAAAATTTTGAACTCCATATCGATGATACGTTGTCCGTAATCACTTTGTTCGTAAAACCGTTTTTTCTAGTGCATTCTTAAAATGAGTCGGATCAATTTCGCGCAATGATGTGCTGTCAGGTTTTGCTTCAGACTTGGGTACAGAGCAACGGAAACTTTTGAAAAACTACAGCAGGCCTATAGGGATAGTGTTTTGTTAAGAGCCCAAGTTTTTAGGTGCTTTAAGACATTTTCAGAGGGAAGAGAATCGATTGAAGATTAATCTCGTAGCTAAAGGCCTCCATCTGTAAGAAGCGATAACAATTTTGACAGAATTCGTGTCCTTGTGTATTTAGATCGTCGCTGGACAGTCCGAATGGTCGGAGAACCGAGAAGTTCTTGAAAGACTTCGAAAAAGGGTCATGCGTGTGAGACTAAACTGTAAAAACATGTGGGGTTGCACCAAGGCAATGCTCCTTATTCACGACAGTGCTCCTCAGCGTCCTTTTTCACCCGAATTGAGGCCATGTGACTTTTTTCTTCTACCGAAATTGAAAAATCCGCTTAAGGTACGTCATTTTGAAAAACAGGAGATCATCAAAACAGATATAACGACCAGCTGGAGGCTATTTCAATATTCAAATTCCAGGACTGCCATGAGGAATGGAAGAACTGCACTGTAAAAAAAAGTTTCTGGTAATTTTACCACTTTCAGAATAGGTCCGATTATTATCTACTCCCAAAGTAACGTTTTCACTGACAATAACGAATGTCCACTCTCAGTATGGAATTTAACTTTTAGGTACGCTGTGTTGTGAATTAGCAAATCTAAAGACGTGATATTACGTGGAAAAAAGGATTTTTTAACAGTTTCTGTACTTTTACCAGCGTCAACAAATTAAAAACTCTGAAAGTAAGCCCATTTATTACATACTCTGAAAGTCACAGATTCACAAGCAGAAACTGTGCTTTTACAAAGCTTCGTTATATTGTCAGTCTAAAAGTGGTAAAGTTACAAGATTGGTTTGAACTTCCAGTATGCAAGTGGCATTCACCCTATAATCATAGTAGTAAAATTGCACCAATTTTTTGTTGGTAATTTTACCATTCTAAGTGGTAGAATTTTTTTTTTACAGTGTTCTCCAGCGCTGTGTGGCTTCCCAAGGCAGTTACTTTGAAGGGGTAAATGTGGATTTGTCATCTTATTTCAATAATTTTTTTTAAACCAGTCTCATTACTTAATTTAATGGGTTTACTTTTAAGATTGATTGCAATTTTTCCTTTGTAAGAAAACAAAGTATGTGATTTATGCAATGAAATAAGATAATAGCCCAGTCTGCGATGTGTGATGATTGACAATAATAACGATAATCGTCATATTTACTAATTTTAAGTAAATGTATCTTTTAAGTTTAAGCTGATTTCAGTTTTTTTAAAAATATTTCGTTAACCAGTTTTTTCTGAATTTAATTAGATGTCATTTTGTTGAAAATTTTCCGGATAAATCTGTGTTAATAAGGTTAAGCGTAATCCAAACCTATTTTGTTCATGCACCTCTTCCTTGATAAAATAAGTTTTATTATTCATCATTGAGCAAAAGTTCTTTAAAAAATCTAGACCCAAATGAAATTTAAAATGCACATGACATCGACCTCGAGGGAATCGGCTAATCTTTATCCACTGAAAAGACGGTTTGGCAGATTTCGGAAAGGCCCGATTATTGGCCAATGATCACCTTCCAACTCTATTGTACAACTTACTTCATTCAGCTAGGGATAAAGCTAAGTAACTATCTCACAAGTATGCACAGCGGGTCAATGATCTAATTTTATTTGACTTAAAGGTAATCCAGTAATAAAGATGATCTTAAAATTAAAATTATTTCTTGAAAGAAGACCCTACTTTTTCTTCACTCCATTGGGAATCGAATCACAGAACTTCTGATTCTTGGTCAGGTGCTTTTCCAATTAAGCTATTCGAGGGATCCGAATAAGAACTTTTAATTCAAGAAAATATTGCTAATTTTTAGCTAGGTCTTAATGGTACAAGTAATTATTTTTAAGGAATCTGTTATATCCTCAGAGATGTTACTTTACCAACCGTCGAAAACCTTCCAAACCATGTAGGCAGAACATCTACACAATATCGATCAAGTTAAGAATCTTCAATAACAGGAAATGTTTAAAGTCTAATAAGACTAGATGAAAAATAATATTTCAAATTAAAATTAAAATTAGTTCTTGAAAAAAAGATCCTACTCTTTCTTCACCCCGTTGGGAATTGAACCACAAAGCTTCTGATTCATCAGAAATCAGAAGATTTGTGGTTCGATTCCCAATGGAGTGAAGAAAGAGGAGGATCTTTTTTTCAAGAACTAATTTTAATTTTAATAGCTTTTTTAAACTTCAGAGAATAAAAAAGAACTTATACGCAATCAACAGCATACAACCTATATATACATATTAGTCCATCAGAGTCAATCAGAATAAAACTTCGTACACATACAAAATTTAGCTTAAACAATTACATTAAATTATAATACATTACAGACAAAACACTCGCAAGCTTTTAACAATATTAACGCTATTAAAAATCGAAAGCGCTGTTAACGGGATTCGAACCACCCAACCGAAGTTTAAAGGTGTTGGCACAAGAAAAAACGTGTGCAGTATGCTAAAAACAGCTCAAGAACGAGCCGACCGTGTACGCACACAGAGTACCAACCATTCATGCGCGATCTGTCGCGCTGCTGCGGTGTGGGCTGGCTACGTACCGTTCACATATCGGACCGCGGCTCGAGTCGCAAACGTTTTCGACGTTGCGAATTTGGTTCGAGTGCTGGACCGATAGGTGAATGGTACGTAGCCAGCTCGCACCGCAGCATCACGTGTAACGTCTCCAGCGCTGTTGTCGATTTGAAGACTTGAAAATGTCGATCTGTTTTATCCTGGATTCGTTACCGACGTTAAATGATGAAAATCACTAACAGCGCGAACCTGTCGAGGTTCAAATAATAAACACAATACAATGATTTGGAAAACAAATTAATAGTTTTTATTTAAATTCAATTTAAACATTGAAGATCTTTTAATGAAGATTAAATGTCCTATTCTATCGTAGTGAATAGTTTCATTTACAAAATAACGTTTCGTTCGTGTTTGACATTTTTAAAATTTTATTTAATTAAAAAAATTTTGATATAATGGTTTTTATTCAAACTACACTTGAAATTTAGTTCGTCTGAGCTTTTTCTATGTTCTCGCATATATTTACAACCTCGGTTATTACCAAAAGGGTGGGAATTGTCCTTCTAGCCAATAGAATTGCTGACGTCACATCATTTAATTTTAAATTAACCTATCATGATGAGGTGCGTTAAGCGCCGCCCGTATATTTCAAGCTAAAATAATGAGATTCTCATTCTCAGAAATGCATTTTTACTATTCTTGTTGATTGATGTTTTTCTGTCAAATCGAGTTATAAAACATAACTTACGGCATCTGAGGGGCGCTTTGTCGCTTCAACCCTTTACATGGTACGTAACTTATGAATGCTCGTGGTGAAGATCACACGTGCGGTAGTCGGAGATTGCGCGTGTCAAACCTATTTGGATTTATAGATCCACGTATACATATGCATATATAGATCTATCTGAGTATACATAGCTATTTAAATGCTAGCTTCTGATTCTTAACATCCAGCTATTAGAAGTTATGAATTCGAGGTACAGAGAGGAGTTGTCATGTAATTTCTTATTATCAATCATGATTAATAATTATTCTATCCGATAATAACGATCTATTTAAATTTCTAAATGGACTGAATGTCTTCTTTTATTTAAAGTATTTCAAATGTTTACCGCTCTTAAAATGATTAACTGGTAAGTATGCAGTAATAGGGTTCTAGCTAGCTGACATACTAATTCTAAAACTGCGCGTGCTGTCACACCTCCCCTCTTCTTTTAAAAGATGTATCGTTTTCATAGTGAGACAGCCTTTATTGCTTTTTACGACTTTCTCGAGTGTCAAGTGTGTCAAACCTTCGAATAAATAATTAATTTATGTTCAAAAGTGAAATTGGAGTGAAATGTGGTAGATGTCTAGTGATTCATTTCCATGGAAAGAAAACATTCAAGTGTTCATGTTACAAGTGGGACAAAAATTATATTGTAAACATATTTTGATTGGAACCCAAATGACTGCTATGAATCGCAAAAAAATAGAATGGAAAGGAATTTGCCTAAAAAATAAATTGAAAAATTAAAATTTGTATCGATTTTAAACAAGAAAATGCTTCAAAAGGTAAGACATATAATTTTTAAGAAATATATATTTTTTAAATAATTAATATTATTAATAGGTTTTTCAAATAAAGATTCTTTTATATAATATAAGAACGCGATATATTTTTGCATAGGAGTGGATTTTTCTTAACATTTGGCTCACAATGCACATGTTATAGTAAAATTTTAAGTTAAAGATAATTCATCAAGTTATTAATTATATTTCCACTATACACCACTGAGACTACGCGATGCTCCATGATTCGTTTTGATCTAGTTTGTAATTTAACTGATCGCTAAAACGTTCCGAATTCTTATTTTTCTATATGTGAACGCTTTTCTGGAGTCAACCTCATCATCTTCAGATGTCGCAGAAGGTTGAGAATCATCGGGACACCGGAAAGACTCAAATAACTCGCTACTTCTACTGAGACTTTGACTGTAACATTCAAATTTTCCCGCCAGTTCAACCATGAGACGTTGCTGCCAACCTAACTGCTGAAAACCTCAACTGAGATTGCTTGCAGAGATTGACAGAAAATTACCTAAACTTTCTACAAGACCTGGATTACTTCAGAAGATTCCGAATTGTCCGAACAACAAAGCGTATATTTTATCTAAATTCTAGGCAAATCCGATGCGTAAAACTATACCATCGACATCTACTATACGTGTGGTCACATTGTAGTTCAGGCCCATAACGTTAATACTCCGAATTTCTAATCGCGGTGCAAGAGTAATAATTGTAATAAACGAGCCCGTTGCGTTGTAACTGTCTAGTGTCACTTTCGGAGGGAAAAAACAATAACTTACATTGTTTATTTTAAGGAATATAGCCTTAATATGCCCCACAGTCCCACAGGCTTGAATAGTGGCCCCCACCCCTTTTTTGTATCTGAGAATAATCTGTAATTTTCTACTTCCTCACCTCATTCTACGAAAAATTAAATGCGAAATTGAGTAAGGCTTTATTCTATATGCCCGCCAAATCATGGAACATCGTAAAGGGAAACTGTTGAATTATTAGGAATATTATACCCTGAAATCATGCCTTATTTTGTTTTAATAATTTTTAAGCAGTTATGAACGTCAATTTATAACTCTAAAATCAAGAGAACGTGATTTAATTAATTGTGGTCGATATGTGCCCCGAAAAGTAAGCAACGGTAAAGGTTTCTTACATTAAAAAAAAGATATGAATTTTGAAAAATTCATAAGAGCAAAATTTTATAAAAATTCAGTCGGAACAATTTTGAAAAATCAAACCAAGCAAATTTGGTTACACTAAAATTTTCCGTGAGTATGTAAATGAACCCTAACTAGTTGCAATCGATATATCCCCCTTTACCCCCCCCCCCCCCCCCCCTGATTTCTAAAAGTGACAGAAACATATACCCATGAATCTTCTGAGTAAGAATAATTTCTAACTAATCAAGTTTTGTGACAGAACCTTGGAAATCTAGGGTAATCCCATTTTTCGTGAATAATACCCGTTTTTGTTGTTGTTACAATTTACATTGTACAAATACTAGATTTTCGGTTATCTACGTTTCCTTGAGTATTTGTAGCATAAGTTATGGCTACCCAAATTCATCTAGATGATACGCTTCCAATCCACTTAAAGTAAATAAAGATAGGGTAATTATCTCGGACGATTCTGTTGACCCTCAACCTAACGTTCGAGAATTAGATCTGTCGTCAAGAAGTCAACCTTGGAAGAAAAACAAACAAATTCCAAGACACAACCCGACTTCTAGGAAAGATTATAGAATGAAGGAAAGCGATAATAACGATAAAAGTTATAGGAATTATTATCATGATTATGACTGGCTTAATAGTTCTCATAATCGGAATAATTATCGTAACGTTTATGATCGTCATGATTATCCAAGAAATAGGCGAAATTTTAGTTCGCGTAATTTTTATGTGGATCGGGAGGATTATTTTAATGACCGACCTTACAATCCACCCGGTTGGTACTATAGAGATGGATTTTCGCAAAATAATACATACGACCTACAGTGGTCCAGAAGTGAAAATGTTAGCCGTCATCCTTCTAATAATATGCGTGAGAATTTTAAAGATAGTCGAAGTCATTACACCATTTATTACAGTGCTTATTACGACAGACCCGTGATGAACTCTGGTAGAGGTCGGAGATCCTTTAACGAACCCAATTATCCTCTGGATATTTATAATCATGAGAAAGATACTTCACAACTACATAGGGTTCGCTAGATATGTTTTAGGGAATTTTTTTACAGAGGATAGAATTCGTAACGCTCCTACAGATATCACCATAGGTAATAGGACGCCCAATTCCCTCAGTAACACCCCTCCAGACTATAGAAACCGCGATAGTTTCTTTTACGAGTCTGAGAGAGATCCAAGATCATTACGAGCTTGAAGATGCGTTTTTTGAAGGGATCCCTAAGCCGCGTGGAAATAGTACGATTTCTCGACCCATTCGCTCATATGCTGATATGGATCCCCACTATGAAATTCCCCACTCTCAGAGCGATTTTCTAAATCGTTCAGGTCACCCACAGGTTCATTTTGATCCCTTTTTGGATGTTTCCCATTATAATAGAAATCGACGTCAACCAAGGCTACCCCCCCCCCCCCCCCCCCCCCCCCCCCCCCCCCCCGTATCGTTGCTTCCATTATAATAAGAATACGATGTACTCTCGCCATAGTTTTCTGTCCGCTTTCTTGACCGCTGCCTATGATATCATGAGAAAGTGGAACCTTAGACTTTCAGGGGCGCGTCATGAAGACCCGGATATTTTTCTGACAAGAATAGATAATGTTCGAGCAATGGTCCCAGTAGGCGATAGGGAATTATTATGTCTCCTCCCATTCTTCATGTCAGGTATAGCTGGGCGATGGTATGATGGCCATAAAAATGATTGGTTGACTTTCGACGAATTTGCAGCGGATTGTCGGGATAGGTTTAGCGGTCCTGACTTCCAATTTGAATGGACACAAGAGATACATAGGCGTACTCAGGGCGATCAGGAGCCCGTGGCCGATTATTTGACATGTATTTCGGCCATGTTTGACCGAATATCCCCTGAACTGACAGAGAAAGAGGTTAGTTAAGACCTCCTTCAACACCAGAGCGATCGTTACTGCCGGACTTAGCATATCATGAGCCTAACTACCGACCAAAAATTAGGCATAGAGAAACCATTGCGTTGTTAGATGAGAAATTGGAGTGGGAGAGCCCCATCGACAGCTTTTATCTGACCAAAGATACCGAGGTATCATGAACTCCCTTCCCCAAGCCTAGTCGAAACAATAATAACCCTATTCGAGACCCTGACCCAGGGAACAACCCTAACCCTAAAAGAAAATCTAACCCTAGTCGAAACCCCAATGAAGGGAATAATACGAAAAACTAACTATTACGGTGGACCATATGATATGGTGGACCATATTGTCATTGCCAGGCTTCATGGTATCCGTGTTACAGATTCGTAAAGAAGTATGGTGGCTAGGGAGAGAAATAATACAAGATCATCGCACGGGTCTGAGCCACACCTAATCAGACCCCCGCATGGAGAGAGGATTATAATGAGACGAACAAAGGCGGGCAGCATTTACGCCTCCTTAATGAACGACTTCCAATTTTTCCTGCGGTGCTGATAATTTCACGCCAACTTCAGCCACAAAACGCTTATTATTAAAAATAATAATCATCATAATAATCATCATAATATGCATGAAATGCATGAAAAATATATATTGAACCTCTACCTATTCCATGCTCACCTAATACTTTTGAGTTCACATGTGCCTATGAAATGTTGATTAACAATATAAATTATTGATCAATCCAATTTTACCAAAGAGTAAAGAACTCATAAAATTTCCCAAAATATCTAAATTAAAAATATTGACCCGATTCAATAAGACTCGAAAAGTAGATAATCAATAGTAGTCCCAGCTACCATCCTCAATCGACCAATTGATCGATTTTTATCACCGGGGCGGATTTGAGCCCCTGTGGTAAGAAATCTTAACCCTGCTCCTCTTTATCTAGGAAGCTAGTAATTTCGATCTCCAGATATTAAAATCATTTTAAAGCCCAATACAAATAATTCAACTGAATGAAGAGGCTATTGTTTATTAAACATTATTAACAAACAAATTATCCATACAGAAATAAAAAAATATCTGTCAATATTTGATTGGAACAAGGTGAAGAAACCTGACATTGTGAAAATTAACTTAACTAACTTACTTGCACACAAATGCATGTACACATAGTTTATTTATTTAAACAACAATTGATCGCAATCCTTATTCCACCCTAAAAGAAAATAAGTGATTAGAAATATGATCAATTTTAATTGCCCCCCTTTATATCGAAGATATCGAATCCAATTTGGATTGGAGATGGTTGTTTGGATTTGACTTTTATTGATATAAATTAATTGTGTCTGATTCAAATTACTGAGTTGTCAACTATGGATAGTTTCAGAATACCTATTTTGAACGTAAAAGGAACTAACAATGGAACTACCCTTGCTTGTCGTCGTTCCCACAGTGGCCCGGCAAAGTCCATATGCAGTATCAGCAATAAACCCAACCCAAACTATCCATACCATTGCCTACGAGGTGCATCCTACCTGGTACATTGAGGCAGTCGTTCATCGCTTCTTTCCGGTAACAGAACCAATTGTTTCACAGGGAAGTCAGAATTAAAGTCCAACTTGCCCGTCGGCATTTTACCTCGCGCGTGACTCGGTACGCGGGTTTTTACTCTCACAAGTGCGTATATCGGAAGGGCAGTGAACAACAAAGAGGGTTTTTTGCGACGTTAAGCTGAATAAAACCAACAGTTGGAAAACTATAAATTCAATCAGCTTTGTGCAACCAGTGTTAGGGTGAAGCTCGGAACTAGAGTGGAGTGACAGTCCGCGCGCCGCGTCTCATGAAGTGGAGTTGAGTGGAGAAGTGGTGAGCGACGCTCCTCGACCGTAAGGAAGCTTGCTCTATAGAGAAAAAGGTCAGAAATTGTATTGTATTTTTTTTTCAATTTACTTCGATGTGTAATCTCTCGGTAAATCAGGTAACACACACACTCTCTCTCTCTCTCTCTCGCTCTCACTTATGTCTCTCTCCTATTAACCGGAATTAGGGCTTAAGCACAAAGGTTTAAGGGGGGGGGGGATATCAAAGATCCTTGTTGTAAAGATTGATTAAACCCGCCGGAGGGTGATTGAAAGTAGTACATTATTAGATTTGTAGAAGGAAGGTGCTTAGCCCGTCATTTCCTCTGCTACCGTGGAGAGCGGCGGTAGCTTTTAGAAAAAGTAGATTTGTAGTGTAATTTTATTTCTTGAATAAAAGACATTTATCTTAATTCTTATTAAAGAGAAGATGAAGTGACCCGCAATTATTTACACGGCCCAACAAATTTTCAGAACTACAAGGGTTAGGGGTCTCAGTCCAGGAGTAGGGTTGTAAAATCGGACACCACAAAAAAATAAAGATAGGTCATTCCCTTCTGGATTGACTTATTTGTTTGCTACCTCCAACAAACGAGTTCAAAATTAAACACTAACGTGCAACACAAATTCTCGTGATGATTTGACTCGTTCGTAACAGAACTTCAGGCTAACGCTAATAAAAATAGTCATAAAGAACCAAATTCGAATCAGCTTTTTAAAAATTCTAATCCTATCAATAACCCATTTTTATCCGTAACCAGTCCGTAACCGCCATTGTGACGAACCTAGAAGTATATATTGTTTTGGTAGCGGTATAAAGAACGTAACGAAGCCTTTCTGTCCCAATTGTTCGAGAAACGAGCAAAAGAATCGTTAAGCTGGGCCGCAAAGATTCTTAACCTTCCTGAGGAGCCCTTGAGTAGAATTGATTTCGCTTCTGTGGTTCCTTCTGAGGTCGTTCAGGATGGGACAGGAGTCGCTGTGGTCACCAACGAGGTGGATGATTTTGAATTTTCCAAAGTTTCTACTGCCCACAGATCAGAAGATATTAGGAGTATCCAAGATTCTTGCCCCTTCCAAATAATGAGTTGCCCCCCCCCTAATGCAACCGTCTCCGCGAATCAAAAAGACAGACTCCACGCCAACTCCCATTTTTCAAATGTCGGAAATTTATTATCCCCATACACCCCTGAGTGGACCTGAACGTTTGGTGTTTGTTAACCTCCACATCCTGGACCACCCTATTGAGGCTTTAATTGATAGAGGCTCTTCTAGAACCTTTATAGGACCTAAAGGTATGATACTCGCGGAGGAATTGGGATTGGAAATCAGTCACAGAAATGGATTAGTGCAAGTAGCGAACAGTAGTTGCAAATAGACTTTGTAGACCGGACCTGGAATTTCAAAGTGGATCCTTTTAAAATATTTAAATTTGAAGTAGAGGAATGAACCAAAGATAAGTGTTGTGGGTTGGATGAGCTAGCCGCGGATCAGGCCGAAATTTTGAAAATATTTTGAAAATCGAATTACCAGAAATTCCTGAGAAACGCAGGTTAATGGATCTAACGGAACACATAATTGATGTTCGTGGGCATCCAGCTATAAAACAAAGGCATTACTTAGTATCTCCTCAAGTTTTGGATGCTCAAATCGCGGTGGTAGATCACATGTTAACAGATGATATAATAAAACCCTCGAAAAGCGATTGGTCGTCTCCTGTTGTGATGGTTAGGAAGCCCGATAGGAGTTATCGATCCTGTTTAGATTTCTGGAAGCTAAAGGACATAACAAAAAAGGATGCTTACCCCCTCCCTTAGATGAGCGGAATATTGGACGAGTTGCGTAAGGCTAGATGCATTTCGAAAATAGATTATTTTAAAGGTTTTCTTCAAATTCCGCTCGAGTTGGGAAGTCGAGAAAAGACCGCGTTTACCGTACTGAGTTGGGGGCTCTTCCACTTTAAAAGATTGCTGTTTGGTCTCACCAAAGCTCCCGGAACATTCCAGAGGTTGTTGGATTGTTTCATTGGTCGTAAAATGGAACCTCACCGTTTCGCTCATCTGGACGATATAAAAATCGTGACGGAAACCTTTGAGGCGCATTTGGAATGGCTGGCTAAAGTTCTGGGTAAAATCAGAGATTCTGGAATGAAAACAAACTCCAACAAATGTGAGTTTTGCTTCTCACAGGTCCAATACTTAGGCTATTTAGTAAATAAATGAGGTTTACAAGTCGATTCAGAAAAGGTAGCATCCATTTTAAAATATCCTTTCCTTAGAAATTTAAAAGAAATCCCACGTTTCTTGGGAATGGCGTTGTGGTATCGTAGATTCATCCCAGATTATGTCACGTTAGCTTCACCTCTAACACAGTTGCTGCAAAAGGATCAATGATGGATATAGACAGAGGATCAACAACTAGCTTTCGAACAAAGTAGAACATGTTTAACCGATGCGACGGTATTAGCCTGTCTAGACTTCTAGATTCCTTTTCAACTGCAAACTGATGCTAGCAATTCCGAGTTGTGCGCGGTATTAACACAAACCATTGGGGGAATTGTATATGAAATATCATATGCTAGTAGGTACCTAACAGTCGCAGAATGACACTATAACACTACTGAAAAGGAATGTCAAGCTCTTATATGGGTGCATGAAAAGGGAGCCCTTCACCATGTCCAGGATGCCCGTTATATAAACAAAAACCACCGCTCCTGGGACGAACATATATCAGAATTTTGTTTCGCCTATAATACTGCCTATCACATTACCTTACAAACTACTCCCGCCCTTTTAAACCTCGGTCGCCACCCCAAGCCAATCAATTCATTGCGGAGACGAAAGGATGGTGAACCTGTGATAAAGCCTCAAGCCCCCGAATTGTGGAGAGACCACATGACAAAGTTACAAATTATGAGATATTGGGTTATCAAAAATCTAGACGGCGCCTTTCAAAAACAGTTTAATTATCACAACTTCCGCCGTCGACAGTTAAGGTTTTCACGCGGTAATTTGGCATGAACCCGTAGTCGTATTTCACCATCCAAAAGGAAACAAGTAGCGTCTAAAGTCAATCCTAAGTTTGCAGGACCGTATAGAATCTCTAAAGTCTTTTTCCCTACAGTCTATGAAATCAGCAATCTGTCAAACGATAAAATTAGTAAGAACCATATAGAAGACGTCAAGCCCTACATGACTTCTGACTATGACCCCGATTCTCATTTGCAGATACCACAGTCAACTTCTTAGTTGCTCCTGTAGTCGTCATCACCATAGTCGGTCCTTAGCCATCATCACCGTAACCCTGGTTGCCACCCTACGTAGTCGCTCATATTATTGCTCAGCAAGGGTCATGTGGGGGAGCCCAAGGAAGCGACGAGGACTAACTCAAAGAAGGAGCGCGACTGCTCGGAACTCTTCAGGCGCAGGATTAGACCCTTTCAATCCTTGTCTTTGTTGGCAATCTTGAATCCCAGGCAAGAGAAGTCCCTAGGTGGAGCGAGTCAGAAACGAGAAGTTGGTAAAGCAGAAAGCGTGGAACTAACATCGGAAGTTCTGGGGAGAGGCACCTAATGGTTGACGGATCAAGGAGCTCAGTCCTTGGATGAGGCACCAATATTGAGATGCAACTTCGTACGACCTCGATCAGATATTAATAGTTCCCGAAATCCGCATGCCCGGTCCACTTCACAGATGGAGGACAGCTCTAGCTTTGGCTCACCTACTGTTCACGATGATCGACCTGAGACGCAGGTAAAACAAAAACCTCCTTGACTTTTGGGCCTTTAAGTGGAACGTCCTGAGGGTTTCCAGGAACTGGATATTAGTTGACTTAAGAACACTAAACTTAGGCCGGGATGCTGGAATTGTCACGACCTATCTCACGGTTACCCATGTTGTCCTAAATCATTTTCCGCCAGTGTACCAGCTGTAAGAAACTCAAGGAACAAGGAGGGGCCCAGAAATCCCAACCAAATTCTCCACACAAATTCCCTCCTTAATTCCCGTTTGTCGATCAAAAACTCCTAAGAAAGAAACCCCTGTAGTTTTGACCTTATTGGTCGTTCCTACATCAGTCCCTATATTCGATATCCATCCCTTCCTTTTTTACAAAATAGTCGTCGCGAATCCTAATAATTTTTTTGTTAAGAAAATAAACCTTATTACTAATTATATTTGGTAATATTTCTTAGATGCCTAGAATTATTCTCATAGTCCTAAAAATGGTCATTCTAGTAATCTTATTCTGAAAACAATATTGTGTGTAGTAGTACCCTGTGCCTTAAAGTATTTTAAAAACGTATTGTTGATCATAGGTTTATTCGATAAGTTTCATTTTTTTCAATGGGAATAATTAGATTATCACTCCTGTAGACATCGTAGTTATGAATAAATACAAGATTAATTTTATAATTATTGGTTACAAATTACTCAACCTTCATAATTTAACTAATCTTACGAATTAATCCTGTAGCCTCGTGTCCTGTAAAATTGTTCTGGAGGTTTTGTTTGATTGAGGTGGAAGATTCTTTATTGCCCAGATAATACTTAACAACTTTCGGATGGAGACCTGACTCAGTCCTCTCTCTGGAGGGGAAAGTTGTGATGTTGCATTTTGCAACTCGCAAGGCACATGCTGTATTAAAATTTTTAGTTAAAGATAATTCATCAAGTTGTGAATTATATTGCCACTATACACCACTGAGGCTACGCATGCTCCATGATTCGTTTCGATCTAGTTTGTAATTTAACTAATCGCTGACACGCTCCGAATTCTTATTTTTCTATATGTAAACGCTTTTTTGGAGTCAACATCATCATCGTGGAATGTCGCGAAAGGTTGAAAATCATCAGACACCGGAAAGGCTCAAATAACTCGTTACTCCTACCGAGACTTTAACTGTAACATTTAAATTCTCCAGTCAGTTCTACCATTAGACGTTGCTACCAACCTAACTGCTAAAAACCTCAACGGGGATTGCTTGCAGAAATTTACAGGAAATCACCTGAACTTTCTACAAGACCTGGATTACTTCAGAAGATTCCAAAGTCTCCGAACAACAGAGCGTATATTTCATCTAATTTCTAGGCAAATCCGATGCGTAAAACTATACCATTGACATCTACTATACGTGTGGTCACACTGTAGTTCAGGCCCGTACCGTTAATACTCCAAATTTATAATCACTGTGCGAGAGTAATAATTGTAATAAACGAGCCCTTTGCATTATAAATGTTTAGTGACGCTTTCGGAGAGCAAAAGCAGTAGCTTATAATGCTTATTTTGAACAATATAGCAACAGAGAATTAAAGACTAAGTCTATAAATAACTGGATCATTTCACATCGTACGGCATTGTTTTAGTCCTACGTTTGTCCACGCGACGCTGCGGAAGTCTCCAAACTATGACCAATGGGAAAGGAGCAAGGTGGAAATGACGTGGCTCAGATGAGGTTATGAATTCTCAAGCGGGTGGAAACACCTTCTTATTATCTATTATTATTATTATTATTCTTATTATCTTCTATTATCCTTTTACGTCGTTGCACCCCGTAAATAGTCCCGGTGTGTGAAGAGGAGGAACGCTACGTCACCCGTCGTAGAATCTGAGCCACGTTTCCAGTGTTCTCTTTGCTGTGGATTGTGAACTCGCCGTACCAGCGGGTAAAATTTTTGAGTTCCAATCTAGTGAAACCTCTAAGCCTTTTTTTCCTCTTTAGTTGGCCCAGAAAGTTCTTAAGTTTTAAATATTCGTTTGTGATGTGAAATTAAGTAGGCCAAGAAAACCCTAAAGTTTCTCGAATTTATTTGATGGTTTGATTTTAGTTGGCCCAGAAAGCCCAGAAATTAATTATTGATTTTAGTTGGCCTAGAAAGCCTTAAGTTACTTTTTGAGGTTAAGTTAGACACGTGGCCACGAAGTTTCACCCGCTTGTGTCTTGAAAATTTAAAACATAAAATTCTTGATTTGATGTCTTCCTTCTTATTTCAACTTGTGTAATGATTTGAATTTTATTTTGTGATAAGGTTTTATATTTGGATTTGTAACTTGTGATATTTTATTGATTATGTGCTTCTGACCTATGTATTATTTGACCATGTATACGATTTTGTGAATTTGTAGTTATGTGCCTCATGCTCTGGTTCTTGTAATGAGTCCCCCCCCCCTCCACACATACAGAAAATTATTTAGTCGTTGCCGAAAGATTAAATTAGTCTCTTTAACCCCCCTTTGCAAAATGTGTTTGTTAGAATGAGGTGTTTTCCCCTATAATTCAAATGTAGTTGCATACCCCACAACCCTATGTCCCAGAGTAGTTGCCCCATCCTTTTTTTCTTTTTTTGTAAACTAATAGCTGTTTCCCAAAAATGACCCCTTTGTGAGATGTACCCTTTAGAACTAGTCATATTCTTGTCACTTGTAAATTTAGTAGTTTGCCCCATAGTCACATATGCTTAATTAGTTGCCCCCACCCCTTTTTTGTATCTGAGAATAATCTGTTATTTTCTACTTCCGCACCTCATTTTACGAAAAATTTAATGCGAAATTGAGTAATGCTTTATTCTGTAACCCCGCGAAATCATGAAACATCGTAAAGGGAAACTGTTAAATTGTTAGGAATATTATACCCTCAAATCGTGCCTAATTTTGTTGTAATAATTTTGAAGCATTCATGATCGTCAGTTTATAGTTCTAAAATCAAGAGGATGTGATTTAATTAATTGTGGTCGACATGTGCAAAATCAATCACAAGACTATCGTAAATAAATGTAAACCGTGTTATTTTTTTATATAATTGGCTATGTTTTCATTCAAGAGTGAGAAACCCTTACATTTCTGAAACGAAGCCACTTTACCGTATTAACCTACTTAACCTTAACCTCGAAATTTAATTTGTTTTATTGAAGTTTAATTTAGAATTTAAAGGTGAGAATTCTAGTTTTGTTGGTTTTTTTTATGTTTCGCTCAGTCGTTCATGTTTTGTTAAGTTCCTTTGACCCACGAAAGGTCTGGCGCCCAACATTTTTATTGAAAGGTTATCTTGAGGTTACGGTGCCGAAAGTGAAAATGTATTCTCTTTATCAAAAAGACATTAATATTAAAACGCACACAAACATAATTCATATTTTTGCTTCAGTGAATTTCTATTTTATGCAAAAAAAAATTTTAATTTGCCCTACGATGTTAAATCTCTAACTAAGATTAATCTTTTCGAGAATATCAGATCTTTTATATATATTTTTAAAAATATTATCCTGCATTAGGCACGTCCCCCGCGAAGCCAGAATCTCCAGACTCTTCATAAGTAAAGAGTACACGAAAGTCCTGCCACAATTCCACCTCGCCTTCCTCTTCCTAAATTTCAATAGGAACAACTATTGGTTCCGAAAAAGATCCAAAAAAGGTATTCACGAAGAAAAAGAGCGAGTAAGATGGCTCTGTGTCCCGATTAACTTCTCGCACAGAGGACGGTCCTAACTCACCTAAATCCTCAATTTTATTAATTATAATTTGAATTACGTGATTGTGAATAATGTTTGATAAATCCCAATCAGCATTGGCCACAGCCGACATGCATGCCCAACATGTACTAACATTTTTTATTTCGAAGGAAGCCGAGGAGTAACCCTTGCAGAGCCTAGGTTAAGCCAGAGGCCATTTACTTTCGCAGTCCACAGCATAGCTGATAGTTGCTTAATGAAAGATTTTTTTCCTAGAGTGTTTTCAAAAAATAATTATTTGAGAAAAATATAGTTATTCATTTTATTACTTGTTGTTTTTAAACAAAATTATTAGTTTATAAGGATGAAGGGTAAGAATTAGGTTTTACTAAGAAGGTGAAGAAAAGCAACAATATTCCCTTTCTGTTTCTTCAGATGCTGTCACTTTTAAATTCACTTTCTCGAATTCCACTCCTCATAACATCTATGGAAGGGTTTTGCATCGACTAACCTTTACAAAAAACGCTTCGCTTATTTTTTTCGTAAGCGAATGCAGTGTCAAACTTGATGACTCAAAACAATATCTCTTTTCCTTCTTTTTATTTTCAAAAGTCCCTTGGGAGCGAATAAAATTATTAGTTTAATTCTACAATAAAAATTTCAGATAGAACACTCTTTTGGGTGTTAAATAATTTTATCTTAATAATTCATTCAATATCACGATCGAAACAAAACAAATCTGATACATGTGGTAATCTTTTTTATCAACATCCCCTCTCTTCCTAAGTCATTTTTATATAAAATATAAAACAATACAAAAATAGACAATATAACAATAAAAATTCGCATCAATTATATTTTGAAACTAAATGCAATTATCCTTTAAAAGCTGGCTGAAGACTATCTGAGGGTACCACAGCCTGCCCGTAACCTCGGCGACCCTTTTCTATTGTTCAGCGCTGGACTCGGTCTCGAAGCTTAAAGGCTCTCAACCGGCGGCTTCTGCATTATTTTACAGGGGACGTTCAAATGGAATATTGTATATGAACTCTGTTGCGCCCTACCATTGAGGTCGATGGAGGAAATTCACTTTTTTCGTTCAAAAATGTCCAAAGCCTTCAAATTTGGTCCAATTTTGAATTTTTTGTTTTGAATTAAAGCTTATTAAATTCTTAAGAGCTTGACGCTCCGAACTTTTGTCTCCTCTATTTTCCTCAAATTAGCAAATAGTCTTAGTATAGTTAAAAAAATTAATGTGCAAAATATTAAAATTGAATGTTTTATCAAAATTTTGAATTTGTTTATCTACTTTTTGTTTATTAAGATTCAAATTGTTATATTTCATTAGTATAAAAATTTCTGCAACTAACATACGTTACTTTGCATTGCAGTTGCCCAAACATTTCAACACGGCAACGCGCCTTCGACTCGACCATCATGGTAGGGTGCAACAGAGTTAATGCAATTTATTCCATTTAAACGTCCTCTATAACATAATGCAGAAGCCGCCAGTTGAGAGCCGTTCATCTTCGAGAACGAGTCCAGCGCTAAACAACAGAAAAAGGTCGCCGAGGGTTCAAGCAGGCTGCGGTACCCCCAGAAAGGATGGATTTTAATAAATCGATGTTTTCCATAGATTTCCAATAAATAATTTTAATGGGGTTATGTCTATTTTTAAGCGCGAAGATTTGAATTTCCGTAAAAGGAATGCAAGCAAAAAAAACTTGTCTCATAAATACTAAATCAAACAAATAAATAATAAGAATGTACACTACCCTACTGAAAATGCCTATATAGGTTTCTGTATAGGATCCTATATAGGATCCTGGAGTGTTCTATACAGGCACCCATATAGGATCCTATGTCATTTCCTATAGGTGGCACCTATAGGCAAAACATATACCATCCTATGTAGAATCCTATATAGGATCCTATATAGAAACCTATATAGGAATTTTTAGTAGGGTAAAAAATACAAATATTTATGTAAACCTTATATAAATAGTTTAATTTGTCTCAAGGTAAAATAAAAACTTAAAATTTTAACTTACAAATATTGAAGATTTAGGTTAGAGATTTATTTTCTTCCCTTGTTTGGCCCGAAAATTTAAATTTATTCATATCAAAAAGCCTAAATTCAAGCAAAATCTCTTAAATACTAACATTTAAATAGATAAGTTCTCTAATTGTAGTATATTTTTAACCTAAATTATTTAACATAATTTCTATTCAAATAATATACATATCGCATTATGTTAAAATTGAATAATATTTGATATAGTACATTTCAAATTATATTTATTAAAAATAAAGATAACATTTTTTTCTTAAATATTCGTGAGATACAGTCTTCCTTGTGTAAAGGCGATAAAGTTTTATAATTCAATGAAATAGAAAAATTGTTTGAAATTTGATTCCAAAGATATTAGAGTAGTCCCGAAATTCCCTGGGGTTAGTCTAGGCTTTAGTATAGAATGAAGATATTGCATATTTTATGTTAATTTCACTTAAAAAATTTTTTTTAAATAAATTATTCGCTAAAATTTAATGTTAAAGTTGTCTATCCCCCTTTTTCTATTTCACGTATACACTTTCTTATCCCTTTAATTTTTCTTAATTTCCTTTTTTACAAATAGGTGAATATTACCATCAAATTTACTACATTCTTATTTTTAGTTAAATAATTGCTGCTTTTCAACATTCCGGGATGTCACTGCGGGTCATTCACTTTAATTGTCAGATAAGTAATTTCTATTTGTAATTAATTCATTCAATTAAGCGTATATTAATTCCAAGAATTATTGCTTTGTTTCAAATATATTCTCCGTTTGTTTTATATTTTTAACTAAGGTGAAATATGTTCACCCATGAGAAAAAAAAAGAAAGGTAGATGTCATGGAAATACGTTTTTTTAATGAATTTTATTGATGGATTTGTTCTTAATCAATTTTCGTTAGTTTGAGTTTTAGATTAGTTGTAATAATTCTGAGTTTGAGATATTAGGTGTTTCTGCAGAAGTTTCTGTCACTTCTAGATTCTGTGCATCCTTATTGGTGCTTAATGGATGAACACACAATTTTAATTTATCAGTATGAACTATTTTTGTCTGATTAGGTCACATTCTGATTAAGGCATTTCTTTCGCCTAGAAATTTCTCTAGGTCATAGGGTCCATGGGAGTAGGGGTTGAATTTATCTTTCCTCTTGTTTACTCGCAAGTACAATTGTTCTCCCTCCTTGAAGTATTTGGCATTAGATCTTTGATCATAATGTCGTTTAGATTTTTCCTTAGCTAATTGAATTTGGTCCCAAGCTACTGACGGAACATTATCCAATTTCTGAAAGACTCCCTTCAAATATCCGAGATAAGTCTCATCTGATTCTCAAAGAGTGAAACTATTCAGAATATTAGCCTCTTTTCCGAATACTAACGTATAAGGGGTATCGAATTGTCTTAAGTATTCAATCAATGTCTGATGACTACGCAATAATGATCCTAAACTTTGTGGGTAATACGCAGTTGATCGAATTTTCTTTATGCGACAAAATTTGCAAAATGTTTTAATGCACTGACTGATCAAATTTGATCCTTGATCAGTGTGAATTATACTAGGGCAACCGTATCGCGAAACAAATTCTTCAGCTAAAACTAAAGCTATAGTCGCTGAATCAATATTCTCAAAGGAATCGATTCAGAATATTTGATAAAATTACACTAAATAGTCAACACAGAAATATTTTTTTTCAAAGATACTGGAAGAGGTCCAACTAAATCAATTTGGATTTTGTCAAAAGGTCCCCTTGGAGTATCAGTGTACTGAGTATCAGTACTGATTCATGAAGTTCTCTCACTATATCATCCCTAATATTACTAGGGGGAATGATTATTTCTTCCGAACAAATAATTACAAAAAGTCCTGAGTTCCCAAAATGTTTCACATATGTCTTTAAAGCAATTGCCGCTTCTGAAAGTTCTTTTATAACTATTACTTCTTCGCTCTTGTTATTCACAACAAGACTAAAAACAAATCGCCCATTACGATTAAAAACGATAGTTTCACCGGGATTCGTATTTCCTTTTCGGATATCTTCAATCCGAAAAAGACCCTTAGCCTCTAGACTATCATTCACTTCTGATACTGAGGGAAGAAACTGAGAGTTTCATTTTTCCTGAATTTAATAATTTATTAGTTTATTCCCGTATTTCGTCCTTGTGAATAGGAGGATGAAGATATTGTTTAGTCTTTACTGGAGTTTCGTTGGTAGTAATTATTTTATGAGATAAAATATTCGTAGCGCCTAATTGATCACCTTCTAGGAACAACTGAGTGGAATACTCCGAAAGAATTGTAAGAACACTTTCCTGTACTTCATTACTCAAGTCTGACAATTTCATAACTTTCAAAATTTTCGCAAATTGGGAGGATAAATTTTTCTGTCCATCGATGGAAAATTAATTTCCATTCGAAAGATTTAAAGGTGCTACTACGACACATTCCTTAAGTGTCACAGGGGGAATAATTAAACTGACCTTTTTCGGGGTAGAATTTATAATAAAAAGGTTCGCTTCTCCATTCTTATTAAGAATTAAAGCCTCTCCAGCAAAAATGCCAGGTCCACATGTAATTTTCCTAATATATCCTTCATTAAGTTGAGTTTCAATTAGAGGCAAATGAAATAACTTTTTAGTCCTGGCAGGTATTTGTACAGTAGCATGAGAGAGCAAAGGAAAACGATCCTTGCCTATAAAAAGTTGATCATTTGAAAACTGACACTGGCTGCAGTGTCAATCATAAAAATACATTTCTCAAAAAGGAAAGCTACGTTTTCCAATTCTACTGTTGAGGCTGGTCCATCCTCGCCAAATTCCCTGAGTCTTAGAATGACTCTTTTATTTGAATCTGTTTTAACAGATTCCGGTCTTTTCTGAAATAAATCATTATTTGACTTTTGATCCCGAAATTTCTATCTTAATTGTTCACCGCTCCAAAGAATATTTCGTATGGACTCGACAATCCTTATCTCTTCTAAAATGTTCTAACTTTTTACAGTAAAAACATTCTACCTTACTGATCCAATTGTTTTAATCCTCAAATTAATTTTTGATTCGCAAATGAGCTATTCTCTAATTCGAATTAAATATTGGTTTCGGGTTCTGTCCTATATTAGAACTCGAAGCAGCTTCGGATGCTGTCTTTTCTATATTCACTCTCTTCCAACTATTAAACTTAAGATCCTCCTGATTCGCGAGTGCAATGGCTTTGTCTAGTGTGCTTATCTCTTTAATCTCTTATTTGGGAATAAATATTATAATCTAAACGATGTAAAAAATTTCTGATTGCTGTAGTTCTGTAGGTTTGACACATCCCAATACCCTCTTCTTCTGGAGTATTTTCCAAAACTTGTGAAACTAATCTACTCAGAGTCAGGTTTACTCTTGCTCCATATTCCGGAACAGTTTTACCCGGTTTAATTTTGACGTTAGCTGGATCTTGTATAAATTGACTTCTGTCTTCGTTTTGAGAGTAAATTTGATTTAAAGTTCTTAAAATTTCATCAATGAATATCCTGAATATGCTGTCTCGCTTCTCCAACTATTTTAGTTCTGATGAGCTTGTCAAAGAATTTTGAGAAGACTGTAAAGCCTGTATTATCAGGGAAGTTTCAGCGGCTTAAAAGGACTCCATGGTTCGTAACCAGCCTCTTGACCTGCTCGTTGGGGGCTTATTGTTCTGCCCGAGTCGAGTCCCGACAGTACAATCTTCTACAAGCTACACTAGCTACAGCGAAGACGGATGCGAACCATGGAGCAAGCAGTGGCAGGTGCAATTAGAAAGGAAAAGAAGAGGCAGCGCAAAGCAAAGTAGTGTTAGAATATGATCAATTATAAATTTAGACTTGAAGTGCAGAACAAAGCAGTGTTCAAATTTGATAAATTTTAAATTCAGACTTGTAGCTTTTATAAGATTCAATTTTGCTGTAAATCCTGAACAAAAGTACAAAGTAACAGAAACCAAAAAAACACGGATGGGAACAATAAAAAAAATTCTTCGTTAGATAAAAATGTTGGCCCTGAAACGGGCCGATTTTTGTCGTGAAAAGGACAAATTATCTCAAAGTAAATGAATGCTCTAGTACTTCATTGAGGTTAGAAGTATCTAATTGCTTCTAAAAGGCTGAAAAAATTCATCGTTGCTGTTGAACACATTTCTCTAAACATACTCAACTAAATAATGTTCAGTCCGGCTAATTTTAACACTACTCTGCTCTACACTTCAATTCTGAATTTATAATTGATCAAATTTTAACACTACTTTGCTCTGCATCACCTCTTCTTTCTCTTTCTAATGTATCTCTTTCTCATTGCACCGCATTCATGTTAACTATGGCACTGTAGCTTAAAGAAGACTGTACTGTCGGCACTTGACTCGGACGGTACACTAGGCCTCCCAACGAGCAGATCAAGGGGCTGGTTACGAACCATGGAGTCCTTTTAAGCCGTTTCAGCCACTGCGCCCGGATCAAGCGGACCCTGATTAATTGTTTTTCTTTTATTTCTTGAACCTGAAGGTTCACTTTCATCACTAGACGAGAGCGGCGGATCGCTATCCCGAGCCCTTTTTTTCACTCGAAATTTAGGCATTTTCAATTCTATTAGGCTAGGACTTACTTAAGGTTATAATCCAATTTTCCATTTTATATTAACACTTTTTCTCGTCTTAATAAAAAAAATTCTAAATTTTCACAATATTAAAATTCAGACTATACACAATGAGAGCCAGAAAAATAATCATTTCACATATTTAAAATTAAATATCCACCCCTTTGATATGATCTGGAAGTTCCATATGAACAGCTAGTAGACCTTTGGAAAAATCGTCGAAGTTCTGCAACTGTAGAAGTTCCCTGATGCGTAACCTTTCATAGGCCGTCCAACGCTGCGGTAGCCCTTCACGGGTCCGTAATCAGGAACGATGATCAAATGTTAGGAGTTTACAAATAAATGAAAATCCTTAAGCCAATGATTGTTAGAGGAATTTCTGGTGGTCTCTTTCAATCGTAAACAATTCTGGTGCAATTGTACAACATCCTCTGCTATCGGAAGAAAATCCACCCCAAAACCCTGATAGAGAATTGCGGTTTTTAGTAAAGAAGCTTTTCATTTTCAACATTCACACGTACCAGTGGGCCAAGAGCTACTCGATCCACCCCTGGATTCACTGGACGAGATCAATTAAAATAGAAAAGCTATTTATCAGTAAGAAAAATGACTCTGATTTTTTCATTTTAAATTTCAAATTTTCCCTGTTTCCTAATTAATTGTGAAATATTCCAATTCCAGGAAACCAGTAGGTATGGGACTAGGTGAGATACAGAATTTATAGTATCCTTCACGGAGATATACTTCAATGCAGATCCATCCTTCTCCGTCGTTGTAGATGCGGCAAATTTGGAATGGTGGGAATTCCGGATCAGAAAGAACTTCAACTAGTCTCATCAGGAGTGAACTTGGATCAGACATTTTTATATTTGTCACATTATTTCGAAAATTTAGAAGAACAGAATAATTTACAAAGTATTCTCTTTGATTTTTCTCTTCAAAATTAAAAATCCCGCCTTTCCAAAATACCAAACCTTCTCTTTTTAAATTTAAATTCAAAATTTCCTCTTTCAAATTTCAAAATTTTTCTCTTAAAAAATTTTAATTATATGCGTAATGCCAACAAAAAGAAAATGAAGAACATTTCATGAAAACCCCCAAAAAAATGTCGCTGAACTTTCCTTATTATTTTTTTATAAGTTAAATAAAGAAAGAGAATTCATTTTCTCATTAATTTTTATTCTGTGAAGTAGAAACAACCCTGTTCTAGAGAATTGTGGTTCAATCTTCTTGCTATCATTTTTTAAGGAAGTCATCTAAATTTTGCATTCCTTGGGGTATATTCTTACGACTTGTTGGTGGTTCCAGGTAAATACGTTTACATCCTTTAAGATCCATGAACTTTTCTCACGCCTGAAGGCCGTCCATAGTGATTGACAAGGTTAGTTGGATCAAAACAAGTAGAAAAGGCCCATGCTTGGTCAGGCGAACGTCCTTGAACTTGGTATATTGAAACAGTGACCCAGGTCCCACGATTCGGCTGTATAATCCCACACAAGCTGTCACCAATTTGTCACGTCTCCAGCGCTGTTGTCGATTTGAAGACTTGAAAATGCCAATCTGTTTTATCCTGGATTCGTTACCGACGCTGAGTGATAAAAATCACTAACCACGCGAACTGGTCGAGATTCAAATAATAGACACAAAACAATTATTTAGAGAACAAATCAATAGTTTTTATTTGTTTTCAATTTGAACATTGAAGATCTTTTAATGAAGATTAAATGTTCTATTTCGTCGTCGTGAATAGTTTGATTTACGCAAATAAGGTTTTGCTCAGGCTTGACATTTTAAAGTTTTATTTAGTTAAAACAATTTTAATTAAATTGTCTTTATTCACACTTCACTTAAGATTTAGTTCGACTCAAATGGACTCATATGCATATATTTATAACCTCGATTTTTACTAAAAACGGGTGGAAATTGTCCTTCTAGCCAATAGAATTGCTGACGTCACATAATTTAATGTAAAATTAACCTATCATGATGAGATGCGTTAAGTGCCGCCCATATATTTCAAGCTAAAATAATGAGATTCTAATTCTCAAAAATGCATTTTTACGATTCTTTTCGATTGACGTTTTTCTGTCAAATCGAGTTATAAAACATAATTTACGGCGTCTGAGGGCCGCCTTGTCGCTTCAACCCTTTACATGGTACATAATTTATGTATGCTCGCGGTTGAGATCACACGTGCGGTAGTCGGAGATCGCGCGTGTCAATCCTATTTCGATTGATATATCCACATATAGATATGCATATATAGATCTATCGGAGTGTACATAGCTATTTAAAAGCTAACTTCTGATTCTTTACATCCAGCTATTAGAAGTTATTAATTCGAGGTACAGAGAGGAGTTTTCATGTGATTTCTTATTGTCAATCATGATTAACAATTATTTTTTCCGATAATAACGATCTATTTAAATTTCTAAATGTAAAGAATGTCTTGTTTCATTTGAATTATTTTAAATGTTTACCACTCTTAAAACTATTAACTGGTAATTATTCAGTAATAGGGTTCTAGCGCCCTGACATACTAGTTCTAAAACAGCGCGTGTTGTTACACGCGACAGATCGCACGCGATTGGTTGGCGTTCTGTGTGTGTGCAAGGACAGATCGTGCGTGAGCCGTTTCCAGCATGCTGCACACGTATTTTCTTGTGCGAAGATCTTAACGCGTTCTATCGCCTACGACGTAAGCGTAACGGCCAACCTAACAGTTGGGATACTGGAAAAAAATCTTTAATTTTTAATATTTTAAATGTTTACATCGTCTAATTTTTTCAATATTTTTTTTTGTAAAATATTCAAGCCATTAAGGTTGAGCATTAAGAGCCTGAAATTTAAGTTTACATAAAGTCTCTGAAATCAAATAAGGTTTAAATTTCAGGAATTAAATCGAATATACAAGCTAACACGCCTTACACGATTTATTAATTATATTGCATAAAACTTATGCATATTAAAATATGAGTAACACACATAACTTGAGAAAATTTTGAATATCTCTTCTTGGAATAAGTCTTCATTCAAGATTTGCAATTAGAGATACTTTTAATTTAAATACACTGAAACCGTAGTTATATCCACTCTCGCTTATATCACCTCGCGCTTATATCTCTGCTCTATCTCTCGTTTGTATTCGCTTGGCATCCACCGCCTCGCATCACCAAATAATGACTAGAACCAATCAGCCGTTGTTTCTTTGTCCTTTTCTAGCACATGCTATGGCAAGTAAAAACGTGACGTGCGCTTACGAGTCCTTAACATTATTAGTTATTATCGGTTAATAGTTATTATTGATAAATAAAAGAGTTACAAAAAAAGACTATGTCTCTGTGTAAAAGGAAACTCAACAGAGTTTTCAGCTCGAGTCGATGCTTACTCACTTTGCGATATATTTTATTAAAAGTGCATGCGAAGTGAAAAGGAAATTTTAGAAAATTCTGTGCTGGAACGACTTTTCATGCCTTTTCACTCAGCAACATGCCAGGTACAGTATGAACTTATAAGTAAACTTTTTAAATTGTGTATGAGTTTGCTAGCTTCGAAAAAATCGCAGTCGAAAATTCGTAGGTTATGTAGTTGTCAATTTGATTGTACAGTTTCTAATATATTTCCCACAGAATCATATATCAATTTGTTATATCACAGTACTAAATTACGTTGTGCAATAACAATAAATAAAGAATATCATGCAATAATATACAAAAAATGAAAAAAGTAATAAAAATAAATAGTAAATAATATTGGTAAACAAAATTGAAATTATTTTCAGAAAAAGACAAACATGAACAAAGAAAGCAAATTGCTGGCTACGCCGCTGTATGGTGTACCCACTCAAACAAACCAATCAGAGCACAGCGCGGAAATTTCCCCTGCGCTAAAGACCAGTGGTGGGATTCCCTCTCGGGAGGATATAATTGAATATTTACGTTCCGCGACGTCGGATATATTTGCGGTTCCAGTGTATGTGCAATTTATCATGTAGTTTCAAATTTTTTTATACATAATTTAATTTTAAATACTCACAATTAAACACTCCACAATATTAAAAATTTGTAATAAAAATTCTAGATAATTTTGAAGATCTAAGCTTAAGTTTTCAACTCTACATCTTCCAAATTGAAGAAATCTTGATAGTGTATCGTCAGAATTGAAACTGTTTTAATGGCGAATCTTGCATAATTTTCAAAGTTTCATTTGAAAAATTAAAAAATTTTCAATTTTAAAGATGTATAAATGATACTTCTTAAATTTGATTGATTTTTAAGATAATAAGTCAAGCTTTAAATTATAATTCTTCCAAATTGAAGAACTACCAATTTGCAAAAGATAACAAATTCAATTAATTTGTCTGAGCAATTTTTGCTAATAATTAATTAAATTGATTGATTTTTCAATTGAATTAAATGGTACTGTATTATTCAGCTAAACTATTGATTTTACTATTTAAATTCTAAATCGAAGGAGTGGCTAGATTCATTGGACTTTGCCGATACTACATTTTCTATAAAATTTTATAGAAATATATTTTATTCTCTTGAATACAAAATTAATAATTTTTTAGTAACTGTCAAAAATTTAATTTTTATCTATGCAGCCTTATCCATTCAACCGATTATTACGTATTTTACTGATAGGTTTGTACACATATTGCCGTTACATGCTGAAAATTTTTTCGATATCTTGAATAGTTTTTAAAATTTGACCATTAACGACATTTATGAATTTTCATTCATCACACTCAATACCTGCAATTTTTAAACTATTCAAGATATCAACAAATAAAATATTTAATTGCAAATTTTAATTTCAAAAAGGAACAAGGTACGAAAAAGTGATGATCACGGCGATATAAGGTTTTAGGAATATAAAGAATTTCTTTTACTGAACAATTTTTTTCATTTCTTACTAATCATAAATGTCCTCATAAATAAATTAAAGCGAGTTGTTCAGACTAAATACGTGGAAAACAATTTTTTCATCCAACTGAACGGAAGAAAAAGCTTAAAATTCAATAGGAAAACCTCTAACATGACAAAAACCACTGAAATGGCAGCACTCAGTCTTATATCAGGGGCGTCAACTTCGATTCATGGTAATTTTTCTCTAGAATCCATTTCAAACATTACCAAGCCTTTAAGTAAATAATATATTTTTAATCTAGAAAGAATAATCGAAATTTATCATTCTGTAACCGATTTTGAGGGAATTATTTTCATTGCATAATTTAAAGTTTGCTTGAATTTACATTTGCAAACATTACTTAACAAGCATGAAACTTTACCCAATTTTTCCTGAATGTGTGACAGAATAGTTTTCAATAATTACACCACGTGCTAACAGACTAAAGATATATGGACACACAGAAGGTCTTAAAACGTGGACATTTGACCAAAACAGGGGAAGGGGGATTTTCCTCAAATCTAATACCTTCTCTGATGAGAATGTAAAAACATTTTATTGCTACTTGTGTCGTTTTTCCATAAAATTAATTGGTTTATTTTCAATGTTATTTTTTACTATTTAAATTTAAAATTCGCAACCTAGCTCTCTGCCCTCTCGCGATCTAATTCGATTCTAATTCGGCATGTCCACAAATCATCATATGATAATCTATTACATATAAAGAGATAAACGTGTCAAAGCAATGAACACTGACAAAGATTTTTGGCAACATGAATCTTGGCACACCATAGATTGCAAGTTTTTAAGTACTTTACCGCAAAATCTTAAGACTTTATTTAATTAAGTAATTTATAAGGTTTTCAAGATATCCTAACCTAAAAGTGCAAAAAATGCGTTTTTTCATCTGTTTTTGAGGTTATGTAACTGTACAAGAAAAATGCCTACCACAAAGCTAATATGGAAATTGAAAGTACTAATCTTCCCCTTTGAAACCTACCTGGATTTATTAGGATATCTTTATTTTTCACCAAAATATTGTAATTAAAAATTTTCTATTTGAGCGTTTTAACTCTTTAACGGTGAGGTGTTCAGATTTATACAACGCATTCTCTATTGCTGAGGGTACGATATTTTTTCTTTAAAATATTATCTCAGGGGTTTTCAAGGGTACCCTTTCTATTGTCGGTGTCAGTTTTTTGTTATAACTTCTAGAAGATCCAATATGGCGGCTTCAATTAAAGGCTTTAAAAAGAACAAAGGATCCCGCACAAAATACCAACAAAAAGCGTGCAGTCGTTTGTAACCAAACTCTTCACATTGATAAAACAATAAAAAATATGGAACCCGTGTCTTTTCATTTCTACGGAAGCCGTTTCCTAGGGGTAGAAACCACCCCTAACAAGCCACAAGTATACTAACCCACCTGACTCTGGGAACAATAAGTTTAGTCGCATATTTTTCTTGGATTAATAATATTCCATGCCACAAGTGGGTTACCCACCTACCTGCCAATCCACCTAAACCCAAAAATCACCCCTACCAAATCATAAGCAGGCTAACGCACCTAACCCTGGGAGCAGCGAATTTAGTCGTTTACATTTCGTGAAATAATTGAATTCCACACTACAAGTGGGCTAACCTTGAAATGAGATTTTTCAAGTTAGCGTATTAACCCATTAATGCCAAGATGGTATGCCCTTGTCCCTTGAAAATGTTATCTGAGGGGTTTTCGGGGGTTCCTTTTCGATTGGCTCAGTTTTTTGTTATAACTCCTAGAAGAGCGAATATGAAAAACAGTTAGGGCTTAAAAAATTTTTACTATTATGATTCATTTAATATTGTAAATTTACTTAGGATTTTCCAGCTTACTAAGGCAAGGCTCAATATTTTCCAGCCACTTAAGGCTGTACTTGGGATTGTCCAGCTAAGCAAGAAAGTACTTAACATTTTCCAGCCAATTAAGGCAAGACTTTAGATTGCCCAGCCAATTATGGCAAGCCTTTGGATTTCCCAGCCAATAAAGGCAAGACTTTGTATCGCCCAGCCAGTCAAGGCAAGACTTTGAATCGCCCAGTCAGTCAAGGCAACACTTTGAATCGTCCAGCCAGTCAAGACAAGACTTACGATTGCCCATTCGGTTAAGGCAAGACTTGGGATTGTCCAGCTACGCAAAGAAGTACTTAATATTTTACAGACAATTAAGACAAGACTTTAGATTGCCCATCCAATCAAGGAAAGACTTTAGATTGCCCAGCCAATCCAGGAAAGACTTTGAATTGCAGAGCCAATAAAGGCAAGACTTACGATTGCCCAGACAGTTAAGGCAAGACTTACGAGTGTATGTCCAATGAAGGTAAAACTAATTGCTTGTTTTCTTATGGAAACGTTCGCGCTTCATGTCAAACGATCGTTGAAGAGACTTGCGTTCATGACTATTAGGGTCATTATCATTTCTTTGCAAAGACCAGCAATAGTCGGCCATCATTCTTATATTGCATCGACCTTCATAATGTTGCTCTTTTTGGTAAAAGTCTTGTTGAAAGCATTCACCCATTTCTTCACTGAATGCTGAAATATTTTCTGGGAAATAATCCAAATGAGATTTGAGAAAATGTAATTTAATACTCATCAAACAACCTAATCTTTTAAATTGTCTAACATACTAGATATAATAGTTCTAAACTTTGGATCACGATTGTTTCCTAAAAATTTCTGTACGTCTTTGAAACTCAACCATGCATCCTTTTCAATAGATGTCATGGTTTTGATAAAGTCATCATCTTTGATCAGTTTTCTTATATCAGGCCCAACAAAAATAGCTTCCTTAACTTTGGCATCACTTAAATGCGAAAATGTAGATCTGATATAATTGAAACATTCTCCTTTAATGCTTAAGGCTTTCACAAATTGCTTCATTAACTCTAGTTTCATATAGAGTGATGGCAATAATACTTGCTTTCTGTCAAAAAGACTTTAATATACAACATTATACTGACAAACTGTCCACTTTAATCTGTCTGGCCATTTCTCCGTTATCTAATGTTCATCCCTTGCACGACTGTCCCAAAGGCAAAGAAAACAAGGGTTCAATGTTTCCTGATTGTAAAGCTATTATAAGATTTATCATTTTAAAGTCACCACAAAAAAGCCAATTATGGACATTGTATTTTATTTTTATCAGGAGTAATTGGAAAGTATCATAAGATTCTTTCAGTGCAGTTAAGTGACCTACTGGAATTGCAGCGTACTTATTTCCATTCTGTAATAGTACTGCTTTCAGACTTTCTGTAGAGGAATCTATAAAAAGACGCCAATCCTCTGGCGTATATAAGTTTATTTTAAATAAATTAATAAGTCCTTCGATATCATTACAATACACAATCCCACTGTCCATTGAAAAGTACTTAATAAACTTTTCTTATCTGTTTCTTTAAACAGTTAATCTAGTACCAGGTAACAATAGTTTCCTCTCTTGTAGTCTTGAAGCGCAAAGCTCAGCTGTATCTTTTGGAAGATCAAGGTCACGTATAAAGTCGTCTAATCGGTCTTGGTCAAAAAATTTAGGACTTTCATCATCTGATTCTTTCCAAGAAGAATCTTCAGTTGCATTAGGATCGTCAGTATCCATATACAGCGAATGTGAGCTTTAGAATGCCCACAGAGTGCGCAGCAGGATTCCGCGCAGTCCGTCCTCCTTTGTTTTATCAATGTGCGAAGTTTGGTTCCAAACGACTGCACGCTTTTTTGCTGGTATTTTGTGCACGATCCTTTGTTCTTTTTTGAAGCCCTAAATTGTGGCCGCCATATTAGACCTTGTAGGAGTTATAACAAAAAACTGACACCGGCAATAGAAAGGGCACCTTAGAAAACCCCTGAGATAATATTTTAAAGGAAAAATATCGTAACGTCAACAATAGAGAATGTGTTGTATAAATGTGAACACCTCAGCGTTAATGGGTTAAAACGCTAAAATAAAAAATTTCAAATTTCAATATTTTGGTGAAAAATAAAGATATCCTAACACATTCAAGTAGGTTTGAAAGGGGGAGATTAGTACTTTCAAATTTCATATTAGCTTTAGTGGTAGACATTTTTCTTGTTCGGTTACATAACCTCGAAAACAGCTGAAAACGCGTTTTTTGCACTTTTAGGTTAGGATAGCTTGACAACCTGACGTACAGGATCAATTTTGAGCTCGGATTCGGATTCAGCGCATCAAAATCCTTCGGAAATATTGGGTCTGGTCTCTGGCTTTAAAATTTGTCGGCCTGTGTAATTATCATTTTACAGTATAGAAAAATATAGTAATATTTTATAATGTCAAAAATAAAGAAAATATCCTTTGATCCGAACTCTTGAAATGTAAGCTAGTAACTTATTTTAGAGAAAACTTCGACTAATAAGTAGTCATTTTAATATAAAAATAGAGTTCAAACTTCACAATTACTAAAATAATTAAATACAGCCTATAATTAGTTGAAATTTTATAATAAATACACGGAAAAAATCTATAGTCAAAATTTCGTAAATAATCTGCGACTTTGGAAAAACTTTTTTTCTGTAAATAATTACAAAAATATCATGAGTGATTAGGACAAGTTTCACAGAGCACGAACGAGCTGGCCCGACAAATCTAGGAACTAGGAAATAAGTTCGCCTTAACGTGGCCTGCATACACTCACGTGAGGTACGTATAGGCACCATTATGTGTGGTTCGAGTTCGTCGGATGATTGGCTAGAAGTTTTATAATACCTATATTGTTTAGCCTGGATAGCTGCGCGTGTTTACACAATCTTGGTTTATTTTTAGAAACTGTCGAGTCAACATTTCGAGGGTTCGAATTTTTAGAGTCTTGTAGATTTATAAATAAATATAAATTAAATCTAACGAAAAATTTTTTCCCTTTTTATTTTTGAGTCTGAAATTCTTAGGATCTGTTCGAAGGAGATTCAAACTGCTCATAAAAAAGTTCCAACTTTATCCATACATTTTTCATAGAAATAACGATTTAATGTTTTACTTTTTAATCTTGTATCCGAGACCTAGCTACAATTTCGTAACGTTTTTACAGATAAATTTTTTCCATAAAGGTATATATAGGCGACATCGAAAGTTAATATATGTAATATGCGTCCCCTTGCCAGTTCGACACTGGTAGGGTCTACTTCCCTCCGAGGATTTCCATACGACGAGTGCCCATGCAAAAAGATCCTACTGTAATTAGTTATATCGTTAAAGCTTTGCCTATTATTTTTACGAACTTACTTAATCTCTTTACTAACTAGCTACAAACTTATGATTTTCCTGAAAAGTGGAAAAAGGTACTAATACCCAGGCGGAAAAATTATATATAGTTTATATATAGTTTGAAGTTTTATGTATAATATTCATTTGTTTTATACAAAAAATGTGTATGAAAAGGAATATTATATATAATACTTCACACTGTACATGAACTATACATAATATTTCCATCTCGGTAACACCTGTAAATAAAGTAAAGGCACCTTAAAGTCTATTGATTATAAGTATGTAGCCAACCTCTGTTTTATCTCTAAGTTATTGAAAAAATTCGTCTACAGACAGGTTATAAAATATGTGGAATCAGAAAATATCCAAAATTCATATCAATCTGGCTGTAGGTGTGGATTCAGAACGCGAACACAGGATTGAGAGATGACCGAGCGTGACACTGAATGTTTTGTTGTAATGACTCGGCGTGCACACAGTTACACTTCGGATATCAGCGCGGTGCCTCCGTGGGACGAACCATTTTCAGTACGGTACTGCTTTCCGGTACTGCATTAAATCGTCTTTTCCTTCGGTGCAGGCGCCTGCAATATATACGTACGGCACTGCCTCGTATATGCGCTTTATACCTGTGTCGAACTTTCGTAAATCCGTCCAGAGCCCCGAGTTGTACGGAGATAATAGGTCTTACTTGAATTGATGATGTCCAATAACTTTCAATGAGTTCTAATTATATCTGGTTCTCCTAGGTAATATTATGTCAAGACCTTGTGGAATCTGCAATAAATCTATCATCGCGGATTCTAAGTACTGTGCCAAGTGCATAAATTTTTTTCATCCTAATTGAAAATGTTTAAATAATAATGTTTATAATGCTGCTGAATTGCTTCTGACCCATCTAAAATTCTAATCCTAGAGATGTACAGCTAATTAATACAATAATCAAGAATACTACAACAACAAACGAAAATATAGCTAGGATGAGTGTCAGTGACTCAAGTAATATAATTGATTCTTATGCTGACAATAGCGTCTTTTCGGAAAGTAGCATGTTGTCGAGTAGTCAATTTGGTCAGCGCTTGTTTGCAACTAATGACTCCAAAACTAGTGTTTTATATTTGAAACAGGACAATATTGCAATATGTTCAGACATTAATGAAATCAGAGAAAAAGTGAATTGTCTTCCCGAGATGCAGCTCAAGCTTGATGAAAATAATCCCAAGCTTCAAGCTATTTCGACTCATTATGTTGAGCTAAACTTGCAGGTATGTCATTAGGGAAAAGTGCCAGCAATGTGAGGATAGTGTGGTAATTGCTGGAATGCTTAAGAAGGAGGGGAATGATCTTCTTATCTTGTCTATGGCAGGCCTATCCAGAGAGGGGAATTCGACTCAAACACCACATGTTTTAGCCATGAAAAAGGTCATAACGACAGGAAAAGCTATTTGGAACTTTAACCCAATCACCAACCTCCACTCTCTACCGGTAAGGCTTCGTGGTTGTTCGTGGCACGTGCCGCGTGACACACATTGCAGAATTCAGTACCGCAGATGAGTTTTAAAGTAGGTGCTTTAGGTTTAGGGATATTAATTTGAAATGCAATATTTTTCTTTTAATGCTGTAAATGTAAGAAGCAACTCGAAAGAAAGAGAAATGTTTACTGATATCCTGAGCTTCAAACGTTATATCTTTTTTCGACAGGAATACGATTTCATCAATATTGCAACAATTTCAATATATAAATAGTTGATATATTATTACATTTTACTTTACAATAATAAATGAAAGAAATGTATAAGCGCCATAACCTTCAATAGGTGTTTTGAAAGAACCTGATTTCAAATAATTTTGACAATTTCTTTGTAAAGTGTAAGCTAATGTTAAAAAAAAGTTCAAATCATAGCCCTTCAATATTTATAAAAGTTTATACATTGAATGTGAATTTATTGCAATAAAATAATATAGTGTAGAAAATGTAATTGCCTCTTTTATTTATTATTATAGGCCTATTGGTTTCGAAGATTTATTTCCAACTTTCTTCTAACGAAATATTATGTACTTTTCCTATTTGTAAGACATGCATTCTTTTACTGTTAATATATTAATTAATTCAATTCCAAATTACTTCATTTTATTTTAAATTCAGTCGCTCTAAGACACTTCCCGAGATACTAAGTATCTACAGCACTGGATACCTCCCTTCCATTTCAGAAACCACCGCCGAAGCTGAGTAGAGAGACTGGTGATAGAATCAAACATCTGTGGATTGAGTCGAACTCCCCTATCTGGGCAAGCCTTGTCTATGGTATCTCAAAGGCCCTCAATGTGCTTCTTTTACTAACTGAGACCAATAATGTGTATGGAATGTCAGCAAAACAATCTGCATTATCGGTGCTTTTTATATTTTGCCCAGGCTTTTGATATGGTCCCGCATATGGTTCTTTTGTCTAGACTGTAGAACTATAGGTTTGCGGCAGCTGTACTAAAATGGACAGCATCGCATTTATATGCTCCTGAATATTTCGTAAAGGAATTGGGAAATAAAATATCTAGATGGGGCGAGATTGGTTCAGAAGTTCTGTAGGGGTCAATGTAACTGCTGTTTATTCTATTCACTAATGATTTAAGCATGCTGATAAGGTTCTATAAATCTAAGAATATAATAATAAGATAATTATATAATAATAATGAATATAAATCTGATAAATCTAATCTAGATAAAACTTGTAAGTCGTTTTACGCAGTTCTCAGTATACCAATAATTTAGACGTTGCTTCTTTGCCTCTAGCGCAACTATATGGATTTGT
Organism: Belonocnema kinseyi; assembly: GCF_010883055.1. NCBI lineage: Eukaryota > Metazoa > Arthropoda > Insecta > Hymenoptera > Cynipidae > Belonocnema > Belonocnema kinseyi. The sequence goes on from NC_046661.1 coordinate 25,069,071, forward strand.
GGTACCTTTTGTCAATAGTCCTCGTAATCTGGGAATAATAGTAACCATTACATAAAAATGATATAAAGATGTTGGATGCAACTCTAAAAAGGTTTATGCTTCGCTTATGCAACTACAGTTGAATAAGAATTCTCTCTCTATGAAATTAAGAATTAAGTTCGTCTCCTCACGCATAATACTGCACCTCGACTATATTATTGTGCAATATATACTAATATTTATGCTGAGAAGGATCATTAATTTACGAACCTATTAAAACTGTTTTATCAGAAACAACTGAGGTGGATGAGTGTAGAACGTAGGATACAATTATTTGTGGTTGTCTTATAAAGGTTATTCTTCACAGGCGGGGCACTTTGGTGTTCATGGCTTATATTAATAAAACTATTGGTTGTTTTATTGTAAAATTTGGTGATGATCTTCATTTTGGTACCTCATAAAAAGTTCATATTTTCACAACAAAACTTACTAAATAAAAGATTAAAATGTAGTTCAGAGCGGCAAAAAATGATTTGCTAAAGAATTTTTTAAACCATTCTTTTTAGGAACACTTTCTGTGTTATTTTCCATCGAAGTGACTCTCGTATCATGCTCAGACCTAAGCTAAGAAGATTTCTGCACGCTGATGGCTAAACAATAATATCACTTGCATGGAGTTATGCCTCAAATTGGTCAGGACCGCCAGAAGTATTAACCACTTCAAATAGATATAAGTATATGTATTTTTAGGAAGAACGGGTTACAGTGTGACTTGGAGAAGCGGATGACGAAAACTCCTCGAGCCTACCAGAAGGGATGGTCTTTATAGGATTGTATCGATTAGCGCTGCCAAAATCTTCTAGTAGTCATACAAGCTACAAGAAACACATGTGCAGATACGTGCTAAAGACGGTTGTAAATGGTATTGTTTATTTTTAAAGTTGGTTACAAGTATTATATAAAGAGTACGATTATTATATCAATTATAGTCAGGGCACATAACACCCCCCTCCTTAGACATGATTTCGTCCTCGAAATTCTTTAATTTTTCAAAATTAATCCTTCTCTCATTTATAGATGGTAATAGAAATATTCGTGGTTATAAAGCTTCTACGCCTGCCGTGTAATTTACAACATTAGGGTTGATTTTATACTCTATTTTTAAGACAAGGAAGGATAATTTTCTTATGTATGTATCTTGTTATATACGAGTATCTTAGCACTCCACACTTAAAAAGAACATACGTACATAATTATTGATCCTATCGATATATAGCCTAAAGAATTGAACCATTCTGCAGTAGTTTCGCTCCAACCTTTCGGTTTTTTATGAGTAAACATATTATTAAGTATACTCTGGACATCGTTTAAACGAAGTTGGGCTTTTCTAAGTACATCCATATGAATTTGCTTGTGCATTCTAATTAATTGCTTTTCTAGATTATCTAAATTTTCTTAGCTATGCTGCAAATCATAAGTTTCGTTGACAAGGATCGTTTTCGTTATATTTTAGTTTTACGAAAGTTCAAGTTTATCATGGTTATTATATATTTTATAATTTTCGCCGGTAATTAATGTGAACAAAAGTTATGCTTATATGATTAATTACATTTAACGTAGCTGGTTCATGAATTCTGTTTTTCTTTTACTTTCTCTATTTCTGATGTAATTGTGACAGATATTAATATTGTGTTTACAGCAGATTGGCCTACTGACCCTCATTCGATTCTCAGGTGTCAAAGAGAGAGCACTTGTTCGTCGGTGCTGTCAACTTCTACCACTTAAATTTTTCTTGCCTTGATAAGGGTACTGTACGAGTACCGAAACGTTCGTAATGCAATTTCATTTATTTATGTTTTTTATTTTTATTTTATTGTAATTTGTTAATAATAAAAATAAAAAAGACGAAAGGAAGAAAAGGGGAAGGAAGGGGATGTGGTTGGCTGCCTTCTCATTTTTCATTCCTCTTTGTTATTTTTGTCTGAGAATTTTATTTGTTTTTTGTTTTTTTTTTTCAGTCCCCTGGCGTGTCAAGACCCTGCTGATACTCGGCCGATTCTTCTTAGTCTGTCTGTTCTTGAATCTCCTTCTTCGCCATTTCCTGACTCTCTTGTTCTACTGATTTGGGTTTGATGTGGCCTTTCGAAGTTTCGTGTATTCTGAAAACATTGGGGCTTAAGGCAGCATTGGGCTGCGAAGTGTACTATTTTTCCGCATGTATGACACTTCATTTGTGATCGATCGACTGGTGCATTATTTCGGTTAGGTGTTTTGAAGGAGTATGGTGTTGTATTTGCCTGAGGTCTAGGTATAGGTGTTGACATCTGTGGTCGAGAAAACTGGGGCATAATTTTTTCAAGTAATGGTGTGCGAATTGGTTGGGCCGTATATAACCATATATCCAACTCTATTGCTGAAGTCTGTGCTTCTAAAATACAAGAGGGTTTTTGGGCTTCAACTTGAACTTCGATTTCTCTTTTATAATTGAACAAATACCGTTTTAAACATTCTTCTCCCTCAATGCTTAAAGCAACTTTTCTTTCTGCTCGATTCGTATGTTCACTTTTTACAGCGTATTTTAGTTCATTAACTACTTGTCGAAATCTTAACTTCAAGTTTTGAGTCAATTCCGTTTGTTCTTGTTTTATGTTTTCTAATTTAGACCTTAACGTAGATACTGATCCTAACTGGGATATATTTTGTCGTATTGCGTCATTCAATTTTTCTAAAGAATTTATATTTGTATACCTAATTGCTTTTTCGACATAATCTTTAATGTTTTCGGCAATTATAAACTCGAGTAAGAGATCTGATTGGCTACATCTTTTCTTTGCCCTCTTTATAAATTTCATGAATTCTTCTATTTCTATATCATCGTGTACACTTATTTCTATGAAAGTTTTAATAACATCTTTAGCCGGAATGAAATCGACAACGCATTGACCTTGCTCTGGTTCGCGCAGGTTCAATGGTGGTAAGTTATAAAGTTCATGTAATGGTCTTGTGGGTGGTGTAGTTATAGGATTGAGTGAAGCGGGATTATTAATTTTACGGGGTAGAGGGTGTGATGCTTGCGATGTCGCAGGGTTCAGAGGCATGCGCGATTCTGGAATTTGAGTTGTTCGTTTTTCTTCCCCTTCCCTAATATTTTTTTCGGTAATTCATCGACGGTTATGGATGCAGAGCATTTGGTTCTATTCGTGTTAGGGAAACATGCTCCGGACATGTTTACTGCTATGTGGTAAGGGTTACTAATTTTATCTACTGTGTCTGTGAGTCTGAAAGTATTAAAGTCTCATCCGTTGCGTAACATTTATTCTCTCTATAATATTTCATCCCAGGTTACCTAAATGTAATTCTCCAGATTGTCCTTTTTCCAGCTTTTGTCTGCTTTTTCCTTTATCTAATTTTTATTTTCGCCTAACTTTCCGTTTGCTGATTCATTTTGCGTCTTTGTTTTTTTTTCGTTTGAATAAAGAGATTGTCTCACAGGGCTATATATTACGTACATACAAACTCAAAGTGATTATTTTTTTAATAAACACCGGGCCAGGGAGTCCAATAAGCGTGTGCACCATCAAAAGCCTAATGGGTTATAATAGTTTGAATACAAATTTATAAAATTAAAATGTTACAAATTTACTTTTCAAAGACAATTAACCCTTACAAATTTTCTATCGCTTGTTACGAATTAATATTCTTTACTCACTGTTTCTCTTGTTCGGAAACGGTAGAATCATCGTTGTTGCGTCTTTCCATCGTAGTCCTGTTACCTGGCGCTATTACTTAATTACTACTTAATAGTACTAAGTACTAAGTACCCTACTTAATTCAGGCACTATTTATATCAATGAATAGTACTTTTGTGCTTAACAGGACTCACCCGAGCAAGGTCTGGAGTTCTTCATGAATTTCGTGAAACTCTCTTCGCTGTCTTTTCTGAATTTCGTGGAATTCCGAAGTTCCTTTTTTTCTTTTCGGATTTCCGTAGAAATTTTTTCTTCCTTCCTCCAAGCTTGTCTCCAAGATAGCCTTCTTTTGACGTCTTCATATTCCACACGAATTGACTCGTTCAAGAATTATCCTGGTAGGATCGCTGAAATGTTATGCCTCAAACGGGTCAGGATCGTCAGAAGTATTAACAACTTCAAATAGATATAAGTCTATTTATTTTAAAAAAGAACAGATAACTAGCTACAAGTAACACATGATAGCAAGCTGCAAGTAACACATGCCCATATATGTACTGAAGGCGGGTGTACATTGTATTGCTTATTCTTGACGTGGGTCACAAGTATTATATAGAGAGTATTATTATGGTTTAATAAACGTTTACTCGGGTAAACCCGGTTATACGTCATAGCCACGGACTAAGTCAAGTGACTGATGAGATTAGAATGTTATAAGTTAATTCAAATAATTTAATACGATGGTTTAAACCTCCTGCGATGATGTTGTAGGCATACAATCACGAGCAGCCACGAGCGTTGAAGGTGACAACAGTCACCTCTGGATAACAGGTGATTAATAAAACCGCCTTCTGATCTGCTGCCAAATACCCTAATGACTCCTAAATGTTCAAGTGTTCAGTGCCTCTTGCGTGCACATTGCCTGTAGCCGAAATCACAATGGGATGAATAAATGCAGGATTCACATTCCTCCATATGGTCTTTACTTCGTGCCTTAACTCGCTATACGTGTGTACCTTGTTTGTATAGGTTGACTACAAATTTCGGTTATGCGGACAAGCAATGTTGATGATGTAGACTCTTCCACCTTCCTTTTTTGATGTGTAATGCCCGCTATATCATTATGTCTGTGCGTATATCCTCTCTGAGCTATGACGCGGCAGCCATCAATAATGTGATCGATGGATTTATTGGTATCTTCACATAATCGGCACCGGTCAATAACCGGTCAACGGATACAGAAGCCAGAAATTTATATGATTCGCTTGCAGCCATTGTCTCGATGTCATTTTCCAACTCGTTCTCTAACTCTGCCTTCCCTAATTCCCGTCTGATTAAATGCACTGTTCTACATTTATCTAGTCCGAACTCCATGTGGATATTATTAGAAACTGCTGTGTGTCATCATTTACTTGCTGCAGTTTCTGGGCTGAACTAGCGTACAACTTCAGTTCAACCATGTGAAGAAGATGGTTCACTTGATGACCATTCTCATAATCATTAGCTCAGAATTCAGGAGACATGCTGTTTAATGTTTTGCTCAATATATTCAACGTTAAACAGATCCATAGTGCGCTGAAGGAGTCTTCTTGAAATATACCCGTCGTAAAGCGTATTGATCTAGTTATCTTTGGTTGTCCATGATAAAAATACTTGATTCTTATACCCTAGAGCCTTGTCGCATGGCTTAGAAAGTCAATACTGCGTGGGCAGATTTTGTAACATTTTAAGACTTCAAGCAAATAGTCATACAGCACGAAAGGAAACGCTTGCTTGTAGTCAATGTATGCCATATGTAGGTTCCTTTGATACTTACGAGCTTGAGTCTTGGCAACAGCGTCTATAGTGACTAGATCTTTACAGCCCCGTGAGTTTTTACAACATTCTTTTTGTTCTTCTGTAAGAATGTCATTCTCGTCACAATGAGAATATACCTTATCTACAATGAAAGCTGTAAAACAATTATAATAATAATTTTGAGCGTCTGGTATTTTTGGTATCATATACTTTGTTCCCTGGAGCATAAAGCCTGGCATCAGATCTGGGTGTTCAATGATGTTCTGAAAACACCTTGCCAACGCCAGATGCACACTTGCCAGGTACTTGTACCAGTAGTTGTGCAGCATGTGCAGACCCGGAGCTTTCCACTTACTTGACCTTTTCAAGACCGCTGAAACATGTAAAGCTGTGATGTTTGTCCAATGCATTTTAGGGCTATTGCTTGCCCTTCCTCCAGTTTGAAGAACGCAGTGTCGAAATTTCATCTGTTCATTTTTCCCCAAACACCCGACCAGTAATTAGTCATATCTTCCAATTGAGGGACTTCGGTGCCTTGGTGGTAATTAGTCTTTACTCTCAGTTCACGATATGACCTTCTTTATTCTGTCTGAAAGTTTTGATTTTTTTGCCTTCGTGCATTACTTTTCTTGTACCGACGCAGTCTGGCAGTAAGAACATCAAGTGCCGAGGGTGGATGGTTTCAGTAACATGGTTCATCAGCTTTCTGGTTCTATTTCCTATTTTATATTGAGTTAATCGACCCAATTTGCACCTTACTTTGCTGACATCCATATCCACCCTGATCTTCCATGGTGAATCTCGATTCCTTGCTGGGACAAAAGCTGCATTTGCAGGCCTAATTTTCTGTACCAACTTTCTAAAGGTTGCCACAGCTGCACAGTATACAAGAGTTTGCACCTGTAACGCAGTTTTAACTACGTTCAAATGTGTAGGTAAAAGCTGGCTGTCGAGATGTGCTATTAGTGCACGCAGATCATCTGTGATGTTGATATTGGACAGAGAATGCCTTAGTGTTGGTTCTACATATCTGAAATCTAGTAAAGCATGACCAAAATTCCTTTCCAGGTGCTGTTGTTTTTCTGAGATTTGCCTATCCACATCATCGTTAGTAATATCCGGATGTGGTTCTAATACATCCGGTGCATGATGTCCATTATCCCTAGCACCTATGCCTTCAGCATCAATCAAGTCTTTGTTGTCCACATCTTCCAAGGCGAGCTCATCAATAGGAAGCTTCCGTCCCACTTCCATTTTGATAGCAGCTATTTCAACAGGATGAGGAAGAACATCAATTGCTCCTGCTTGACCGTTTGGCGCGGCTTTCTCTAACTGATGTTCATTGCCGTTGTTTTTCAACGCCAAATCAACCTGTTGTTTAATCTCCATTGCTCGGTTTTCCGTAAAATGTAGATTAGTCCTGATGTCCTTCACCTTAGTGATAAGATCTCTTAGTGCGACCCGTTGTATATTAGGATACTTTGAAGCAAATGTTGTTCTTAAATTGTATCCTTTTTCCATTTTCTTTTCAAACTTCGCACTTTCGTAACAGAAATGCACGAATCCCTCTTTCATTGTGGTATCCCAATTGATCCTCTCCCACGGTATTTCTGTCAAAGTGCTAGGCTGCAAATAGCTAAGGCTAGCTAAAGCATCCTCAGCAGGCACAGTTGATGTTCCATTGCCTACCGTTAGTCGCAGATGTTCTTACTGGCCAGCTGTTTGAATAGTCGGATCTGCCTGACCATCTCGCAGCTCACCATCGCCACTGTCCCGCATGCTGTGGCCCCGAGCTGTGGAACCAGACGTGTATTTAGTTATAATTTATTCTTGTATTTACGAAACTATTTTATTAAATTATGAAAACACACAGTAAAAAATCATTTTTCCCTAAATTACTAAAAAAATCAAGTTTTCTCCCATGAAATTATTACGAAATACTTTGGAGTTAGAGACATACCTCATTCTTTATTTGTATTTACTAAATTTAGCTAAGGATATAAACTATTTTAATTGATTTATGATAAATGATTTGTGAAAATTTGGCTCATTTTTGTATTGAATTAGGAATATAAATTTAGTGAATTTTTCTTCGAAATGGTGTTTCTTTATCAATTTTAATTTTTTTACTGTGTTTCTGTTTTTACTAGCAAAATAAATAGCTGAATGGAAAGAATGAAAAGTAAAAAATCGAATCCAACCTCAAAATTGCTAAAAGAAGCTGAAAGGTTGATGTTCCGAGTTTCCGTATCACTATATAAATTCTGGGTGTACGTGCTGATTTCCCGGCCCCCACTCTCAAAGAATTTTCAGAAGGGCAAACTGGCCGCTTTATTTTCTTTACAGCCGGTAACTGCGAGATCTGCCTCTAAGTTGAAGAAGCTTCTACATGGAACGACCGAAGCCATCGGTGCCTTAATGCACTAAAACGCCCCGTCGAAACATGCGATGATTGGTTGACCTTCATTACTGTTCAACGTCTTGATCTGCATTCCCGCCGGAACTGGTGAACCTCTATCGGAGGAAAAGTGTAACCACAGACATTTGATCAGCTCAAGACATTCCTCATGACGCGAATCTAGGCACTTGTATACATGGGCCATTCAGCTAGTCCACAAGCCACAACAATGACATTCTCTTCGAAGAGTTTTTTAAAAAAGCGCAAATCGAATTCTTACTTGAAAGCACATGATGCTTCAAAAAATCTTGAAAAAATCTTTACCTATCGTTAACTGCACCCTCTGTCTGAAGATGTCGTACCTGTCATAGTCACCATCATACCTTTATTCTTGACACAGACGTATCACTAGGTACTAATTCCAAACTGATATGTCCTCCAGAATGTTCCACGCCCAACAGTTCAAGAAAAAATACTCGTATAAACCCAGTATGACAACTAGTAAATTCTCACGTTACCTCTAGTGCTTATAAGTCTGGAGTATCAAAGGGTATAGTCAATCTTCTAATCTCATTGCGATTGCTTTTCCGCTTCACTCTACATACAGAGGCTCGGGTTATACCTCGACTTAGCAGTTTCACACCATCACATGGAGTCGCCCCTCAACGTTGGTCCGAATTAAATGGGCTTATTCTTGCTGATTAGAAACCTAGTGCAAACTCAGCTATCCATCTCCTACTTGGAACTGAAATCTATGCTCTCATTATACGGCCAGGCTTAATGTCTCGGCCAGACAAAAGAGTGGTTGTACAGGACACAAAGATGGGTTTAATTCTCACAGGACGTCAGCATGTCATGTGCGATCTAGGATGCCTTATATATACAACTTTAACGTTTCTGGGAACAAGAGGAGCTAGCTCTACCTGCATATGCATTACTGACTGCCGCAGATCAGTTTTGTTAACAGCAATATAAGGCAACGCATCTTCGTGACTCTAATGGACGCTACATTGTGCGCATGTCCGTCAAGGGACCTATCAGTGAACTAGGAGACTCCAGAACTCAAGCTGAATTACTCTTTCTCAAGTTGGAACGTCGACTACTCAAGAATCCGGATCTTCGTTCTGTCTATGCTAAGTTCATGTATGACTATCTTTCTCTAGGTCAGATGGAATTAGTACATTTAATCCTGTCGATAAATGTACCACGTGTATATCTACCTTATCACGGAGTGTTCTAGGAAAAAAGCACTAGCACAAAATTTAGATTTGTTTTTATTGGCTCTCATCGAACTTCGAACGGCTCATCTCTGAATGACTACGAACAAACTGGACTGAAATTGCATTCCGATCTCTCGGACATCTTACGTCGATGGCGTATGTGAGTATCTAATAACCACTGATAAATCGTGGAATCGCCCTTAACACTGCAACAGGAACTTATCAATCTGTTGCAATCTCGCGGATTTCCTGAACGCAAGTGGGCTCTTAACGTGATGACACTCGTAAAATCAGTCCCTGAGGATTGGCTTCACTGCCAAGCAGCTTAAGGCTCACTCGATCTGGCGGGTTAGCCCCAATCGGATCTCAGAGACCAGTTTTCGTTGGTCCACCTTTTATCCGAATCTTGAAGGCAATACTGATCTGGAACGACGTATCGTCATCAACCAGACGACAGTTTCTAATCCTGATATGTGGGATCGCTTCGCTCATTTGCATCTTCTTTAGGAAAATTAACTCGAGTAACTTCATGGTGAATTCTATACATCAATAACCTGAGAGAATGCAGAAACATCAATCGCTCATGTCCTTATGCGCATCCTCGAGTTCTCAGATCAGCTGATTCTCTTCTACTATTTCCAATATTTAAAATTAAAAAATTGAAAAGTTGCCCAAATTTGCCTCACTTAATAAGCTTAAGCCTTACCTATATTCTTAGCGGCTTCTGAGAGTTGTTGGCTGTCTTAAACATTTCGTTTTGGATCCTGATGATAGGCACCCATATATCTTGTCATCGACGTCTCCGTTTACAGATCAGATCGTTGACAGTCTCGCATTCTGTGATGTGTGTTATGCAGTGGTCATCGTGCCGCCACTGCCACATGGGATATCTCGCTTCTAATCGTGTGCAGCGCTTTTTTTTGCACGTCAACTTGTGCTGTACATCTGTAGACATTGTGTGATTACACTTCTCTGTCTTTTCTAGCTGCCTTTCGACGCTTTACCTGACGTTGAGGCATTCAATCCACTCTCACAAGTGACCAGGGAACAAATTGCGTAGGAGCCGATGCAGAGCCAAGGAAACTCTTCGGGGAGGCCTCACGCACTTCGCAGGAGATCTCTGATGCTCTGGCTATGGAACAAATCACTTGGCTTTTCGTTCCCTTATCAGCTCCACATTTTGGTGGATTGTGGGAGGCCGTCGTTAAATCTACCAGGCATCATCTCAAAAAGGTTATTTGAACTTCAACTCTAACTTTTGAGTAATTCCCAATGGTATTGTCACAGATCGAGGCGTGCCGTAATTCAAGACTACTACAAGCAATCCCTGACGATACGAGTGATTTATCTCCTTAGAGGACCACTTACTGCTGTCCGTAAACCACCACTCGGCCATGAGCATGTTCCTGCGAATAAAAGGTGAAAAATTGTCCAGAAAATGCAGAAAGATTTCTGGCACAAATGGTCTTCAGAATACCTTCATTCGCTTTAAACACTTCCCAAGTAGCGTCAGCGTCAAAAGTCTGTCCAGGTAAGAGATCTGGACATTTTGAAAGAATCTAATGAGACGATTCCCCCTACCAAATGTCCTATATGCTGATTTACCAAAGTACATCCAGGAGAGAATGGCCTATTTCGTGCCGTTACAGTCCGAGCAACTACTACCGAATTAAAGAGACCGATTGTGAAGCTCTGCCTCCTTCCTCGTATAAAAGAAGATCTTGCATAAACCTCTCTTGACCCATTTATAATTACCGTAGCAGAAGTGAGACTGTATTTCATCTTGCAACGAATCGCGCGGATGTTTTGCATTTTTGTAACATCATATAAATTCTGGGTGTACGTGCTCATTTTCCGGTCCCCACTCTTAAAAACTTTGCAGAAGGGCAAACTGGCACTTAACTCGACGATTTTTCTCACTCCGCGCGAGATCCGAATACTTAAACACGTTTATTTGTAGTGAAGTAAAATTAAAGTTAATTATGTTGCATTTTTAAATGTGTGTTTTCTTGTGTTCGCCTAACCACTTGCGCGATCATCATTAAGTTCGACTCTAATCTGAAACAAAAGTTATTTTTCACCATTAGTGTATTTAGATATAATGTATTTTGATGTTTAAAAAGCTATTTGATTAAATCATAAAAAACACGGAGAAAAATCATGTTTGTCTCACCTAATAAAAAAATCAAGTTTTAATAATAGATTTAATTCTTTCACGATGATTCATTTTCATGAGAAGAGACATTTCGGGTTTCACTCGTGTAAAAAACTACGAATTTTTCCGGCATTTCGTGAACATTGCAGTTCACTTCTTCAGGTTTAACCTGAAACTGAGGTATCAGGTTATTTTCTTCCTATATATACTCTCTACGATGCCTGTTGTGTGTTTTTGCAATGACTCATGTTCTGTCAAATAAAATGTTATGTCCTGTTTCGATATGATGTTAAGCTGGTGCTGATTGTGTGAAATGTTTTAGCCTGACTTTACTCTCATGTTCCTTTATACGTTAGATCACCGCTCTCCCGGTTTCTCCAATATAGACTTTGCCACAAGAACAAGGGATTTTATATACTCCTGGATTACTTAAGGGTGCTTTTTGTCTTTAGAGTTATTTAGTAGTTGTCCTATATTCGTAGGTGCTTTAAATATGGTCTAAATGTTGTGTTTGTTGAGAACTCTTTCTAATTGTTCTGTGACACCTTGGATGTAGGGTAGGGTGGTGGTCATTTTTCTCTCTCTTTCCTTCGGAGGTTGTGTTGACTTGCTTTTTTGAGTGTATTTTCTTATTGCTTTATCAATTTGTTTTTGTGTAATCGTTCTGTATGAGGATTTGTTTGTTTTGTAATTTTTTTTTGTAAGTTATCTTTATCTGTTATGGAGACAGCTCTGTATACAAGGGATTTGATGACCTACTACTAACATCCTTAGATTTTTTGAAACAGTGCAGGGACAACAAAATAATTTCAAAATTCTTACAACTGAAAAATAATTTAGAAAGATCTAATTCTTACAACTGAAAAATAATTTGGAAAGATCTAAATCCAAATCAATGCTGCTTAATACAAGCTTGCTTCTCTTGAAAGAAAGAATACAACATACCAAATTTCTTTTGCACACTACCTCCAAAACACTATTAAAACTTCACGTTTTTCCATCAAGCACCCTCAGATTTGACATTTGGTCCACATTGGACCGCATATCTTTTGACCAATCCTAAAGGATTAAAGAGCTTTCCACTCAAAAACAAAAAATAAAATTTGATAAATTACTTCCAATAAAGCAAACACAACTAAAATATACTGTAAAAAAATCTCTGACCATCCTCTCAACAATTATATGATTTCAGCCTTATTCAAAGGACATAATTTTGCAGTAGCTTCTTCGAAAATCGCAAAAGAAGAAATAATCAGCAATTTTGAATCCACAATATATACTCTTCCACCCGAAGAAGCGAATGACATAGACGTAGGACGGCCAACAATTTACGCCAGGCTCAAGTTCCTTCATCGAACTTAACAAAACAAGAAACAACCACAATTAAAGAACTCAATCGGAATAAAGATATTACGGGTTTTAGGAGCTTCCAAAAATTCACAAAGATAACATTCCATTCAGATCGATCGTCAGCGCAATAAACTCCACAACTTATAACCAAGCACGCTTCCTCACTACAAAACTGAATCCTTTTACAGGAATCTCCACAACTCACACCTAAAACTCATTTGAATTTATCAAAAAGATAGAACAGATTCACATTCAACCCCAAGACATCATAGTGAGTTTGGATATAGTATCTGTCTTTGCGAAAGTACCAATCTCTAATAGAATTGATACTTTAAATCTTTTACAAACTTTCCTTCCGATCTCGTACCATCATCCATTTCAAAAAGAATCGGTCATCAACTCCCTTGTATACAGAGCTATCTCCATAACAGATGAAGATAACTTACAAAAGGAATTACAAAACGTTAAACAAATCAACAAATAAACACAACATTCAAACCATACTTAAACCAACTGCGAAAATAGGACAACTACTAAATAACCCTAAAGATAAAAAGGCACCCTTAAGTGATCCAGGAGTATATAAAATCCCTTATTCTTGTGGCAAAGTCTAGATTGAAGAAACCGGGAGAGCGGTGAGCCAACGTATAAAGGAACATAAGAGTATAGTCAGGCGAAAACATATCACGCAATCATCACTAGATGAACATCGTATCGAAACAGGACATAACGTTTCATTTGACAGAACAACAGTCATTGCAAAAACACACAACATCTTTCCAAGAAAATATAGAGAAGTAATAGAAATCTTAAATCACCTTCATAACATCAATAGGGATAATGGATATAATACTAATCCGATGTGGCTTTTCGTCCTTTTGGATTTTTACGGTTGTGAGACGTGGTTGTGGCTGAAATTTTACCGCAATTTCGCTTGAAGCGGGTGCAATTTTTCAGATTAGCACCCGCTCCCGGCGAAATCCTGCGGTTGTCCTTATGACAAATTTCTAATTATATATATATATATATTTCTAAATAAAAATACTTGATTGGCCAATCAGGTTCGAATGCAGGTGAAGTGCAATTTTCACAAACGTCGGCAAAATTCGTAGTTTTTTACACGAGTGAAACCCGAAATGCCTCTTGTCATCAGAATCAAATTTTTTCCCACGCCATTAAAATGAAATGCTTCAGAGTTAGATTCATATCTCGCTGCTTATTTATATTTATTAAATTTATCTAAGGCTTTAAACTATTAATATCGATTTATTATAAATTTTTTGTGGAAATATTGCTTTTCTTGTATTAACTTATGAATATAAACTTAATGAATTTTTCTTCGAAACGGTGTTTATTTATCAATTTTAACTTTTTCAATCATGTTTCTGTTTTTGGTAGCGAAATTAATAGTGAAATAAACAAAAGTAAACGTGAAAAATCTAATCCAACCTCAAAATTTTTAAAAGAAGAGGAAACGTTAAAAAAATGAACAAGAGCTGAGCGGCAAGTGTAAGGCGTAAGCAAATTAATGAAAATTTAATTGAAAATACTAAAACAAAAAGAAAAGCAACATCTAACGTACAATTTTTGTGTATCTGATTAAAAAACATAAACTTTATATAGCATACATGATTACTTCTTTTCTTGTTAATTTAAAAAAGGATTTGATTTATTTTACTATTAAAAGTTATACAAATCAGTCAATCTAGTGAATTTTAAAGAATTTATTCAAGAGAAGTATTATATTTCGTAGAATTTCTAAGATTGGAAGCGATTGGAAATATATTTTTTTTATTTATCCTGAATTCTTATTATTATATCATGGATTTTTTAATACTTTGGAATTCTTTTAAATTTTGGAAGTTTTCTAAAATTTTTCTAAATTTCCTCACTTCTGCTTAAGCCAATTGATTTTTCGAATTTTAAAAAGTTTTTCCCTAATTCCTTGCTATGTTTAAGATCTTTAAAAAGTTTCAAAGATATAGAACATAGGTTCAAGAGATTTTTAAAAATATCAAAGACTTGGAAATATTTTAGGAAATGCTAAAAGATTCCTAGGACTTTCTTTATCTATTTGAATAGTTCCCAAATTGTGAAAATTAACTGGCGTTTTTTTACTTTATTTAGGAATAATTCTAGTTACAAGCAAGGTGAAGAATGGGTGCGGTATCAAAGAGTGCCACAAGCCTTTCAAATAAATTTTGAGCGTGTAAAGTTTCACATGCAGAACGGTAACATTTCAGAAGTCATTTATTGTATCGACTATGACTTTGCGGAACAGTTAAGCAGAAGACATAGTTACGCTAAGTATAAACTGCGTGAGAAATCGAGGACA
>NC_046661.1:25084093-25088925 GCF_010883055.1 Belonocnema kinseyi
CCAAGGACAACCGCCTTCTGCATTTTTCCCGCAAGTGTTCTAGCATATTGTTGACACGCAGGGATGCTTTTAAGGCCATTAGCAAGTGAAAGCTTGGCACCTCCAAGAGCGCCGATGATAAGGACGATCATTTTAACAGAATATTCCGGGTACAATCGCTGCAAATTCCTTATAAGGTCTCGATACCTCTCTTTCTTTTCATTCTCCTTGGATATGATGTTTTTGTGAGCTGGTGCCGAAAATTCGATAACGAACATGGTTCGCTTCTCGAAGTCAAGAAGAACCATGTCAGGCCTCGAGTGAGCAACAGAAACAATTGTCGAGCATATAAAGTTCCAGTATATGCGGCACTTCCCATTCTCGACAATTGACTCAATTTCCCTAGGAGCATTTAGAGGAACGATATTAAGGTGAATGCCGTAGGAGTAACAGAGATGGTAATAAAGCACTCTTGGTGCCGCATTGTGCCTTTGAATGTAGGTCGTTCCCGCGTGAGTTGGACAACTAGATAGTATGTGAGCTAAATGCTCGGGGTGTGCATGGCACGCCCTGCTGCTATCATCAGGAATGTCTTGGCTCAAAATGTGGCGACGGTATGTTAAGGTGGAAATGACACCGTCTTGGCATGAAAAAATGAAACCCTCTGTACCAGGCCTCAATCCGGGCGATTTAAGGAAAGCAAACGTTAGCTCACAAGACATTGAATGATCTTTCACATTTCTGTGGCAGATACCGTGCATCCTCTTATCGAGGAGCTGTTCACGAAAGTTTTTCTCTTGTGCTTTCTTAATCCGGGCTTTCAGAAGTGAGTACTCGAGATAGATAAGATTTGATGCATTTTGCTCACCCCTAATACTGAAGTCAAGTCCGAGTGTTTCAGCAGCCTTCGTGATTCCTGATCATTTTAAGAAGAGGGTCTCTTCCATTTGCAACTCTATGTACTGTACCCAGAATAATCCTGTTGTAAAGACATTCAAGACTCAATATTCCGTGACCCCCTTGACGGCGTGAGATGTACAGTCGCGGAACGGAAGACTTAAGATGCATGCTTTTGTTCATGAGCATAACCTTTCTTGTCCCGATATCAAGAGATCTGAGCTCGTTCTTCGTCCATAGAACTACTCCAAATGAATAGAGTAGTACCGGGACGGCAAGCATGTTCGTTGCAGATACTTTGTTCCTCGCCGATAGTTCGGAAGACTAAATCTGTCGGATGAGACGTTTGTATCTGCTTCGGAGAGTATTCTTTATAGATGTCACATCCTGAATGCGGCTTTGTGGCACGCCCAGGTATGTATAAGTCTTTCCAGCGCAAAGGTGTCGTATGGCGCTTCTATCAACGAGCTTAGGATCTTCAGGGATGCCATTAAGTTTTCCTCGCTTCAAATAAACCTTGGCGCATTTGTCTAACCCAAATTCCATTCCAATTTCCTTAGTATATCGTTCGAAAATCCCCAGAGCTAGATGCAGTTGCTCTCTGTTTTTAGCATAGATCTTAAGATCGTCCATGTAAAATACATGCGTGACCTTGTACTTTCGATCTGCAGGTTTGCCGCACAAGTACCCGACGGAATGGCGCAGTGCTAGAGATAGTGGCAATAATGTAAGGCAAAAGAGGAGTGGCCTCATGGTGTCGCCCTGAAAGACACCTCTCTGAAAGGTGACCTTGTTAGTTGTTACACGTTTTTTTCCAGATGAGATAGTAAGTCTGGTTTTCCAAAGCGGCATCAATCTCTCTATGCACCCAACTATTTGCGGATGAACCTTTAAGATTTCCAAAAGACAGATGATAAGTCTATGGGATGTCGAATCGAAAGCTTTCCGATAATCAATCCAGGCTATCGATAGGTCACTCTGGTAGAATGTTGCATCTTTGCAGACACATCTATCGATGAGCAGCTTCTCCCGACATCCGGCTACGCCTTTTTTTGAGCCTCGTTGTTCATACATTTCTTTCCACACAAGTTCAATTGTTCGAAAAATCCTATCATTTAGGATAGCTGTGAATATCTTATAAAGCGTTCAGCTAAGTTGCCTCTTTTCGGCAGGAGTATTGTGCGCCCTTCCACCAACCACTCTGGAATCGGCTCTTCCGACTTCAAATATGAGGTGAAAATACGGGCCAAATGCTGATGGGTTGAAGAAAACTTCTTTCACCGGAAGGTTTTGATACAATTTGGTCCCGGTGCGGAATAGTTCTTCATCCCTCTCAACACTTTTTTCACCTCCTCGGTAGTGATGGGTGGGCATTCTTTATCAGGTGTTATAAGGGCAACACATAACTCCTTGAAGCTATTAATATTTTCTGAGTCTTCGTCCAGTCTATGCTGAACTTCGTAGACTTCTCACCAAAATACTTCGACCTCCTCTGGTTTGGGTGGGTGTTCGACAGTAACTGGAGGGTCTTGGAAGAGTCGAGATGGGTCAGAGAGAAACTGCTGATTCTCTCTGACACACCTCTCCCTCTGCTCTAGACTTCTCTTAGCGTCAGATAGTATCCGTATTCTCTCAACAATATGCTGCCTGATGGTCAGCAGCTTCGACTTGTTAAGTGTGTGATAACGGGTCCGGAGTTCGCGCGCGAATTTTCGAACCTTGGCGGTAAAATTCCTCCCAGATGTGATATAGTCAATCACACATTGAATGCGGGACGCGTACTGTCTTGCCCAGCCTATCTTTATGGCAAGTTGATGCATTCGTCTTTTGGTCTTATGATTTCCGAAGGATTTTGATGCGCTGAATCCAAGACCGAACACAAAATTGCTCCTGTACGTCAGGTTTTCAAGATATCCTAACCTAAAATTGCAAAAAATGCGTTTTTTATCTGTTTTTGAGGTTATGTAACTGTACAAGAAAAATGCCTTTCACAAAGCTAATATGGAAATTGAAAGTACTAATCTTCCCCTTTCAAACCTACCTGGATTTATTAGGATATCTTTATTTTTCACGAAAATATTGTAATTAGAAATTTTTTATTTTAGCGTTTTAACTCATTGACGGTGAGGTGTTCAAATTTATACAACGCATTCTCTATTGCCGAGGGTACGATATTTTTTCTTTAAAATATTATCTCAGGGGTTTTCAAGGGTGCCCTTTCTATTGCCGGTGTCAGTTTTTTGTTATAACTTCTAGAAGATCCAATATGGCGGCCTCAATTAAACGCTTTAAAAAGAACAAGGGATCCCGCACAAAATACCAACAAAAAAGCGTGCAGTCGTTTGGAACCAAACTTTGCACTTTGAGAAAACAATAAAAAATATGAAACCCGTGTCTTTTCATTTCTACGAAAGCCGTTTCCTAGGGGTAGAAACCACCCCTGACAAGCCACAAGCATACTAACCCACCTGAATCTGGGAACAATAAATTTAGTCGCATATTTTTCTTGGAATAATGAAGTTCCATGCCAGAAGTGGGTTAACCCACCTACCTGCTAATCCACCTAAACCCGGAAATCACCCTCGCCAAATCATAAGCAGACAGAACCACCTAACCCTGGGAGCAGCGAATTTAGTCGTTTACATTTCCTGAAATAATTGAATTCCACACTACAAGTGGGATAACCTTGAAATGAAATTTTTTAATTTAGCGTATTAACTCATTAACGCCGAGATGGTATGCCATTGTCCCTTGAAAATGTTATCTGAGGATTTTTCGGGGGTTCCCGTCCGACTGGCTCAGTTTTCTGTTATAACTCCTAGATGAGCGAATATGGAAAACAGGTAGGGCTTAAAAACAAAATTTTACTATTATATTTATTTTATATTGTAAATTTACTTAGGATTTTCCAGCTTACTAAGGCAAGACTCAATATTTTCCAACCAATCAAGGAAAGACTTACGATTGCCCATTCAGTTAAGGCAAGACTTGGGATTGTCCAGCTACGCAAGGAAGTACTTAATATTTTCCAGCCAATTAAGGCAAGACTTTAGATTGCTCAGCCAATCAAGGAAGGACCTTAGATTGCCCAGGCAATCAAGGAAAGACTTTGAATTGCCCATCCAATAAAGGTAAGACTTTGTATCACCCAATCAGTCAAGGCAAGACTTTGAATCGTTCAGCCAGGCAAGGCAAGAGTTACGGTTGCCCAGCCAGTTAAGGCCAGACTTTGGATTGTCCAGATAAGCAAGGAAGTACTTAATATTTTCCAGGCAATTGAGGCCAGACTTTAGATTGCTTAGCCAATCAAGGAAAGACTTACGATTGCCCATTCATTTAAAGCAAGACTTGGGATCGTCCAGCCACGCAAGAAAGTGCTTAATATTTTCCAGCCAATTAAGGGAAGACTTTAGATTACTCAGCCAATCAAGGAAGGACTTTAGAATGCCCAGCCCATCAAGAAAAGACTTTGAATTGCCCATCCAATGAAGGTAAGACTTTGTATCGCCCACCCAGTCAAGGCAAGACTTTGAATCGCCCAATCAGTCAAGGCAAGACTTTCAATCGTCCAGCCAGGCAAGGAAAGAGTTACGATTGCCCAGCCAGTTAAGGCAAGACTTTGGATTGTCCAGATAAGCAAGGAAGTACTTAATATTTTCTAGTCAATTGAGGCCAGACTTTAGATTGCCCAGACAATTAAGGAAATACTAACGATTGCCCATTCATTTAAGGCAAAACTTGGGATTATCCAACTACGCAAGAAAGTATTTAATATTTTCAGCCAATTAGGGAAAGTCTTTAGATTGCCCAACCAATCAAGGAAAGACTTCAGATTGCCCAGACAATCAAGGAAAGACTTTGAATTGCCCAGCCAATAAAAGCAAGACTTTGTATCACCCAGCCAGTCAAGGCAAGACTTTGAATCGCCCAGTCAGTCAAGGCAAGACTTTGAATCG
>NC_046661.1:25089025-25100133 GCF_010883055.1 Belonocnema kinseyi
GCTAGACTTTGAATCGCCCAGTCAGTCAAGACAAGACTTTGAATCGTCCAGCCAGTCAAGCCAAGACATTCAATCGCCCAGTCAGTGAAGACAAGACTTTGAATCGTCCAGCCAGTCAAGCCAAGACTTACGATTGCCCATTCAGTTAAGGCAAGACTTGGGATGGTCCAGCTACGCAACGAAGTACTTAATATTTTCCAGCCAATCCAGGAAAGACTTTAGATATTCCAGTCAATCAAGGAAAGACTTTAAATTGCTCAGCCAATAAAGGCAAGACTTTGTATCGTCCAGCCAGTCAAGGCAAGACTTACAATTGCCCAGCCAGTTAAGGCAAGACTTACGATTGCATGCCCAATGAAGCTGAAACTAATTGCTTGTTTTCTTAGGGAAACGTTCGCGCTTCATGTCAAACGATCGTTGAAGAGACTTTCGTTTATGACTAGTGGAATCATTATCATTTCTTTGCAAAGACCAGCAATAGTCGGCCATCATTCTTACATTGCATCGACCTTCATAATGTTGCTCTTTTTGGTAAAAGTCTTGTTGAAAGCGTTCACCCATTTCTTCACTGAATGCTCAAACATTTTCTGGAAAATAATCCAAATGAGATTTGAGAAAATGTAATTTAATACTCATCAAACAACCTAATCTTTTAAATTGTCTAACATACTAGATACAATAGTTCTAAACTTTGGATCACGATTGTTTCCTAAAAATTTCTGTACGTCTTTGAAACTCAACCATGCATCCTTTTCAATAGATGTCATGGTTTTGATAAAGTCATCATCTTTGATCAGTTTTCTTATATCAGGCCCAACAAAAATAGCTTCCTTAACTTTGGCATCACTTAAATGCGAAAATGTAGATCTGATATAATTGAAACATTCTCCATTAATGCTTAAGGCTTTCACAAATTGCTTCATTAACCCTAGTTTCATATAGAGTGATGGCAATAATACTTGCTTTCTGTCAACAAGACTTTAATATACAACATTATACTGACCAACTGTCGACTCTAATCTGTCTGGCCATTTCTCCTTTAACCAAGTTTCATCCCTTGCACAACTGTTTCAAAGGCAAAGAAAACAAGGGTATTCAATGTTTCCTGATTATAAACCTGTTATAAGATTTATCAGTTTGAAGTCACCACAAATAAGTCAATTATGGACATTGTATTTTATTTTTATCAGGAGTAATTGGAAAGTATCATAAGATTCTTTCAGTGCAGTTGAGTGACCTACTGGAATCGCAGCGTACTTATTTCCATTTTGTAATATTACTGCTTTCAGACTTTCTGTAGAGGAATCTATGACAAGACGCCAATCCTCTGGCGTATATAAGTTTATTTTATATAAATTAATAAGTCCTTTGATATCATTACAATACACAATCCTACTGTCCATTGAAAAGTACTTAATAAACTTTTCTTCTCTATTTCTGTAAACAGTTACTCTAGTACCAGGTAACAAGAGTTTCCTCTCTTTGCGTCTTGAAGCGTAAAGCTCAGCTTTATCTTTTGGAAGCTCAAGGTCACAAATAAAATCGTCTTATCCGTCTTGGTCAAAAAATTTAGGACTTTCAGCATCTGATTCTTCCCAAGAAGTATCTTCAGTTGCATAAGGATCGTCAGTATCCATTGAGTCGTGAGTTGATCGGTGACTTTTGTTTTCAAACTGATTTCTAATACCAATCTTGGCTGGTGTACACTTTTTACACCAGGGTAAACGATCTTCTCCAAATACTTTTTAGGAAAACCTCCTGTTTTGCATAAGCAAAAGTAACAATCAGTATCATGATCGTTGGGCTCACGCCAAACAGGTGGTTGAATAACTGTCTGCGTCTTGGTACTTTCATCTTCCCAATTTGACAAATTTAATCTACAAGAATGACAAATTAAGGTTGGTACTCACGGTTTATTCAAATTTTTCATTGAAGTCCCAAAACAGTTGAAGTATGGCACGAAGTATATGACACGAAGTACGTTAGTACGGAAATCTTGGATAAAAATATATCCAATTCTTAAAATAGGCAAGGAAAAGTACAAAAGAATATTTTGTCTTTCGGCAGTGCTTTTTTATCTAAGATAATTAGAAATAAAATTATAATCTTTAGAAAGGTCTCAGTAAAAGTTTTTTAAAAAGTAATTTTTTTTAATGTTTCATTTCATTTATGTTCATTCATTATAATAAAGTGCACAATCGTGACAAAGTGAATTGAATAATAAACTAGCTTCAACAAAAGCTATTTTAGGTAAAACTGGATAATTATAATTAAGAAAACGAAAATGCAATTCTCATACAAGTTGCCATGTAGATGAACCCAACCCTTAATTGTTTAAAGAAGATAGTCATATGCTAGGCCTATTGTGCAATAGTCAGTATAAAATTAACAATTTTATCATACACAATATTCTTTTGTACTTTTCCTTGCCTATTTTAAGAATCGGATAATATTTAATCCAAGATTTTTATACTAACGCTCTTTGTGTCACATAACTACATAATTTAAATTGTATATAGCTTACAATTGCTAACAGGAACTCTTTTTATTATTTTTTATTTAGAATATTTTCATGAAAAAAAAAATGAAAAATCTCAATCCTTAATATATATAATAAACCGTATGCATAGTTGTCTACTGGGCTGAAATGCTCTAATCGAATAGCCGATTGGCCGCTTGTTGGCTGCCTTCATCCGTCCACTAGAGGCACTTGAGCAAGTGCAGGTATACAGTCGGCAGGGGATCTTAGGGTATCTAGAGCAAAACTTATACTTTCCATTTGGTTTTCTAACCATAACAATAAGGTTGGACTAATCGGAATTTGAAGGTTCTATTATTCCTTTCTCTAGATTCATATCTATTTCATTGCACATAATTTGCCTAATGTTGGGACTAACGTGATGATATTATTGCTTTATTGGATCATATCCTTGCACATCTATTTTCTCTTTTTTTAGGTGCGTATGTTTTAATTCAACTATATACTCTGAGATTTTACCTTTTAGCAATTGTTCGAGTCTGTTTTGTTGAATCTCATTCAGTTCTACAATTCCATTACATAATTCTGCAGCAAAAAGTTTGGGTATAACGGGTTTCGATAGCTTCATAATTAAATTATTTAACATCATCGCATTATTATTAAAATTGTACGCATTTTTCTTATTTTGGTATTCGATTGTTTTACTTAGACTTTGAAAATCATGAGTAGCATTTCTTTTCTTATTCCTAATATTAGTATCAAAAACTTGAAATAAATCCTTTTTCTGGAATTCATTATTGCAATATTTTTTTGATACATGTGAATTGCTTTTCATATATGAATCCGAATGGCTAGCTGTTTCGCAATTTGACTCATGAGGCGGCATATTTTCTATAATCTGAAAACAGTTCGAGATTTTAATATCCATCAATTTAGGAATATTCTTATTCGGGCTATTTTTAGGAATTTTTGCTTCGCTTGCTTTGTAACTTTTTTAGGATTGTTCGGGCTGTGTTTGTAATGGGGAAGATTCTAATGCTTCTTTATCTTTTTCATCTTTATTTGTTCTTAACCCAATTTTTCCTGCAAATTTCGGTTTTATTACTAATTTTTCCTTTTCAAAATTCTCTTTATTCTTATTTATTCCGATAGCATATTCATTCTTTACATTTTGGGACTAGCTCGTTTGAGTACCAACACTTTTCCGGCATGCCGCAAAAATAGCATGTTCAAGATTGTTTCTTATCGTCGTTTTGTTGAGTTTTATTAGTTTGCGAATTTTTTTGTTGTTTTCCTGAGTCCGAACTCGCACCATTTTGCGCGCTTGAATGGGCATTTCCGGATTTCTGGTTTTCCGCATACGAAGAATTTTACGACGCTGAATTTAGCTATGCATATACATTTGAAAATTGGGGAATTTATTTAAACAAAAGTAATTGTCCTATTCAAAAAACAAAAACATATCGGAATTCGGCTGAGCCGTACCAGTAGGTGATTCTCGAATTATGCAAAAATAATGATTTTTACTTAATGTTTTTGTTATAAGCAAATGGGAACGCAATATAAACAAGCGTATAAGCTGAAAAACATTTGAAAGCACATTTCTGGACACTTCAATAAAACACCCCTAGGCGATTTTTAAATTAATGAAAAAATTATTATTTAAACTAATAGAATTGGAAACTATAGCTAGAATAAACTAATAGTCCCAAAAAAAATAAAGGTACCGTTAAAGGCCTGTCATTCATATATCTAGGTGATTTTCGAATCATAAAAAATTTATTATTTAAACAATTATATTGTTTATAATATTTATAATTCGTGTAAACAACCTGCGACCAAGAATTCACAATGAATGACACTTATATATCTAATATAAAATATTGTGGAATGGAAATAAATTGTCCAAAATTTTTAAATTGGAATTTTTACATTTCGGAAAATTTATTTCCGTTCTACAATGTTCCAGAATAGACATCTGGTTGTCATTCAGAAAAAAGTGTTGTTCACTTATTGTTTAAACAAATTATAAATGTTATGAAAAATATAATTGCTTAAATAATCATTTTTCTTTCATGATTTGAAAATCCCCTAGAAATATGGATGACTAGAGATAGATATGGTGCGGGTTTTTACTTGAAGTTTCCCATGTGAAATGCATGGGGAAAAATGTTTGAAAAAATGTTACGGGAAAGTATAGAAGCCTGTAGAAAATCATGCACCGAAAAATTTCGTCTATCAGTCATATGGTTTTGACACCCCTAAAACACCCTCACGAGTACCTGAAAAATACCCTTAAAACAAAAAATGTCAATTCTTCATGAAATTGACCTTTTGAAAACTGTATTTTCATATTTTTTTAATAAAAATAATAATATTGGTCTAGTGGAATATTTATTAGCATTGGTTAATTAGGTTTTAATTAGTTAAACAAATGGAACTTGTTTAAATAACTTTTTTCTCAAAAATTCGTTTTCCCCCCTAAAAATATGAATATTAGTCTAGTAAAATATTTATTAAAATTCTTTCATTAATTGTTTATTATTCAAACAAATAGAATTTGTTAAAACAATTTTTCTCGAAAATTCTTTTTTTCCCTAAAAATTATGACAATTAGTCTAGTGGAATATTTATCAACATTGTTTGATTAATATTATAAGATTTTCGGAAAATGGATATTATCACTTAAATATAACTGATAAATTAATTAATAATCAGCAATTAATTATTGCTGATAAATATTGCACTACACCCACAGTAATAATTTTTATTGAAAAAAAATTCGAATCAAAATCATTAAAACAAATTTTATTTGTAATAATAGAAAATTGTTTAAACAATTACAAATTAATAAACCAATGTTATTAAATATTCAACTAGACTAATAGTAATAATTTTAAGAGGGAGGGGGACAAATTTTCGAGAGAAAAAAATATTTAAACAGAATTAATTTCTTCAAATAATAATTAATCAATTAATATACATGAGACACTTCAACTCAAAACCGGCAGGACGATAAATGACACGAAACGAATGAATGTCGGGCATTGTTACGAGATTTCGGCCAGTTAGACAAACTGAGATTATGAAATCATTGATTAATTCCATTTTAATTAACAGAATTAATTTATTTATGTAATTACAATAAATTGAAAAAAAGTTTCATGAAAATCGGTTAATATCTGCAGTAATAACTTGGTAGTTTGTAAAACAAACGAGTATTCTATTTTAAATTTGTAGGCCGCACGGTTAAATATTTTTTACTCATTTTTTGTATACGTCATCTGAATTCTCATATCTTGAAGCACGCAGAGCCGATTTTTTAAATAAAATCATTACATTATATACTATAATCTAGATTATACGAGCCGAAAATGCATATAAAGCTAACACTGCGTGCTACTACTACTGTTCTTCCCTTTTTGATTATTAGGGCAAATATAGAAATTTTATCGAAAAAATGACTCTGCTTGCTTCAAGATATGGTTATTTAGATGAGGTATGCAAAAAATTAGACAAAAATATTGAACCGTCCGGGCTCAAAATTCAGGCACGATTGTCATTCTAATTTCTTTAGTAACGAGAAAATAACATTTTCATTATTATGAGATAACGGTCTGTTACAAAACCTGTTATTATGAAACCGTAGATTCATTTAATTTTTATGCACAAAATTAATTAATTTATATAAATGCCAATAAATGAATAAAAGATGCAGGAAAATTGTTTAACGTATGCAGGAATAACGAACGTCCTTAGGGCATTTATTCTGACTTGTTTAAACAATTACACAGGCCCAAAAAAAGAAAAGTCTGCACGAGACAAGTGATTAGGCTACCCTTATGGATTTTGAGCCGCTCAATCCGAATATGGCGTCAGAATTTGTCCTGCTACTGAATCCAAATCTGTTCTCCGAATTTATCTTGCACGTCTCAGTTTCCCTCTAGATGCAGAAAATAAGGACAACACTAGGGAAAATTTGCACGTTATTTTGATAATACTAGTATGCGCGAAAAAAGACACATCGATGTTATATTGTTGAGTGCAACGACTTCTAGAGACTTTATTTTTACACAGAAATTCTTTAGTGTGCCTTCTATTTTCCCTAGCTTGAGTAATTCTAGGGAAATTAAAAGTCTTTCTCAGATTATATAGATTTACATAGGAAAAAAAAACCTAACTTCCTTTACAGTTTTGCGTGCGAAATCAGTCACATGTCCCGTGCACCGTTTTTTTGGTGAGCCTGTGTGACCAGAAATTCCCTAGGCTTTTCTTAACATTTTGCATCTAAAGAGAAAATGGAACCAGCCCGAAAAATTTGGCGTTCAAATTTAGATTTAGCTCGCAAATCTGCAAAGGATATGTCATATTTTCCCCCGTACAAATCTATATAATATGAAAAAGATCTTCAATTTCCATAGAATTACCTAAGCTAGGGGAAACAGATGGCAAACAACATAATTTCTGTATACAAATTAAGTATCTATAAGTCGCGACACTTAAGAATATAAAATCCATGTGTCTATTTTCGCGTATACTAGTATTATCAAAATAACGTCCGGAATATACCTAGATTTTTGCCTTTTTTCTGCATCTAGAGGAAAACTGAAACGTGTACAAGAAATTCTAAGGCTAGATTTGGATTCAGTGGCTCAAAATCCATTAGGTTAGCCTAGTCACTTGTTTCTTGCAGGAAAATTGTCTTACGTCCTGTGTGAACAGAAAATCCCTAGGCTTTTTTATACTTTTTGAATCTAGGGAGAAAATGGTAAAAGCGCGAAAAATTTAGTGATCAAATTCAGATTGAGAGCGCAAAACTTCAGAGGAAATAGCATTTTTCTTATTTTTAGCTTTATAAGTTAGTATAACATGCGCAAGATCTTCAATTTCCCTAGATTTATCCTAACTAGAGGAAACGGTAAGCACACTAGGGAATTTTTGTGGATAAATTTAATCTTCACGATTTCCAACACATAGGAATATAACACCAGTACGTTTATTCTTCCGTATACTGGTATTATCAAAATAATATCTAGAATATCCCTGGGTTTACCCTATTTTATGCATCTAGGGGGAAACTGAGAAATGTAGGAGAAATTCTGCGGCCAGATTTGGATTCTGCAGCTCAAAATCCATAAGAGTAACCTAGTCACTTCTCTCTCGCGCTAAAAAATTCTTTGTATTGCCTGCGTGACTAGAAAATCTCTAGGCTTTTCCCTACTTTTGCATCTACGGGAAAACTGGGATGTGCAGGGCAAATTCTAAGGCCATATTCGGATTCAGCGACCCAAAATCCATAAGGGAAGCCTAGTCACTTGTCTCGTGCAGGAAATTTTTTTTTTGGGCGTGTGTATTTATTTTCACAATTGTTTGCCCCTGTAAGTCGTGGGAATTCTGAAAGATTATCTTCTTCAGGATCAATATTCAGCTAACACTGCGCGTTATTACTACTGTTCTTCCTTTTCTTATTGTTGAAAAATATATAAACATTTTATCAAAAATAGTTCTGCTTGCTTCAAAATGTGGTAATTTAATTCTGAATTTTGAGACCACGCGTTGAATATTTTTGTCTAATTTTTTGCATACCTCATCTAAATGACCATATTTTTAAGCAAGCAGAGCTATTTTTTTGATAAAATGTTTACATTTTGTTTAATAATCAAAAAGGGAAGAACAGCAGTAGTAACACGCAGTGTTAGCTGTATATGCATTTTCGGCGCGTATAATCTAGATTATAATCTATAATGTTATTATGCTATAATCTTATTAAAAAATCGGTTCTGCATGCTTCAAGATATGAGAATTTAAACGAATTATTCAAAACATGAGTAAAAAATATTCAACCGTGCTGCCTACAAATTCAAAAAAGAATACTCGTTTTTTTTACAATCTACCACGTTATTACTGCGAATATTACCGCTTTCCATGAATCTTTTGTTCAATTTATTGTAATTATATGAAAAAATGAATTCTGTTAATTAAAATTGAATTAATAAATGATTTCATAACGCCAGTTTTTGTAACTGCACGAAATCTCGTAACAATGCCCGCATTCATTCGTTCCGTGTCATTTATCACCCTGCGGGTAGTCTACTGACTTGAGTTTGACGAGGGTGAGCAGGCTCGCTACGGACATGCATGTACAGCTATCTTCGAGTGTCACTGCTATTGTTCTCGACTTTGATTATTAAACAAAACATAAATATTTTATCAAAAAACTGGCTCTGCTTGATTTGAGATATGTTTATTTAGATGAGGTATGCAAAAAATCAGACAAGAATATTCAAACGTGCGGCTTCAAAATTCGGACGCAATTGCCATTCTGATAAAGGGCCTTAAGGGCATGCTATTCGGTGACCACGTGACCAAACTAGTCCCGGTTATGAGCATTTTTTGTGTTTACTGTCTCCAAATGGATTGATATATCGTGCTTAAAATTGTATAGATTAAATAACAAGCACAAAAGACCATTTGTATACATTAATATGTTTATCATTTTGAAGAAAGTTCATTCATAAATTTATAAAATAGGATATTGCCATTGGAGTTTTAACACTTTGCTGATAATTTTTGGTTTGATGTATTTCAGATTTTTTGATTCGCCGATATTGAGCACTGAGACCAATTTTGGACTGAATCGTCTAAACCCTGAAAAAATTAATATAAGCAATAAAATTTGCACATTCATTGCAAAACAACAAATAAGTATCGATGCACACGTACATTTAGGAAGTTCTACAGAAAGGACTAAGAAACGTTTGTATATATCAAAATATTTATAATTACGAAGAAAGTTTTTTAGTAAAATACTATAGGAATAGAAAATAAACTTTGTACGTCGATAAAGTAGATGCCTTGATTTAAAAAAATCGAGGAAAATCTTGGAATGTGAAAAATTAGACGTCAAGAATTTTGGAAGTTGTTTGGAGAACTCCGAACAGTAAATTTTAGCACAGTGCTGGTGTTGCTATGCTTCCAATGTGAAATTTATCATTTATTTTTAGGACTAAAAAAATGAAAATCATTCTACATAAAAGTTTCATGAACGAACTTAGTAACGTGATCTCGACTTTATCGACGTTCAAAGTTTTTTTTCCGCTAGAAATCGCTAAAAATGCTCTAAAAATAATTATAGGTTCCGTGTGTGCAGATACTTATTTGTTGATTTGCAACGACTGTTCAACTTTTACTGCTTATATTAGTTTTTTTAAAGGTTTAGATGAGTGCTCAATATACGCGAATCAAAAAATCTGAAATGCATCAAACAAACAATAAACTGCATAGTGCTACAACTCGAATGTTAATATCCTATTTTGTCAATTTATTAATAAGCTTTCTTAAAAATTATGAACATATTGATATATACAAACGTTCTTCAGTGCTTCTTATATAATCTGTCAAATTTTAAACACGATATCTCAATCCGTGTGGATGCAGTGAACGCCAAAAAAAAGTTCATAACCGGGGACTATTTTGGTCACGTGGTCACCGAAATGCATGCCCTTAAGAACCTTAAGTTTGGTATGATTCCTGAATTGATTGCATTACTGGTTTCAGAGATGTAAAACCAGCATCAAATGTGAAAACAGGTGCACATCAGTTTTTTTACAATAAGAAAAGGAGCGCGTGATTTGACCTAGTGGAAATCATCAGCCCTAAATGAGCCCTTCATTTCCTTCAGAAAACGTGAATAATATTAAATCAAGAGTCCCAAAGTTACAGGTATGGCGGTGCTACCTTTATGTGAATTCATCGTACAACCCATTTTTTATAAAAAATGACAGTGACTATAATTTTGGACCTACATTCCTTGGAACCCCTGAATGAGCCCTTCATTTTATAATAGTTTCCAATTCGATTGAAAAAAAACAGTACTAGGTTTCGAAACGCGGCGAAGCGAATATGCCTACAAGCATTGGGAGTTTGGGATTTGCACCAATAGAACCATAAGTGAATCCGTGTTGATAAAGAGTATTGTTCATTAATACCCAAATAATACAAGTTTTTATTTTTAATCCTCAAATGCCTAATCAGTTGTAACAAGCCGTCAAAATCGCATGTTGTCTTTGGTAGGGAGAGCACTTTTCGAGGGTAAATTTTTCTGTGAAGGGAGAAAGAATAGACCCCTATAAAATAAGGTGAATTCCCGAGTAAAAATGATTCGACTTGAGTTTGACTTGGTTATGTCTTCAGTTCGTCTCCAAGACAACGAGGTCTGGCTGCGTCTCAAAACTGAGTCGACACATAGGCCTTCGTTTTACTTTTATGGCCACGACAGGTGAAACAGCGTTTACTTATCTTAAGTCGAGCCTTGTCTTGGTTAAGACGACGTTTACTTGACTCAAGACGAGCCTTGTCTTGGCTGAGATTACCGAACCTTTTTTGGCTCATAAATCAGATTAAAACTGATAAATGAAAAATTTGTAATTATTAAATTAGTTAGTTTTAATTTTAAAAATTCAGAATCGGTGGATCTGGACGAGTATAAACCTTAAAAATTTTTTTCAAACAAGTAAAAATTGTAACTTTTTAGAAGGATCTCCTAAGCCGTCAGAAATACGTAAAAACGAACAAAATTTTCGGTATCATTGTAAAACAAGCATAATACAAATAACAATCTGTAAATAAG
>NC_046661.1:25100233-25116405 GCF_010883055.1 Belonocnema kinseyi
GTTTAAATATTAACAAAGATTAGCTTTTATGACTATTAGAAATAACCTTTTTGTTAGGGCAGGTCCAGTGGTCCAGGGGAAGCGCAGGAACCGCTGAATAGCATCCCTATCACCAGACCGAACTACGCTACAGCTTTGGCTGGTCTTTAGTCTCGCTATAATTAGCGACAAATCCTAGTGAACGACCACCTCAAGGCGATATTTCACATGAAAGCTCTAAAGAAGGAATCGGCAGCAGGAACTCAGTGGCTCCTAGATGAGCTGGAACGGAACCGGTGTCAAATCATCTTCCTTAGCTGCTTAGTCGCTTACTGGCTGCGCAATGCTTCTCGACGTACGACACAACGTTTCGCAGTACGAGCATGGAACTTTGTCGCCTGCTACACGCAGCAGAGATAGATTAGGACCTCGTCGAGGAAGGCTTTGCTCAGTCAGGCATCACCTGGTGCTTTGTCTCTTTCACGGCACCCCACTTTGGCGGACTTTAGGAGGCGAGCGTCGAGTCTCCGAAATCCCATCTGCGGCAAGCCGCCGGACCTCGCAAGCTTACGTTCCCGGAGTTCTCCACGCTGTTTGTCAACATGGAGAGAGCGCTAAACTTCAGACCTTTCACGTCGCTTATCGGAAACCCAGACGACATTGGGACCCTGTTGCCCGCTCGCAAGCCGCTCCCCTCTATGCCGCGGCCATCCATGGCGGGTACACCCCTACATTATGTGAAGCTATGAACCTTGGTGAAACGCCTCCGCGACCACTTCTGGGCGCACTGGCGACATGCTAATCATCACCGACCCTCCTCTTATCAAGAAGAACAGAAACTTTATCCAAGAGAACCAAGAACTAGGGCCACCGACCAACAGCAGGGAAATCGACCGCCGACGGCGGGCGGCGCTTTTCCTCCCAACGCCCTCCAATATGGCTGGCGGAACCAGTATCGGATTTAGGGAAACAATTTCTTTCACATCGCATTATAATTCTGACAACATTGGATAAAATCGAACGACCAGTGGCATATCCAGATATGTCACTGGTACTGGTACTCCGTGATTTAGTAAAAAAAACTGACTGATCTAGCTTAGTAAGGTCGACTCTTGATTGATTTCGCTTAGGTAGGAGTCGAAAAAAATAAATAGTCGATTTTCAATGAAATTTAGGCCCATCACATGGTGCGGGTATTTTTTAAAATAATATTGTAGCTTGATTTTTATCACAACTGAGTCGGCCACAAAACGAACGAAGCATTTCCTATTTTTAACTATTTCTGTTGTTATTTGCCCTTCATTACGTTGAAACTTGAAACCCCCCATTTTTTACCTGTAAGAATATCCAAGCACTGCATTTGTTAATTAAATTTGTTTAAACGATCCTTCCCTGTTATTGGGTGACTAAATCATCAGAAGACTGATATGCTTCTTAGTTAAAGAATTAAGACAGTATCTCAATCAATGAAATCGCTCCATCGTATCGAATGTACACCGGGCTCTTAGAGTGGGGACAGGGAGCGGAGTGGCAGCGATCACTAACACAGCGTTAGTCTTCCTTTCGTGCACGTAAGGCTTCCTATGTGGCGTTCCTGATTGGTCCAGCTCAATATTTGTTGTTTTGTTTTCAAGTATCTACTTACAGATACAGTTCCTTTTTTAAAAAGTATCTAGATGCAGTCATAGAGATAAGAGAAATTAACTTAAGTTCCTTTTAAATTCTACCTCCATCAAATTAAAAAAAAACATTTAGCAAATAGATATCGGTTAAAATAATACGCGATATGTTTTGACAAGTGAATAACAATATATTAATTTGTATTAATATTACAAAAAACTCTTCTTAACAATATATTTTATTAATTTTTAAGAAAACCTGTTTTTAAAAATATTCATCCCCTAACTTGCATCTTCTAGATGTCATTACGAGGCCTGCGGCACGGAAAAGCCTTTCGACAGAAGCACTACTGTGAAAAGGCGTGTTGTACCTTATTAATCATTTTTTCAATTTGGGAAACAGTTCCAAAACACTCAATGATTCAGAACTTGCTGCCTTATAGATTATTAACTCTTGACATCTGCCTTGTAGGTCTCGTGGTTTCGCAAAGTCGAGGAAATTATCAAAAGTATGGAATATTTAGCATTCGTTCAATTCTTTGCATAGCAGTATTCTCTTGAGACTGATCAGTTATCCAATTGGATTTAAACTTTTTATGTGAGCAAGCTACTGCAATTAGATCCCATTGATAAAAAAGGGCTTGAAATCGTTTTCGCAGGCCATCTGCTATGCTGTCATCTAATGGTTTGCAAATTCGTAATCCTTTGTTTTTTAGAAGTTCCAGTTTGTTTTGCAGCGTTACGACTACAGGAAGTATAAAATCAAAGTACATGGTCCTACCGCCTTGTAAAATCTCCAATGAACGTTCTATAGGAGCCATCACTTTGCAATATTCTCTTAAAGATTTAACATCTTGCAAATTTAAAATCTGAAGGCCGCAAGCATCGAAGGAACGATTGAGTTTTTCTAATCCATTTTCTTCATCTAAGATTTCTACTATTTTTTCTTACGAATCAAACGTTGAATTCCATAAAATAAAAATAATGCAAAAAATTAAATTTTATTTTAATGTCTAATGTCATAAGATAAAATTCACCTATACATATTATAAGTCGTTATACGATCATATACATCGCACCTTGTCGCATTGGACGTTTCAAGATAAAATCTTAAAATTTCCTTGATTTTGTCGGCGCATTGAGTAGATTTATTCTGTTTTCTCCACAGTTTATCACTTTTAGAAAACGCAGATTTGATAACGCTACTGTAAATTTCGTTCTCCAAGGCTGCTTCAGAATCATTAACAGCAACCCGGTTTAAAGTATGATCCGTTACGCAATGAATTTCTATTTCATCATGACTTTCATCATTGCACTAGTATTCAGCATCTTGATCTTTGTATTCTGAAAATTCTCTAAAATAGCAGAAGTGTAAAATATAAATTTTACTTCATTTTTAACATTTTTATTTTAAAGTTTTACTCAATTTTATTTTCATTTTTACCAAACGAGTTAAAAAAATTAGAGCCATCGTCAGTAGTAATACTATATATTTTATTTTTAATTCCAAACTTGACTAAAGTTCCGTGGATCTCCCGTGCTAAAACGTCATACATGTGTTTTCCTCGAATTCTCCTGCAATTCATTGCAGCCAATTATCGTTCTAGAGATTTCGGGTTTTCCAGTGGACACTCATACCCAGGTAGTTTCTATAAAACGGAGGTAAATATAGTCACCTCAGTTACAGCGGGCCGTATCGTAAGCCACGTTTGATTAGTCGCTTGCTGTTATTGAGTTTTTATGGATAAGAAACAAGTTGCTAAGTTTAATCTAAAATTATAATTTAAATTTAAAATTATAAAAATAAAGAAAAACATAAATGATGAGGGTCGAAGATAGAAACTGAATAATTAGTAAAAAATTTTCTAAACAGTTGAACTAACCTTTTTCCTTTAGTCCAGATATCACCTGTTCTTGATACCTGTCATTAGGAATTTAACTTTTTCCGTCATGGATCGGAATGATAATTATTTTTCATTTCTTCATTTATCTCGAGCCAAGAATGTTATAAAATCAAAAGGCCGTCTTACGTGGAAGGAAACCTCATGAGTAGATTCGTATCCTCCGGGTGACCGCTAGGGGGGGGGGGGGCGTAATGCTGCAGTTTTAGTACTGCAAATTACATATATTTTAAACTTTACTTTTTCAAATATAAGAAAATCTTCTGTTTCTCGAGAAAGCCCATTGGAGGATACGAGTTCTGACTAGAATTTTATAGGTTAAGTCAAGAGTTTAATTGCCTTTGTGTGTGTTTGTGTGTATGTATGTCACAACTACAACTACACTCTCATTCATCATGTCCCAGTGTCCATGTTTCTCGTTTCTGTTCCCCTACGAAAACCGCGGCAAGCGGCACCGCCCGTGAGTTTATAGTAGTTACTGGTGGGACTTGTTTTTAGTGGTCGAAGTCTCGCTACGAAAACCTATTTTTTCAGAATAAATAATGCCCGAACATAGTTTCTGATTTTTTAATTAGATAGAGAAACTCAAACGCTATGAATAGTTATAAAAGCCGATTGTCGATTTTTTTAGCATTTGTCCCCTTTTCTCGTGGTAGGTCACAAGTAATGTTTAAATTCGGTTCACTGCAATAATATTCTTTACAATTATTTATTTTTTTTTTTTGAGCGAAAAGGTGAAATCTTTTTGGGACGACAATGCGTGACGTACATTGATTTATTTGTTTAGAGTTTTTCTTTGCTTTATGAAAAATTGACAAGTGGCGCTGATGGAGGTGGTGTCGCAGAACAGGGGATCGTAGACACTAGAACCATACACTTCAAAGGCTGGAGTCCAGAATCCGTAATACGTCGGTGTATGGACTTGCTCTGCCGATTTGTTGATGGGTAGTCGAGGGAGCAATTTTATTACACAACGTCGATGAAATGCGAATGTGAGTCGCGCCTTCAAAACTCCCACGGCTTTTGTCATTCAACACAGCGGCAAGAACGCAATCCATTAGTCTACAAAATCGTCCTGCCTGTTGTGGTTGCAAAAACTAATATCTTTGTTCGGATTTGGTTCTAATAATGCCTTATAAATTAAATTGCGGAGAAATATAGAAGCGTGGTTGGTTCGTCCTGCTGAAAAAGGTACTCCATGGCGTACTCAACATTTGATGGTTTCTCGCGAGTGAATTTATAATTTATAACTTGCAACTTGAAATAATTTTATAACTTGCGGCGTTTGCTGGTGTTATTTTGAAATTATGAATTTGACCTTCACGGGCTTTCCTTTAACATATAAAAGGAAAAAGGGGACACTATGTGTTCATTGATTTATTTTTAAAATGTA
The DNA here is from genome assembly GCF_010883055.1 of Belonocnema kinseyi. NCBI lineage: Eukaryota > Metazoa > Arthropoda > Insecta > Hymenoptera > Cynipidae > Belonocnema > Belonocnema kinseyi. The sequence continues at coordinate 25,105,126 of NC_046661.1, forward strand.
ATTTAGTCACTATTTTTATATATTTGACTTGACGCTTTGTGTGGGACTTTTCTTAGTATCGCTTTTCATAGTATCGCAAATCATTTTGGGAGAATTCCTCAGTCATTTTCTCTACATGATTAAGAATGACAGGACCACGCCACTTTATAAATGTTGAACGGGTATCGGAATTTAGTATAGGTTATAATATTCTTGTTTTTCTGTGTTTGGCATTCAGATGTTTTAATTTTGAATCTTGTCTTTTTCTTATAAATCGGTAGAAAAAAAACATTTTAATTTAGTTAGGATTTCTTAATAAATTAAAACATAAAAAAGGGCCCAAGTCTTGCAAGCAATCTATATAGACGAAATCATTCAAATGTGACCGTCCACGATGAAAGAGACCTTAGGGTTAGCAGGCAAATTTTTCAGTAGAAGCGATTGAAGAGACAGTCGAATTCAAGCACTCAGCGAGTGGGGGACAAGCTCCAGAATCCAGTCCTTCCACTTACGACGTCTTCTCGCACCGCGTTCAGTCAGTCAAACGAGCTCTTAAGACACACGGACACAGAACAGAAAGATGTGTAGAAAGTGGTGGGCTGAATTTCTCGGGCCGTCCGCACGCTACGAAAAAGGCGATTTACGTCTCAATTTGCAGCTTGATAACGTTTCCAATTTTCCAGAAAGAAATTTAATTCATTTTTAATATGAAAGACCCATTCAAAGACTATCGATAGCTTCAAAAAAATGAAAATCCATTAAGTTTTAGAAGGAGGATTGAAATCCATTCACTTTATCAAATTTCACATATTTTTATAAATTTGAAGAAAATTCAGAACCAAGGATTTAAATCAATTGAACTTTTAATCGTCCTCTATGCCAGTAATCGGGAAAATCCTGCAGCGCGGCAGCCCTAGCCGCTGTGGAGGGTCTAGTAAAATCTTTTGGTATTACTTGCTGTCGCTAAGGAGTTTTAACCCGCCATAGAAGCTTCCTTTATTAAGCGATTCGTGTAATGAGGCATACAATTTGAAAAAAAGATTCTTAAATTTTAGAATTGGCATTCTGAAAAATGGAAATTCAAAATCTGTAAATTTTTGCGATCAAAACGAATCTGAAAAACTTTTTCAAAAACTAAAACTGATTAAACTGTAAAAATTTTAGTCTTAAATCCAGTCTTCATTATATTTCATCAAAACATTGATCATTAACTAGGTAAGTGCAATCATGAATATAAGCAATCGCGAGAAAGCAATAGATTTCGAATTCAAGATTTTGAAATCGCCACTATAAGAATTTGAAACGTACCGTTGAAGAATAATTGCAACAGTAAAAAAAATGTCTTGCGTGAGCCTATCCTTTACCTGAAAAGTAAGTAAAAAAAAGTGATATCAATTTAACACCGTTTGGAGCGTATACAAAGATCCCTCCTCACCATCAATAATTTTATACAGTGTACGCTGGCCATGAGAGGTGTTTATCGTAGTGTTATTAATATATTTTTTAAATTGTCAGAACCTAAAAAGTTTCAGTCAATAAAGTAAAACAAATTACTTTAATTATATTTTTTAAAGTACCACTTACAACTTTTATAAAGAATTTCATTATAAAAGTCAATAAATTTCAAACTAAATCAAGTAAGCCTAACCTTTTCTTTGATTTGCGGTTTATAATTTGAAAATTTGAGCTATGAAAAGAAAAAAAGTGTAAACCACACATACATTTCATTTTTCAACCTCTCTAAATTTCCATCACATGCTATGTAAACAGACTATAGGCTTCCTTGGGTTCAAGTTGGATTAGCCGATGCAATATCTTTTGAAAAACTTAAAAAGCAAGAATTATATTATTGATGTATAAATCAATTAGACTCACTTTTACTCGCCACATCCTGACACCATTTTCGTAAACACCAACAGTACCATTCGCAACAGCGTAAGCAAATTTTCTCCCGTCTAGTGGGACAAGAACAGATATTGGCGATGTTTCCTTTGCTTGCCATATAACCATATCTTCTTTATATGCCTTTATCTCGAAATCGTATGTGCCAGTTAGAAGCTTAAATATTAGAAAAAGAAATTTAAACTCATTTCGTATTTCCAAATACTTTTTTGTTCTATTATCAGATAATAGCATATATATTTTTGCGGGACAAAAATTCCATTGCGACCTAAATAATAAATAACACAACTACAAAAAAATTCTGATCCAGGAGTCCGATCATGTTTATTACATGTTTTTGGGGTTACTGAAACCAATTTGGAAGTCCATTCTACCCAATCACGTCAGGTTTTTGGCATAAAGGGGTCAAGTTATCTTTAATATATGCTTTTGGAGTCAGACGAATCCGACATCCGTTTCATCCTATTATGTGAGGTTTTAGAGATTACTTTAAAAAATGTTATAATTCAAGCCCAATTGACATGATGTACCTAATACATTAAACCTTATAATCTCTTAACCTCACAACAATTCGACCGCTTGAGCCCATAAACATTTCAATATCCACATAAACTTTTATGTAGGTATTGAATAATGTTTCTCTTCATAATCCAACAGAAATCCACTATCATATTTTTGCCCAACCTTCCTTGGTAATGAGTTTCCATTATCTTGATATCTTGGTGGAACCACTCACCTTGCTCTTAGATAAAATCCTCAGAATTTTCGTAATATTCTAATATATTTTCAAGGTTATGTCAAAAACCTGAGAAGATGGAGTGAAATGGACATCGAATTTGGTGCCAGCGATCCCAAAAACATATAACAAACATTGGCTGAACTCCTAGCCTGAAAATTTTATTTGTGTGTGTGGCTGTGTAATACAAAAAGACCAATTTGAAAATATAAATCAATTACAAGGAAACTGCAATATGTATTTTTCAATTTCAGCATTACTTGGTGTCTATTTTTTTCTCAAGGTTGCGTCGTAAAACGGGACTAAACGTCCTTTTTTGCACCATCCGGCTACAGGCTACAGATAAACAGCAATTTTCCAATACGTCTTATATCGAAGCAATACCTTTTTTTAAAACAAGGATTTTTCACTAAGCTACATCTTTTTCATTCAAAACCTGTATGTGTCTTATCATTTTCACTAATAGCACAAGATTATGAATATATCTATTATAAAAAGTCCTGCATCTTTAGAAGCATTTGTCAGAAACAAAAACCATGTGTATTTTTTTTCCTTGTTAAGAAACGTTCTCATAGTACAGTTTATTATTTGGTAAGAACTACTTAATGTACACAAATTAATAATTAACTATGAAATAGCGCTTTCTATGAAAAAGCGGTATATTTTAAGGTATGAGTGACCATCACAGGGTCGGTGAAGGAAGTAGGTATTTTCAATTACAGTCGAATCTGGATTTAGTGTTTCCGAGAATTAACGCGGCGCCGCACAGTAGGGAAAATGGACCAAAATCTGTCTGACGCACAGCTGTTAATGGATAATTTTTTTTTAATTACTGAAGACCATCCGCTCTAACAGTACACCTGTGTCCATAGCCCAAAAACTCTTTAAACCCAAAATACTTTAGAGTAAGTACTTTAGCGAAAGAATTTTTTTACATGAGAACACTGTTAAAGTGATAAATAATTTATAAAAATTCGAAAGGTCAGAATACGGCGTACCTACATTAACAGTCGATATAAATTTATCTATTTTAGAATCAATATTACAATGACGAAATATATAATACGAATATTTGAGATTTGACAATTCTTTATATAATATTACGTTATACACATTGTGTTATAAATATAAGAAAAATTGAAAAAAAAGGGTAAACCTAATCCACAGGACAAAACCTCACAGTATAAGGAATTCGCGAGGTTATCAGATCGATTTACATACTTCTACGTAAGTACATAATCAGAATACATCACTCAGAATATATACTATATTAAAATGAATTTATTAGAACTATTCTGCTGACAGAAAAATGTTCTTTTTACGTTAAAAATGATCTTTCACGATATTGTTTACTTTTCACTGTCAATAAAAACTACATTACAGATACTTTGTAATTATTTTTAAAACGTACCATGTGAATTCCATTATCACCAAATTATAAAATACATTATCAACATATACATAAATAATAATTAATCTAACTTATAAACCAAATACCACTGTAATGTACTTTACATGACTAGACATCCTTAGGAACAGCACTGGATTGTACTGCGCGCGTAACTTTTTATCGTGGTTTCCGCGTCACGAGCGAGGTTTTTAGGGATCTCGTAAACACGACATAAAGCCGAAAGCGACCAGAAGAAGATCCCTCTGTATTTGATAAACCAGTGAAGCAATCTGTTTTTGACTTTAGGTATGAATAACATATCCTGAAATTTTTATTACTAGCAATAGGGAAGATATTTTAAGTTTTGCGAAAAGAAGATAAACAGTTTACTTTCATCTAATTTTGTTGGAGTATTGATTACCTGAATTAAGCTTATTCGTCTAATGATATGTATTAATGTTATGACAGCATTGCGTAATAATAAGAAAGTTTTATTATTTCTAGGTAATGTATATTCCCTCAAGAACAGAACAAAACATTTTGGTAAACATTTGCAAAGTGAGCCTTTCACTATTTTTCTTAACATGGCCAGAAAGCACGAAGAAGTGGGAAAAGGAGCGTTTCACTAAAAGGCAGCGGAGGAGGATGCTGAAACACTTGGCCTTGACTTCCATATCAGGCGTGAGAAACATGAATCAAATCATTTACATTTCCAGTATTCACTCCTGAAACCCCGAATTAAAAAAGCAGAGGAAAAAAACTTCCCTCAATTGATCCTCGACAAAAGTATGCACAGTATCTTCCACAGAAGTATGAAAAATCAGTCAATGTCGTATGAGCTAACGTTTGTTTTCCTAGAATCACCCGGATTGCAGTGAGGCACCAAGACATTCGTTTTAGCATGTCAAGACGGTGTCATTTCCACTTAAGTATACCGTCCCCACTTTTAGAGCCAAGAAATTCCCATGATACGCTTAAGTACTGCTTCGCTAATGTCTCCTAGGGAAACAGAAATTAAATTGCTTCAGTTGCACAATAAAGGCCCGCTATAGTTCTCCTTATACCTTGAACATTCTGTTATGGTAATTGTCTTTATCATCAGCGATGTTGGAGGTGCGAAACTTTCATTGGTTAATAGCCTTAAAAGCATCCCTGCCTATCAACGAAATGTTGAAACGCTTGCGGGAAAAATGCAGGAGGCAATCGTCCTTCGGTCGCTCCATGTCCTCAGTGAGGATGAGACTTTTGTCTGATACTCGTATTGAGTCCTTTACAGACTGTAACCACATATTTCACGGTCATGAGATGTGGGAGATGTTTTTCAGATTAGCAACCGCTCCAGGCAAAATCCCTCAGTTGTCCTCATGAAAAACTTGGTATATATACCTCATATTTTAAAGTTGAGAACGCTTATTCCGCATTGGATAATGGTATGACGAAATACGCTTATACCGAAAAAAGCGACTTTTTCAACCTAGAGAATTACAGACCAGTGACCAGTATAGAGAGAGACGTACGAACAACGTAGCTTGAAAGAAGGCGTAGTATGATGCCGAGAGAACCTGATAATTGACAGGTACATCTGCAAGGATGCAGCATGCCATCAACGCGTCCTGAACATGGCCAGGATCGACTACCGAAAAGCTTTCGATTCAAACTCTCATAGACTTATCATAAGTCTGTTAGGAAGCCTGACGGTTCATCCACACATAGTGAGAGGCATAGAGAGATTGATGCCCCTTTGGACAACGAACAAGGTCACCTTCCAGAGGAGCGTCTTTCAAGGTGATACCATGAGCCCTCTACTCCTCTGCCTCACACTTCTGTCTCTATGTCGTGCACTTAGCATTTCTTCTGGATAGCTCTACGGTGAAACTAACCATCGCAAGCTTAAAATCACTCATGTATTTCACATAGATTACCTGAAGATCTATCCTTCTGTTGCAAGCAAACTTCAACTTCTTCTAAATATCCTCAAGAAGTACGCAAGAGAGATTGTTATGGAGTTTGGATTAGACATGTGGGCCAAAATTCATTTGTTATAAGTGTTATTAAAGATCTTGGCACTGGTGAAACCCATACATACTTGGGCGTACCTAAAAGCCGCATTCAGGACAAAATCAGTGGAGGAGTCTCTCCGAAGCAGATGCTAGTAACTTCTTCGACAGATTTGGTCTTCAAATACATCTCACATCGTCAATGTGGTCGCGGACTTCTGAATCTGCAGTGTCTTTATAACCGAATTATTCTAACAGGCGAAGGCCTGAGGGTCGAAATTGAAATCGAGGTCGTGTAAGCATAATTTGCCAGATTATCGAATTTCATTCGACAGTTGTCACGGATTTCGTATATTTGTGGCTTAGTTTTGAAAATACAGATTTTTTTGAATTGTGGCTGATGTCGCTGAATCAATAGCGACTCTACTTGCCACTCCGCTGCTGTGGGGTTAGAATCTTTTGACTAGAAATTTTTTTACATAATTAGAAAAACTAAACAATTTATCAATTTAATTATTAATTAGTAATAATCTTCATTGTTTCGAGAAAAGCTCGAAACACGGAAACTCATTCATTCCGTGGTTGTTCTTCGTGAAGCGTAGATGCTTTCAAAGTGTCAAAATCATGGAAAGTAAGGATAATTCTGCTGATGAAAAGATTATTTGTTTTATATATTATATGATAATTATAATATAATTTATTGACATGTGTCTTTAAATTATTTTTTCAACCTTCACGAAATATTGACAGTAGAAACTATTTTGATATGATTTAATTTGTGTTTAAATTACAGATTATAGCGATTGAATTCTGAAGATTGTTCTTCGGGTATTTTAATTATTTAAAAAACTGTCTTTCCAAAAGACTGCTGCGTATAAGAAAAAAAAAGGAATTTACAGTTTAAAATTTTAGGAAATATTAGGTTTCATAGAAATCCCCAGGATTTTATAATATTTTTACATTCACATCAAAGAAGGTATTAGATTTGTGTAAAATTGGAGATAGTTCCACGAATTTTTATCTTTTGAGAAAATTAATGATTATAATGTATTTTTAAAATATTATTGGATGTCTTTATTTGACTTTCATGATTTGAATAGATTTTACATACTTTTAAGAAGTTTTGAAAATTTTGAGGCATTTTGAAAGATTTAAAGGAATTTACAATTTTAAATTTCAGGCAATATCAGATTTCATAGAATTTCCCAGGATTTTATGATATTTGTACATTCACATCAAAGAAGGTATTTGATTTGTGTAAAATTGGACACTCTCCCTTTTCGTCAAATTTCTACGTTTTGAGACACCCTAAATCCGAGAAATAAGTTTTTACGAATGCGTCTGTCTGTTCCTTCGTTCGTTAGATAGTGTGCCTCTAGATCTTTAAATGGTTAGCACGATTACTTTTGAAAGAATTGACAAATTGGATTTTTCTTTGGTACACTATTTTAGTATCTTAAAATGAAGGTCAAGTTCATTTAACAACCATTTAGAACAAAAATAATAAAAGTTAGAGCATTTTCAAAATTTTTCAGATCACTTTTTTCAAGATTATAAATGTTATATACGGTTATCCTTATTACTAAAAACGAGCAATTTATCTTTATAACTTTTATTGATTAAAAAAAATTACCGGACTTATAACATTTAAAAAATTCCAAAAATCAAATGAAAATTATCAATTTAAACCAAACGGCGCACGGTATGAAAAAAGTCGAGGTAAGAAAAACGCTCAATTTTGAACACCCAAAAAGATGATTCTAACGAATTTTTGAATTTTTCTGGAAAATCGAACTTAAATTTTTCTTGTAAAAAAATTATAAAGATTATCAAATATATAAATTTATCATAAAAAAAAATATTTATACACTGCCCTGCAAAAGTTTGGACTCACTTAGAAAAATGGTTTTTTTGTTGTATCTATCGCTTTAATTATACCGGAGCTAAAAAAATGTCTCTTTGCAAGGTTGATTGTTTGCGAAATTCTGTTTAAAATAAGTCCAGGGTGAAGCCAATTTGTCTAGTTTTTAAGTATTTTGAAGCTATTTTTACCGTATCACATCAGCTTACGAGTATGAATTGTAAAAAATTTATTTTCGAATTGCAAGAACTTGAATTTGTATTAAAAAGGTTGGATAAATTTGAAAACATGTTATCTGTAGGCAAATCAGAATAAAAGTTAAAGAAATATATTTTTTGGGGAAATCACACAGAAAATTCAAGATTATATGTTTCACATATTTTACAAAAATATTTTTGTTTCTGAAAATAATATTTCAATTTTTCCAACTTTTTTTGTTACAAATTCAAGTTCTTGTAATTCGAAAAGCAATTTTTTACGATTCATACTCGTAAGCTGTTGTGATACAGTGAAAAAAAGCTTCAAAATGAGCCCAAGAACATTGAAAAACGTTGACTATTTCGGAGGATATTGAAAATTTGAGAAAACAATTAAATTTACACTATTTTTGCAATAACTACTTCAAAACTAGACAAATTGTCTTCACTCTGGGTTTATTTTAAACAGAATTTCGCAAACAATCAACTTCGCACTCAAATTTGTATCTCAACTTTTATATCATTTCCATAAATGTATATTATTACAATTCATAACATGCATTGATATTAGAACAGACGTAGTTTCATTGTCTCTCAAAAAAATGCGCATTATGTAAAAAAGTTTGTTATTAAACATTTTACTGCAACATCTGCCGGTTTTTCAAAAACTGAATTTATTCATTTCCAATTTTATTTTTACGATTTAAACGTGGCACATAAACTGCGAAGATGAACACGATGCAATGGAAAACTCAATTGAGAAAGTAGGTGTCACTGAGGTTAGGGATATAATTAAGAACTTGAAAAACGGTAAGGCTGCCGGGGTAGACGGTATTAACGCTGAAATGCTTAAACACGGTGGCGCGTGCATACCACATAGACTGTGCGAATTGATAAATTTATGTTTCGAGATGCGAGACGTCCCAGACGACTGGAAAAAAGCGATTATTTGTTTTTAAAAATATATAAAATTTATCAAGCCATTATGAATTTTGCTAAAATCATCATGAACTGCCCAATTAAAAAAACTGGAATCGAAAAAAACTAATTTTTCAGTCCACAGATGCCCGAATAATGCATTTGTTTATTAACTTTGTTTTTAAAAATCATAAATTGTGTCAACTCATCATGAATTTTGACGAATTTATTATGGAGATCCCAATTGAATGTCTGATATTGAAACAAAAAATAATTGTTCCGTCGATAGATGACCTAATAATGCATTTGTTTATTAAATCTGTTTTTAAAAAATATTAAAATTGATACAAAAATTATGAATTTTGCTGATATTGTCATGAAGTTATCAACTGAAAAGACTGCCAGTAAAAAAACCGAATTTTTCTCTCGACAAGCACCCAAATCATGCATTTTTTATTAGATTTGTTTAAAAAGTCATAAGATTATTCAACAAATTATGAATTTTAGTAAAATTATCATAAATTTTCGAATTGAATAAAAATGACAAAGAAAAAAATAAATATTTCTGTCGAAAAATGCCTGATTACTGCATTTGTACATTCAATTTGTTTATAATATAAACAATTATAATCAGAAATGAATTTTTTTACATAATATTGTTTCAATTCTAATTTCTTGCAACATAACTTGAAAAAATGTGTATTTATGGAAAATCGTAGAAAACATGTTTTCAACAAATGATTTGTTGATAAAAAATTGTTTGTGTATATTGTGTAATATTGGAATATCCTTAACTAATGCTATTTTATGCAACTTAAGCGCTTTCAACCATTATCCTGACGAGCACCGGGAACGTCAACTAGAAAAAAGGCCATTCTTTCCTCATATTTGTTAATCTATAAAAAAATTGAAAACCTAATTAAAAAATGAGGCCGGTAAACTCTCTAAGATATCTTAACCAAACCAGTCATTTATCTTCCCAATGTTCTGTTTTTTGTTTGAATCGTGAAAAATTGAATTAAGAACATTAAAAAAAAAAGTAAATTTTTTAAAAAGCCACACACGAGACGAACAGGAAAATTAAAAAACATAAGCTGTAATGAGAATGTGGACAACAAATGTCCACGTTTTGAGACCCCCTGAGTGAGAAAAAACGATTTTTACGAAGGTGTTTATCTGTTTGGCTGTAGTCTGTATTCTGTAGGCATGATAACTTTCGAAAAATTGATGAAATTGAATTCTGCTTAGGCCCACTTTTTGACGCCCTAAAATTAAAGAACCTGTTCGTAAACCAGCTATTTTAGATAAAAATTCAAAAAGTAAGCGCATTTTCAAAATGTTTAAAACCACTTTTTTCAAGATTTAAAAATTTCATGAACGGTTATTCATAATACTCAAAAACTTAAACGATTTATCCACATGTCTTTTTTCTATAGAAAAAATATTACTAGAGTTAGAGCATTTTGAAAATCCAAAGAAACAAACTCAAATGAACATTTTAAGCCAAACAACGCATGATATGAAAAAAAGTCAAGAAAAGAAAAATGTTAATTTTTGAAATCCCTACAATATTATCATAACAACTTTTTCAATTTGGTCGAAAAGTTGAAAATTCAAAATTTGATCGTACCAAAAATAATGAAAGATCCAAAATTTCAATTTTTTGGTCAAACTACGCAAGGTAAGAAAAAAAAATGAATGAACTAAAATTGTGTACCCTGGACAGATATACAAATTTGTTATGCATGCATATTTTGATAGAACGCATCGTATTGGTTTTTAGTCGTAAAAAACAACATTAAAAATGTAAATAAATATAAAATTTATGAACTAACGACACAAGCTACGAAAAAAAAGACAAATCTTTTTGATTCAAAAAGAGCTACAAATTCTTAATAATTATTTTTTATAGGACACGCAGTTTGTATTTTATGCGTAGAAACCAATAAAAAAATAATTTTTTTACAAACGACAAAAGCTATGAAAAAAATAAATCCACCAAAGTTCCGCTTCCCAAAAATAACAAAAACTCATTGAAATTTTTCATGAATAATATTTGATCAGATACGTAGTTTTTGCTTTAGTCGTAAAAAATAAGATTCAAAATGAAAATATTAATTTTTGTTTGAAAAAACAAAACAAGTTGCGAACTAAAATTAACAGATCAAATTTGTTCACCTAAAAAGATCTGCCAATCAATTTACGAGGGTGGATTGATAAGTTTCCGGCCTGACCAAGAGATGGCGCCACTAGGCCTACCTTGAGGTGGCGTTCCATAGTACCATCCTTAGATAGCTTGT
>NC_046661.1:25116505-25119890 GCF_010883055.1 Belonocnema kinseyi
ACGTGTGCACAATATTTTGCACCAACATTTGCATATGGAAAAGCTCTGCGCAAGATGGGTGCCGCGTTTGCTAACAGTGGACCAAAAAGTCATTCGTTGCCATGGCTAAAATCAACGATATGAAGTTTGAATTGATGCCGCACCCTCCCTACTCTCCAAACCTAGCCCCGAGTGACTATTTTCTGTTTCCTAACTTCAAAAAATGGCTTGGCGGTAAGAGATTTGCGGACAATGAAGAAGTAATCGAAGCTGTAAATGGGTATTTTGAGGAGCTTGACGAATCATTCTATAGAGATGGCATTACTGGACTAGAACACCGCTATGAGAAATGTATCAGCCTTGGAGGAGATTATGTTGAGAAATAAAAAAAAAATTCTTAAAAACGTTGTTTTTCTTGGTCAGGCCGGAAACTTATCAATCCACCCTCGTATTATTAATCATTTTGACATATGACGAGTAGATTTTCTTTCAATCGTAAAAAATAAATTGAAAAGAAAAAAATTAAAATTTTGGAAAAAGGACACTAAAGACGAAAGAGGACATGGATCCTATACAGGTTCCTGTATAGGACCCAAATACGGTCCTATATAGGTTTCTGCATTAGACCTTATACAGATGCGCAGTATTTTTTCTTTAATCGTCAAAAACAAGATTAAAAATTTTAAAAGAATTATAAAAACAAGGAAATAAGAATTAGTAAGATTCAATTTTCGTGTATATTATAAATTGTAATGATATAAATTTATTGAAATGATACATGTTTAAGCGCAGCTTAGATTATAACTTAAAGCAAAATAAGAAACAAATATTAAAATAATCATCATAAATACAATTTGTGCTTTATTTTGTAATATCTGAATAAGCAATCCCAGACAGAGTTACAAAAAAATGTATTTTGTTTGATATAAAAGTGTTGAGTATAATGTAGAAAAATTGACATTTTGAACAAAATCGAGTGCGAAGCACGAGACACGTGATGATAATGTGTTCATTCAGGCCGAAAGAGCTTTAACAAAAAAGAGTTCACAATCACAATATTACACTTGTCGATCTGTTGAACATTGATTTTGAAAGGTCTGTGCACGAATGCGGGAGAGATGCAAAGACCGAGAGCAGAGTGTGAGGGCCATCAGTCGCGCGAGGTCTTAATTTTAACAGGTTTGCGCAAGAATGTGCGAAAATATTGAGACCGAGCGCGTAGCGCAAGGTAAATGCATAATCATGCGCGAAGCACGAGATAAACACATCATCGAGCGTGAAATACTTTCAAGAAGTTTTTAAAAGTTTGAGGCATTTTGAAAGATTAAAGTGAGTCTCTCGCACTAAATCTCACAACGCTTGAGTGTATGCTTGAAGTGACCACGGTTAGATTTAATGCACAAATCAATTCTCTGTAGAAAATGTGTTATAGTCGAAAGCAAAACAGTACGTAGAATGGCTGCACAAGTTTTTCGTATGCATTCCATCATACCTTCTTGTGTCGTTGGCGGATGCTCAAACACAACGTTTTTCAAATTACCAAAAAGATAAGGATTCAGGGAAGTTACGTCTGGTGAGCAAGCGAGCCATCGAATCGGACCGCGTCCAATACATTGGTTTGGGTATTGTTGTTTTATAAATGCCCTTACGATCCGCAAGTAATGTGGTGGTGCACTATCGAATTACACCTATCCTGGTTTCGAAATCGACATTTTCAAGTAAGCCAGGTAAATGGTCTCTCAACAATTACAAAGAATTGAACTGATTCGCAGTGTCATCGGAAAAATATGGACCAATCCAAGCCATTCACTATTTCGTACCAAACATTAAGGCTCCAATGATGTTGGTGATCAGCGGTTCTGTACCAATGTGGATTAGTATCTGATCAATAATAACAGTTGTGTCTATTTTAAGCTCCAGTGTTTTTAAATGCAGCCTCGTCAGAAAACATAACGAAGGTGAACAACTCACGATGATTTGAAGCCCATAGAATATTCAAGATCGTGAAAACCGTTGATTTCGGTATTTCTGATTCTCTTTCAATTTGGCGAGAACTACCCTGAGGATTAAGGTAGATCATAGCAAGAATTGTTCGGACGTGGACGTGATTATCACCTTATTCGTGATGCGGACGTTCACGATGTAACCATCGACCTCGAGCTCTATTTGTAAGACTTCGAATAGTTACACGAGTTGGGTGTCGTCTGTATGGAAAAAGATTGGCATAAAGTACGACCTCATGGGCATAAACACCGGAAGTGATGAGCCTTAAGTCCGCTTCAGTCGGCCGCCCGAACGGGAGTGAATGCTTGCCTGTCCTGACAGATCGCAGTGTAGTGGCAGGTATTTGTTTTTCTTTAGTGTGGTTGTATAAATTCACGCTCAATCGCGAGGCATTTGATTCCCTGATATTCATACTTCTTTCCGGCCTCATTACGCGAAATAAATGTACCTTACCTATCGCAAAAAATAAGTTCATGCACATGTAAAAATTATCCTAATCGGTTTTATTAAATCTGTGGTGAATATTTTTTATCGCACCAGAAGCGTCATACTTGGTGCGGTAAAGAAGCAAGGGCACTCAATTTTATCAAGCACCTTGAGTAGTGAGAGGCAAGGGGGTTCACTTTATTCAAATACAGCGAGTAGTGAGAGGCAAGGGGACTCACTAAACCAGCATCCCAAAGGACACATAATTCTGTTACGTCTACGTCGTTGTTCCTAGGTATCGATGAAAATAGGAAGTTTATGACCTTGAAAAATTCCAGGTCGTTTATGATTGGCTTGTTGACCAGTATTTGAAAGTTTACTCAACCTCCAAATCGCCTTTAAAATCAAGATCTATGGTAACAATACATTCTCCCTATTGTCTCCTACAACTTTTGTCTAAAACAATTTTCGGTATCTGACGTATATTCTGAGATATTGCTCGCTATGTCATTTTCGCCTATTTGATTTTTATCTGTCCTTGAAACAATCTTAACCAATACAACATCTGATTCTTAAAATTTTCCGCTCTTTTCAAATCCGGGGTCAAAACTAGGAGTTTCCATTACAAAAAATCACTTTGACCTTCAAGTAACCTTCAAAATTGCTTCAAAGATCAAGCTCATTTGTACCAATGCATGTCCCCTGTGTCTCCCACAACTTTTGTCTGTAACTTCTTTTTGTATCTGACGTATTTCCTGAGATATTTCCCGCGATATATATATATATATATATATATATACATAGGATACCTGGCTTTCACCCAGGAGGCTCGGGTTCGATTCCCGGTACGGGAACCGTAGGGGTGAGCAAAATGCAAATCTAGTCCATCTCGAGTACTCACTCCTGAAAGCCCGGATTAAGAAAGCACAAGAGAAAAACTTTCGTGAACAGCTCCTAGATAAGAGGATGCACGGTA
>NC_046661.1:25119990-25123091 GCF_010883055.1 Belonocnema kinseyi
ATCATTCCGACTTATATGACCAGAATGACAGCCTTATTCTGCTGCGAAATTCATAAAAACATTAACTTCGAACGGCTATATTTCGAAAATTGAAATTTTCTGGACTTAATGCTCCTCAAGACTTATAATCTACACATCTAAAACTACCAGGAAGCAAAATTTTAGACAATTTAGCCGAGTGCCACTTCCCATACAAATTATGCGGAGGTCGTTTGACCCCCTTCGTTTTTTGTAAAATGTCCACGTTTAAAGTCTCCCTGAATCCGAAAAACAAGTTTTAATGAATGAATTTATCTGTTTGTTCTTTCGTTATTTAGTGAGAGTGTCTGTAGTCTTTTAGATTGTTAGCACGATTACTTTCGCAAAAATGGATGGATTGAAATGTCCATTGGCACACTGTTTTATTGTCTTAAAATGAAGGTGAAGCTCATTAGCCAGCCATTTTGGATAAAAATTCAAAGAGTTGAAACAATTACCAGACTAATATCATTGACAAAATTTTAAAAGTCAATCGAAAAGTAACATTTCAAACCAAATATCGCACAATATGAAAAAAATCGCGGGAAGAAAAACGTTCAATTTTGAACACCCTACATTCGATCAGTTTAAACTTTGAGGTAAACGAAGGAGGAGAAGTGCTCCCTCGAACAAACAAATTTTCTATTATAATTCACTATGAATCGCATATATTATTTTTGGATCGTAATTTATTAACGTCAGGCCTGCGAAAATTTCACCATTTTTATCATAAGTTTTTACGATGTCAACGCGTTGTTCTAGCGTGTACCGCTCCATCTTCGTTAACCTTAAACTTTCGATTAATAAATCGCCAAATATGGCAGTTCAATCTTGGGCAGGTTAAGAATGGCGCGCAATTCAAGATACTTGGTTCTGGCATTCCACGACTGATTTTGGCACGTGTACAGAATTTGTCGTATCCTAGATACACCTACTTCTTCCTTGTGAGTGAAGAATTCTGCTGCTTTATACATTTTACCTGAGCAGGAAAAAGGCACCCCGAGATAAATATATGAGTTCTGGTATTCGAGTTCGCTGTTTTTCCAACATATATGTTTTAGGTGTTCGCATTACCCATTTTTCCGCACGAAAAAAAACGTAGCAACATAAAAAACGTTATTATGCCATATAAAAACAAAATGAACAGAAGCGGGCTCAGGCTTTCTCCATACAATACACCTGCTACAACGCCCATAGGCTTCGAATATTTTCCGCCGCATTTCACAATAAGTTAGCCTTATCGTAAAGTTGTTTCAGGATTCTGATTATTTTTACGCTCACGCCAAAGCATGCTTGTTCTCGTGGAATTATGCCAACCTCCTCGGTCGAATTCAAAATTCGACTTGCAAGCATAGAGGTAAAAACTTTGGTTGTCCAGTTAGGATGTGCTATGCCTCTATAATTAAAGGGATCAGTTATGTCCCCTTTTTTGTGAAGCATGCACATTTCTGCCAACGACCATCGCTGTGGAACACTTTCTGAATTTAACAAAACGTTAAATAAATTAAGCAAATAATGCTCCCTGGTTAGCATTAGATGTTTTAAAATTTCATTAGTAACTTTATATACTTCCAGGGATTTATTATTTTTTTCAGATTTTTAGGCAACTACTTAAATCTTCTTGAAAAAACTGAATAATCATCAATAAATTTAGGAAATCTTAAATTATCGGTCGTCAGCCACGTTTCCGCTAAGCATATTATCTTGTTACTAGTAATACATTGAATTTGTTCATTGTCTAGATTGTAAAGGTTCCCATAGCCGCTGACATGCCAAAAGCAGATGCTCTGAAGGTGGTTCTTCTCTGCAGGTGGCAAGGAAATATACGCATTGGTCGTTGTTGAATTAGTGTGATAATTATAGAACCTCTGGTTGTTGCTAGCCCTCCCGCTGTGAATGCTTTGTTGAATCGTGGTCAGTCATGAAATTTCAGTTTCATCTTCTGGTAAAGCGTGATCTTTGTCAGGCTGGTTATTTTTGGTTAAATACAAATCCATGGTTCCAGCTTCTTGCTTTCTAACTTTAGGCGGGCCAACTTTGCCAGGATTTTCACCAGGACGACCCCTTTTACGGTTTAGGTCGGTTTTCCTATTTACTGGAACAGAGGTTTTTGACGTGCTATCATTAGATTGTGTAGCTTTGGAAAGTTATTCTTCCGGTTTCATGGATTCAAGTTGATAAGGGATGTAAGATAATTCATTGAACCAAATTTTACCGTCCCTCACCCGCATCTGGACTCCACACTTTTTTAGTTGGTCTATAGTTATATGGTAGCTGCCGTGAATTATTTGGCTTGCCTTATCCAGGTCTTTATTGATTAAATATTCGTACACTTTAGTTTTACTTGGTTTTCCATGGTGATGCCTTTAACGAATCCTCCTGTGAAACCTACTAGCACAGGACTATTACGATCTAACAATGGTGTTACCATTCTTCTTACTCCTAGTTGGTTCACCACTATATTGATATAATTGGGCATCTTGAGTCAAAACAATTATCGAGGCCACAGGAGAGTGTATTCTTTGGTCAGAACAACACACGCTGTCTGACAGAGAGATTCACAAAAGGTGCGATAGTATTTTAAACACTTGGGAAAATAACTTCAAAATCTTGCCCATTGATAGATCTGTAAACTCCTGCTATAAGAAAATTTATAGACATCTAAGCCTTAGGCAGTTGACTACAAGTGAAAATGACTATTCGTTTCTCGAACGAATAGTCATTTTCACTTGTACCGTAAAATTTACAAACCCATTAGATACCAGTTCTTAAAGCCCTACGTGAGCAACCAAATATGCGACAATACCGAGTCTATGAAGAATTTATTATGTATAAAAAAGCGAAAAACATTTAAATGACGTATATTACTTTGTAGTTAATGCGCTCAAGACATGGTTATTTATAATTAACGAATGAGAAGCGCACAGGTTATTTAGGTATGTGCGCGAATTAACCTGAAAAACTCTACTTTATCGAAATTGGATTTATTTATCAGGATTGACAAATTATGATAGTTTTCAGTTGTACAAATAAAGCATCTATCTACTAGCTCTTGTAGGAAAACCATGTATGTGTACACACAC
>NC_046661.1:25123191-25138910 GCF_010883055.1 Belonocnema kinseyi
AGATAGTTTTACAGTTTTTCTTTTCTTTTTAGTAGTTTAATGATTTTAAAATATTTTAAAAATATTACTGGAAGTTTTCAGTTGACTTTAATTATTTGAAAGGATTTCAAATACTATTAAGAAGTTTTTGACAATTTGAGGGATTTTGAAGGAATTAAAGAAATTTATCATTTCACATTTCAGAAAATATCATATTTCATTGAATCTCACAGGATTTTATGATATTTTTACATTTTTATCAAAGAAGCTACAAGATTTGTGTAAAATTTGACCATTAGGATTTCATCAATGTCCACGTTTTGAGATGCCCTGAATTCCAAAAAAAAAACAAGTTTTTAGGAATGTGTCTGTTCGTTCGTGAATTAGTGTGTCAGTAAAGTTTTAGTTTGTTACCGAGATTGCTCTGAAAAAATTTACGGACTGGATTGTCCTTTGGTACACTCTTGTATTATCTAAAAAGAAAGGATTTTACAATATTATGACGGTTACCCCTATTGCTAAAGAAAACGAACAATTTATCCTTATGACTTTTTTTATGTTAAAAAATTACCGGACTTACTGAAAAATGAAAAATTTAATTTTTCCGTTCAACAATTTTGGAGTAGGGTGTCATCGTGGATCAGGCGGTATCCTTCTTATCTCATGTTCCAAAAATGCAGCCTTGGCAGTCACGATGGCGCGGATTTGATTCTTAAAGCGAAAGCGAGGTTGAATCATGTTTTTTGAAAGCTTCGCTTCTTTCCTTTGGCATAATACCCCACAGATACCCTACAGTTTATAATTAATCATACAGTACAGTCGCTAATGACCTTGGCAGTTGATGCGACTATAAACATTCAATTAAAAAATATATAACACTGTCAAAGTAATTCAGAGATTCTAAAATATATAAATGCTCAAATATATAAATGCATGTGTGTGTGTATGTGCTTGTTTGAAGATCCTACAAGCTTATTATAATAATTTTTTTATTCTTTTGAGCAATTGAAAATTCCAATTTTGATGGCACCAAAAATAATTAAAAATTCCAATGTGCGGTCAAACTTAGCAAGATACGACAGAAGTTGAATGGATGAAAATAGTGCATCCAAAGAAGATCTACAGATTGTTAATCATTCACTTTTTGATACGATGCCTAGTTTTGTTTTGAATTGCTGATAAATTACCATAAATTGCCGATAAACTACCGAACATTTCTAAAAAATTTTTAAATCTGAAATTATTGGTAATTTTTCATAAATTTCTGAAAATTTTGGAAGTGTAGCCAATTTTTCATAAATTTTAGGAAATTTTTGCAATTTTCAGAAATTTTTGGAATTTATTAAATTTTCAGAAAATTTGGAACTTTTTAAATTTTTTCCAAAAAGTACTTGCCATCGGCTCATCTTCCGGTTGTTTCCGGCAGGACCAGCCTGAGGCGCAGAAATAAATATAATATAAATTTGATGTAATAATGTTGAAAATAGTGTAGAAAAGTTTAAATTTTAAACAAAATCGAATACGAAGCACGAGATAAGTGTTGAGAATGTGTTCGTTAAAGCCGAAGCAGCATTAATCAATTTTTCATGGACTTTGACACAGAAAAACCGCTTTTTTCTTAATTTTTAAATTACATATATAAATTATTGTAATATAGTAACTAAATTTAGGTAATTTAAAATTCAGTGTTGAAGAATGAGTATAAAAAACGTGTCTTTTTTAACTAATGAAAAGTGATATTTTTTTAGCTACAAGAATGATGTTTTTTGACTAAAGAATCTTAAAATTATGATATTCAGGAGCTCCTTTTCGGCCATAAATAGTGGTTCTTTTTATTAAAAGTTACAAAATTTCTTCATAGAGTCAAGATATGATTATTTAAATGTGAATCATTTTGAAGCTCATTATCAATCACATAATTATAAAAAATACATGATTGAATTTAGATGAACGGTTAATACTGAGTTGGTTAAATTAAATGTAAATAAACAAAATGCAGTAGAACTAGTGAAATATAAAGAATTATAAACTATTATCGATAATACAATTTATTCTATTACTCTTATAAATTTATTACAGTGAAACCATTCTATTGCGCTGGTTTTGGGGCTTCGGCACAGTATGCCATTTGTAGACAAAAATCGACCGACAGTCGAATTCCTAACGGATTTTGATGTTTTTTTTAGAAATGACGGTATGGCTTGCAGGTATAACGAGTAACGACTAGATATTTTATTTTGACTTAGCAGACATTTTTTATTCAACAACGAAGGTTTAAAGTTTTTGTTGCTAAACTTTTCCGTGATACCATTTCTTCGAAGACTTTTAAATTCATTAAAAAAGGTAATAAGTTAACGCAATAACTAACTAAAAATAATTCTTAGTGGGTAAGAGTAACAACAAGAATTGGTATTAATGTTATAAACAAATTAAGTAACAAAAGTGATTTTTTCGTGATTCGCAATGATTACCTAAATTTAAGCGATACCTTTTGTATAACGTATCACATACAATTATGTGAACTTAGAATAAATAAAGAAGAGCTCATGACTGCCAATTATTTAAACAAATGCACATTCTGACCATTGTTTAATAAAGAAGCTTGATTTTTTTGCACAATCAACTTAAAATGTTTCGCCAAACACTCCTTCCCATAATATTTTTCATATTGACCAAAAAATGTTAATTTTTTAAACAATTTTTGTAAACAAATGCAAATTTTAACCATTTTTTTCTAGAATTTGGATTGTTTTTCTTTTTCGGAATTAATTCGAAATTTCTTGCAAAATACTTTTTGCTATCATATTTTTAATAGTGACAGAAACTGATCATTATTTAAACAGTTATATTAAACAAATGCAGATTTTAATTATTTCTCATTAATAGGTTTAATTTTTAGAATAAATGCAAAATTTCTTCCAAAAGACTCTTTGCTGTCATATTTTCAATAGTGACAAAATTCGATAGACAGTTTATTTTTGAATCAATCAAGATAAATGTGATCCAAATAGAGACGGACAAAGAATGGAAGGGCCCGTATATTATCTGGCCAAATAGAAAAAGTAAAGCTCTGCCTTTACTAATCTTAGTTATTTTTTAAACAGAAGCAATGAAGCTCTGCCCCTGCGACCCTTACTTGTTTCTTGAAATAGAACAAGTGAAGGTCTTTATCAACGATCCAAAATTGTTTCCTTAGAGAAAACAAGTGAAGCTCTGACTATGCGATGGTTAGTTATTTTTTGAGAAAAAGCAATTCAAGCTGCCCGATCTTTAGTGATCTGTGGAGAGGTAATAAGCGTCTCTGTGACCTTCAGTAGTTTCTTTGAGAAAAAAAGTTCATGAAAGCTAGTTTGGAAAAGGGGAATTATGATCTGGCTCTTTAACTATTACAATGATTTAGGTATTTGGAATGTCTTCTACTATATCTCTAAGAAGAGAAGGTATACGGTTCTTTTTATTAACGCAATGTGGAAATGCTGTTGTTTATCTATTAGTAACAATATAAAATACATTATTCATAAAAAGTTTTCCGTGTTGCTAAATCTAAAAGACTGAGAACAAAATATGTGTGTCTCATTGCATAGAATTTTAGTTTCATATGGTAAGTTGTCAAAATGTTTTGATCAAACTCATTGCACTAAAATCAATGGAATAAGGGTGAACTTTTTTCAGCATATTTATGTGATAGCTGTATTGTTTCTTTACAAGGAAGTCAGTGTCTTCAAGGAAATTAAATTTAATTGTCCTAAAGAAATTGACAGATGACAGAATTTTCTTTATCCAAATAATCTCGCCCTTTTCAGAGATTATATCTGCAAAAAATCGATCCTATTCATGAAAAATTGATTAAAATGTGTATTTGTTTTTAAAGATTGTTTAAAAAAGTAAGATTTTCGGCCGCCCTGCAAAATATGACCGGAAGGTGTCTTTAGTAAGACATTTCAAGCTGGTGCCGCAAAAAAATCAATCCTATTCATGAAAAAATGTTCAAAATGTGCATTTGTTTACAAAAATTTTTTGAAAAAATTAATATTTTTCTCTAAAAATGAAAAAAATGATAGCAAGGAGTGTTTGGCGAAATATTTCAAGTATATTCACCCAGATTTCTCTCAAGCCTAAAAATCAGGCTGAAATGGATGACCAGCTTCGTGGATATTTTTCCGAAGAATCCGACCTCTGGACTATCAATTGTTGCGTGTATAATGCAGCGAGAGCTTTCGCCGATGCGAACCGAAAAACAAAACCAACGGTTGTTCATAAGGCCACAAGACGAATGCATCAACTCGCCATAAGGATAGGCTGGGTAAGACAGTACGTGTCCCACATTCAGTATGTGATTGACTACATCACATCTGGCAGGAATTTTACCGCCAAAGTTCGAAAGTTCGCGCGAGAACTCCGGACTCGTTATCATATACTTTACAAGTCCAAGCTGCTGACCATCAAGCAGCATATTGTTGAGATAACACGGATACTATCTGAGGCTAAGAGAAGTCTAGAGCGGAGAGAGAGGAAGGTCAGAGAAAATCAACAGTTTCTCTCTGACCTATCTCCACTCTTTCAAGACCCTCCAGTATCTGTCGACCGCCCGCCCAAACCTGAGGAGGTCGAAGTATTTTGAATAGAAGTCTACGCAGTGCAGCATAGACTGCACGAAGACTCAGATAACATAAATAGCTTCAATAAGCTGTGTAGTGCCCTCATAACACCTGATGAAGAATGCCCACCCATCACTACCGAAGAGGTGAAAAAAGTATTAAGAAGGATGAAGAACTATTGGGGTCCGGGATCAGATGGTATCAAGACCTTTTGGTGGAAGAAGTTTTCTTCAACCCATCAGCATTTGGCCCGTATTTTCAGGATTTTTCGGGCAATTGAACCTGTGTGGCATGCAATGTATGAAAAACTGGACTCAAAGAAAGGCGTGGCAGGATGCCGGAAGAACCTGCTCATCGATAGATGTGCCTGCAAAGATGCAGCATACTACTAGGGTGACCTATCGATGGCCTGGAATGATTACCGGAAAGCTTTCGATTTGACCTCCCATAGACTTATGATCTGTCTTTTGGAAAGCTTAAAGGTTCATCGGCAAATCGTGAGGTGCATAGAGAGATTGATGCCGCTTTGGAGAACCAGATTTACTATCTCATCTGGAACAAATCGTGTGACAACTAACAAGGTCACCTTTCAGAGAGGTGTCTTTCAGGGCGACACTATGAGCCCACTCCTCTTTTCCCTCACATTATTGCCACTACCTCCAGCACTTCGCCATTCCGACGGGTACTTTTGCGGCAAACCCGCAAGTCGAAAGTACAAGGTCACTCATGTATTTTGCATGGACGAACTTCAGATCTATTTTATAAACAAAGAGCAACTACATCCAGCTCTAGGGATTGTCGAACGATATACTAAGGAAATAGGAATGGAATTTGGGTTAGACAAATGCGCCAAGGTTTGTTTTAAGCAAGGAAAACTTAGTGGCATCTCTGAAGACCCTGAACTCGTCGATAGAAGCACTATACGACACTTACGCGCTGGAGTGCCTTATACAAACCTGGGCGTGCCACAGAGCCGCATTCAGGATGTGACATCTATAAAAGATAATCTCCGCAACAGATACAAACGTCTCATCCGGCAGATTTGGTCTTTGGAACGATCGGCGAGGAACAAGATATCTACAACGAACATGCTTGTCGTCCCGGCAGTAATCTATTCATTTGGAGTGGTACCATGGACGAAGAACGAGCTCAGATCTCTTGACATCGGGACACGTAAGGTTATGCACATGTGCAGAAGCATGCATCTAAAGTCTTCTGTTCCGCGACTTTACATCTCACGCCATCAAAGTGGTCCGGAATATTAAATTTCGAATGTCTTCACAACAGGATCATTTTGGTTGCAGCACATAAAATCGCACATGGCAGAGACCCTCTTCTTAAAATGGTCAGGAAGCACGAAGAAATGGACAAAGGAGAGTTTCTGTACAAAGCAGCGGAAGAGGCTGCTGAAACACTCGGACATAACTTCAGTATTAGGGTTGAGAAAAATTCAAATCTTATCTATCTCGAGTACTCACTCCTGAAAGCACAGATTAAGAAAGCACAAGAGAAAAACTTCCGTGAACAGCTCCTCGATAAGAGGATGCACGTCATCTTCCACAGAAATGTGGAGGATCAGTCAATGTCTTGTGAGCTAACTTTTGCTTTCCTTAAATCACCCGGATTGAAGTCTGGCATGGAGGGTTTCATTTTGGCATGGCAAGACGGTGTCAATTCCACCTTACCATACCGTCGCCACATTTTGAGTCAAGACATTCCGGATGATAGCTGCAGGACGTGCCATGCACACTCCGAGCATTTGGTACACATACTATCTAGTTGTCCAACTCATGCAGGAACAACCTACATCCAGAGGCACAATGCGGGACTAAGAGTGCTTTATTACTATCTCTGTCACTCTTATGGCGTTAACCTTGATATCGCTCCTCTAAATGCTCTAAGGGAAATCGGGTCAATTTTCGAAAATGAGAAGTGCCGCATTTACTGGAACTTTATATTCTCGGCTACCGTTTCTGTTGCACGCTCGAGGCCTGACATGGTTTTTCTTAACTTCGAGAAGCGAACCATGTTCGTTATCTAATTTTCGACGCCAGCTGACAAAAACATCGT
Source organism: Belonocnema kinseyi (assembly GCF_010883055.1). Lineage (NCBI taxonomy): Eukaryota > Metazoa > Arthropoda > Insecta > Hymenoptera > Cynipidae > Belonocnema > Belonocnema kinseyi. Next base: position 25,129,839 of record NC_046661.1, read on the forward strand.
AGCCAAGGAGAATGAAAAGAAAGAGATGCACAGAGACCCCATGAGAGAGTTGCGACGATTGTACCCGGAATATTCTGTAAAACTAATCGTCCTTATCATCGACGCTCTTGGAGGTGCCAAGCTCTCACTGGTTAGGAGCCTGAAAAGCATCCCTGCGTGTGAACAATATGCTAAAACACTTACGGGAAAAATGCAGAAGGCGGTCGTCCTTGGGTCGCTCCGTGTCCTCTTGGTGCACGAGACTTTTGCGGGATGGTCGTATTGATTTCCTTCTTCTTAGCAGTAATATTATAGTGGGCCGAATTCGAGAATTCGATCAGGAATATAGTGCTTGATCGTCATTAGCATTGACTTGTTCTTGAGGCTGAGGAGGAATCTGCTTGTCAAGGTTTCTCCTTGACCCGAAATGGCGATCATTTTTCAGAAAGTGCCTGCTTTCCGCGGTTCGTTTTAGTGTCGCTTCCTTATCGTCTTCTGCATGTTGATTTTGCAATGACTGATGCAAAACGTGCTGAAGCTCTCGGTGTTTTCGGCACCACAGAGTATGCGTACGCGCTATAGAGCCTCCGTGAACCAGGGAAAATTCTGATATATTAGCATTTTAGTAATTTATCCTGGAGTAGATTCGCTCACCCAATGAGATCGTTTCGCTGGTTCGCTGTAGTGTTTCCATCTAAATTATTATCAGCACCCCCGATTGCCTAGTGCTATTTTTGTTCTAACGAGCAGCTAGGGAAAAGGTTTGTTTGTACTTGTTCGTCGTTTTTTTCGGCACGGTTGTTACATGGTAACGTGTGCCCGTACTGTCTTATTTTATGTGGGCATCAAAGTGCATACACGGCAATAGATGGCAAACTACGCCATACATCAAGATTCAGCATTCTTAGGCACCAAATTTAATAATAACACGGTAAAGGACCCTGCTGTAGAGTTTAGCATCCACCGCTCATTCACACCTTTGTATCATCCTCAGGCTAACCCTGTGAAAAGAACCATCAGGTTTCTCAAGAGAATAATCCGGTCACTTATTGATCAGGATCACAGGATTTGTGATCTCCACTCAAACGAGTTCCAATACGCCTACAACAAGGATCTAAACAATGCCAATCGACTGAACCCAGCGTTTCTCAATTTCGTTCGGGAGCCCCGTACGTGAGAAACTGTTCATAGTTTAACTAAGGGGAGGACGAGTTGCCCCCCACACGACCTTCAGGTCTGGATGAGTCATTTGGCAGGATTAGAACACCTCAGGAGCTAAGGACTAAGTTACAAGCTCGGATTTTCGTAAACAGGCGAAATACTATGATCATCTTCACTAAGAGCACCAATTTAAGGGCAGTGATAAGTTCAAAAAGCTTAATAAACTGTTGTTGAAAATAAGAACTTATGTGGCAACCAAACTTGCCCCAAAATTCAGTGGCCTCTTTATTGTAGTAGATGTAATCTCACCCAATATCTACAAACAGGCGTCGACAGAAGTAAGATTGGCGTGGCGGTATCATGCCTTCCATCTCCAGAAATACGCAGAGGATCAGGAGGACGAACCGACTGATCCGGAGGAGTTAGCAGAAATGGACATTTAACGTTGATAATCACCCAAATGCGGGCAAGAGTAACCGTGTGAAATTTTGTACTCGATCTTATTCGAACTAATAAATCCGACTGGAAAACACTGGATCGAAAAAAGTAATCTACCAACAATCTACGATTAGGCAATGCAAGGTTTAAATAAATCGATTCACATTTGGCGCTGTTCTTGCATTCTGTTACAGCGATGACGCATGATGAGTTGGCGCTGAGGCTCAGGGGCTGACTAGCGATGAGAGACTCCATCGTCTCAAAATGCCCGGTGCCAGTTCAGACAGAGTAACCGTCACCGGAGAAGGCCCAACAAAGGCCAAGGAAGGAGCAGCGGGAGGCCCTATCGTCTCTAACCCGGATCAACCAAAGCTCAAGTGGGCCTGGTCGCTCTCGGTCCTGGAGTAGGACTGTCCACTCCCGGAAAGGGGAGTGGACTACGTGGCCCTGGTCTAGACCGAGATCAACGCAGGACGGTTATGGGCGCACAAGACGTGTATTTAAAGGAGGCGGTCAGAATAAGGATCCCTTTGTACCCGCAATCCCGCAGGCGACGCCACTAGCCTATCATGTATAGGGGAAACAAAGGCTCAAGAAAGGGAATACGCATGAAAATGCAGAAGCTTCACACAGAAGTAAAACAATTGCCCCAGCTCAAACAAGCCACAAAAGAAATAGGAGAAATAGAGGCTACTTTTGTGAGCTCTCTGGGTGAGCCCATACCACACCGATAAACTGGATTCCTCAATAATCTTCTGAATGATTTATTTTAATGTTTGAAATTAACTAAGCTCCTAGGTAAATTATCTTAGAGTAAAAAGAATAAAATAAAATAAATAAACTATAGCGCAAATGAAATATACTAAATCATTACTATGTTCCTCATAGGAACCTCAGTACTCTAAGGTTTATGAAGTCGGATTAGTTCAGTTAGCCAGATATAATTTAGCATTTAAGCATTAAATAAAAAGAAACTAGTAGGTGGGAAATACCACAATAAATCGGATAGATCGGACCAACTAATTTCAGGTGAATCCCCGAAATAATTCTTTGATTTGTTTTAATGCCATAATCGAATTATTTTTTTCTGTGTTTGTTTGCTTGGATACAAAGGTATATGATGACGTGTGGAACCCGAGGTTTTGCGATTAACTGTTTTCAAACATCATTTTTCGAATATATTGAGAAAGATAGAGAGATGGAGGTACCTGCCTCGTATTCGCCCCAGTGGGCTGAAACTTTATAGGGGAAGTTGTGACGGAGAATTATCAAAATACTAGCCGAGAATATAAGAGTTCTGCGGATAGTATTTAAGAAGACTCTAATTTTAACTATAAAATCTCATTTATTGTACTTTACACATATTTGCTTAAACTCAATAGAAATTAAAATTATAAACAAATGTTAGTATAGAATATAAAAGTTCGACGGCTCATATTTGATAGAAGGTACTTTACCATTTTTGTTTTATTGTTATTTATTTCTAAAAGAATATTAAAAACTAAATGCAATTATTACTTTGAATCAAAATATACTATAACTTAGAAAATTAACCACCTTTCAGATTGTGAGGTTATTGACAAGTTATTAATGAATGGTCGGGTGATCGTGTTGAGATACCTGTAATTCGTATGCAGTATATGTGTGTGTACGAGTACATAGGGTAGTACACTATAGCTGATGACTGCGCGAAGCTACAAAAGTATGTGTGAAGGCGTGTGCATGAGAGAGGCAGTCAGCCATGTTGCCCTTGTGTAAACGCATCTCTGTATAGCCTTTTTCACGCAATATGTAATCTGTGTGTATCATACTGATCACTTCCGATTATCAATAAACTATTGAAACAATATTATTATTAAACTTAATAAATATAAAAGAAATTATTATTTCTCGAACCAATCTAAAATTATTAACATGGTAGCAGAGCGTGGTATTGGAAAGTGAGAGGTTATATTTGACGCGGAACACGTAAGAATAGTGAAAACTCAAACAAACTATGACCAATCAAATAAATAGTAATATAAAAATGTGAATTTTGAAAACTGGACGCTAATTAAAAGAGAAATTTAAAAAGAAATTAATGAACTTTTGAATCATAGAAAACACGTGATGAACAAAAAAACTGTGAGACATAAATGCATATTTAATTAACTTGAATTGAAAAATATGAGCGTTTACGAAACAATTCTACTTCATAAAATAGTGAGATGAAAGATTCTTTTAGTTTGTACAATATTTAATCGAGATGCGCGTGGAATAAATCTAAGAAAAAAAGTGACAAAACCTAACAATATAAAAGTGCCGGTATTTGAGGGTGAGGACTACGAACTGTGGAAAAGGCGAATTTTATTGTTTTTAGAATGGAAAGAGTTTAAAACGCAAGCAACTCGTGAATATCAAAATAGTGACAAGGAAGATGAGTGGGATAAAGCAAATCTACGAGCAATGAACCATGTTTGCTCGAGTATTTCACATACACAATTAGAATTCGTAAGTGAAGAAGTTAATTCTTTTAAAATTATGAAAAAATTCGACAACCTGTATTCAAAATCCTCAACAGCGTTACAAATTTGTATAAGAAATAGACTTGGCCGTTTGAAATTAAAAGACTTTGAAAACTCCAGTTCATTTTTTTTAGAATTTGAAAAACTAACAAATGAACTCAAAAGTGCTGGAGCGACTTTAAACGAAAATGAAAAGCTCCAATATCTATTAAAAACTTTACCAGGCTCGTTTAGTTATGTTGGTGATATGATTGACTTGTTAAAAGAAAGTGAAAAACTTGTGAATATGTGAAAAATACATTTTTATAAATGAAATGAAATCCAAAAATTATAACAACATAAAATCGAGTGCACTTCAATCAGAAAGTCGTGATGTTGATTGTAACATATGTCACAAGAGAGGGCATTACGCTAGAGAATGCCGCAGTCAACTGCGAGGAAGTGCTTGTCAAAGAGCAAGGTCCAGAGGTCGAGAAAAAGGATGGTACAACAGCAACTACGGAGGTAATCAACACAGTGCAAGGTGCGCGTATAATGAAGTAAATAATTATGGATCGAATGCGCCCTTTTTTGCACAAATACAATTATCTACTAAAAGTGAGTTTAAGTACATTGTAAATTAGAAGAACCTGTTTCCGTAAAAGTAGGAGATCTTAGGCCTTTAAAGGTGACAAAAGTTGGTAAAATCTGGTTGTATTTATATGTAAATGGAAACGAACAAGAAGTTACAATATCCAATGTATTTTTTGTTAAAGAAATGGATAGAAATTTATTAATTTATGCAAGAATAACTGATAATTAGAAAATAGTGTCCATACAAAATCAATCATTAATTTACAATAGAACTGATATAGTTATAGGCGTAGCAAAAGAAGAAAATGGATTATATACTCTTGAAAGTTATATATTAACACAAAATGGGTATTCATATAGCTCAAATAAAATAACTAATAAAGAAAAATTACGCCGAATGTTAGGACATATTAATTTTGATTATCTAAATAAAATGTGCAAAAATAATTTAGTAGATGGTTCACCTAAAAATTTAGAAAAAAATCATTTAAAATGTGGAACTTGCATTCAAAATTAAATGCATAATTTCGCTTTCAAAAGCGATCGTAGTAAAGCAAATAAAATCCTAGAGTTAGTTTATACAGACTTAAATGACCCACACAGAAATACAGGTTATGATGGTTCCTCTTACCTTTTGACTTTCATTGATGATTACAGTAAATGTTCCATTGTTTATACTATAAAGTCAAGTATCAAGTTCATACATGTTTTTTATATTACATAAACAAAGTATAAAATTATACTGGAAAAAAATAAAAAGATGAGATGCGATAATGGAGGAGAATATATAAATAATGAAACTTTCAACTTAATTAGAGAAAAAGGTATTATTATGGATAGATGCCCTCCGCATGTTAATGAATTAAATGGTACGGCTGAACGTTATAACAGAACGATTATGGACTCAGCGAAGTGTTTACGTGCAGAAGCAGGTTTAAATATTCGATAATGGCCTGAAGTAATCTGAACAGCGAGTTATTTGAAAAATCATACCATTGCAAATACAATTGGAAACGAAAGCCCTTATAAGATATTTTTTGGAAAAAGACCGAATATCGAAAATTTAAAATTGTACGGTAGTAAAATTTTTATGAGAACACCTGAATCAAAAATAGATTTTAAATGGGATCGTAAATCCGATGCTGGAATATTAGTTGGTTATGAAAATGTTGGTTATAGAGTATTATACAATGATAGAGTAACAGTTGCTAGGCATGTCGATATTGTTGATGATGAGGAAATACTCGTATTAGTAGGGTTTGATGGAAAAAATGAGACTGATAATGAATGTGAAAATGATATTGATGATTAGTTGATGAAGTTTTCGAAGACAAAAGTGAAAGTCCAAGTAAACTTAAAAGTCCAAATAAAAATTTAAGTCCTGAAGTTGAAAAAGAAAGAAATTCTAGTAATGATTCGGGAAATTTTGTTGATTGCGAAAATAATGAAACTATAACGCGAAGAAAGTCAACTCGAGAAACAAAAAAACCTGACCGATTGGGTTACGTTGAAAGCGAAACTTATTATATTTTTGTAAATTACGTGAGTGCGAATAGTCCAAAAACATACAACAAAGCTTTAAGTAGTGGTGAATCTAACTTGTCGAAAAATGCAATGCAAAGAGAAATTCTCGAAGATATATATTAACCTGTTGCGAGATTACAAACATTGAAATTGTTATTAGCCTTTTGCGTGAAAAACAAATATTTTATTGAACAAATGGATGTGGAAACAGCATTTTCGAGTGGAGCGATAAAAACAGAAGTATATGTAAATCAACCAGATGGGTATAACGATAAAACAGACAGAGTTTACAAGTTGGAAAAAGCGTTGTATAGTTTGCGGGAAAGTTCCGGAGCATGGTATGAATGCTTCGACAAATTTATTATAAGTTTCGGTTTTCAGAGAAGTAATAGCGATTATTGCTTATATGTATTTGATGATAAAAATAATGAGAAACTCTATATCATTTTGTTTGTAGATAATTTATTAATTTGCGGTAAAAGTAAAGATAAAATAAATGAAATAAAATTAAAGTTACAACAAAGATTTTCAATGAAAGATTTAGGTAGAGTAAAAACATATCATGGTATTAATATCGATTATGATTACAAAAATGAAATAATGACTCTAGATCAAAGTAATTACATTGATTCTCTAGCAAAACTTTAGAGAATAATTTACAGTAAGTTGTATGATACACCAACGAAACATTTAAAAGAAATTTGACATAAATTTTAGATTGTTATGTTGATGCAGATTGGGCTGGTGACACACATGATAGGAAATTAACAACTGGATTTGTTATAAAATTTTCTGGTAATGTTATCTTTTGGAAGGCAAAAAAAACAAAGCAGCGTAACAGAATCGTCAACTTCTGCCGAATATGTAGCTTTATCGGAGGCAATAAGCGAGGTTAAATTTATAAAAGGTTTGTTATATGATTTTAAAATAAAAATTGATTTGCCTACAAAAATTTATGAAGATAATGCTGATACAGCGTTGATATCTAAATATGAAAATTTGACTAAACGTTCAAAATATATTGAAATACATGACCATTTTGTAAATGAGTATTATGATAAAAAAGAAATTGACATTCCTAAAGTTGATACTGAAAAAAATTAAGCTGATATATTTACGAAAACTTTGGATAAAAATAAGTTTCAAAAATTAAGATACATATTGAATATAAAATATTGATATTTATGATTTACTACATATATTATTTGAAAATTATTACAAGAGAAAAATTGTTATCGAATTATTATACTTCTATTGATTGTTTGTATTCAGAAAAATAACTTTATACAAAAATGTATTCACAGCATAGAATTAAGGTGTGTTGAGATACCTGTAATTCGTATGCAGTGTATGAGTGTGTACGAGTACATAGGATAGTACACTAAAGGTAATGACTGCACGCGCAGCTGTACAAGAATGTTGGAATGCGTGTGCATGAAAGAGGCAGTCAGCCATGTTGCCCTCGTGTAAACGCATCTCTGTATAGCCTTCTTTACGCAATGTGTAATCTGTGTGTATCATACTTATCACTTCCGATTATCAATAAACAATTGAAACAATATTATTATTAAACTTAATAAATATAAAAGAGATTATTATTTTTTGATCCAACCTCAAATTATTAACAGATCGAACCTGGGATAATAAACAAATAGCAAAACCTAGGGATTCCAAACGAAATAGATATTATGTTTGTTTGATTTCGCTCATATGCGCAGTGCACACGGAGCATCTGTACATTGACAGGAGTCAGCGCACCTATGTGGACATCGGCAAGTAGCGTGAGATCAGCGCCGAGCCGCGAAACTTGGATGTTGACGGTGCGCTACCACGCTCCGTGAAACCAAACTGGCAGCTGTTTTGCTGCCTTATTGTTCCTCTCACTCTCCCACGGTTTAGTTTCAGTCTAGTGACACAAGTGGCGTGCCGCCTCTTACATTAGACGAAGGGCGGAGACGCCACACTAAATTCCATTTGTCACTGTACCGTTTGTAGAAAGGAGAACTACTGTCACAACAACAGCAAAACTAAAAACAATACTGGGAAAAAAGGGAAAATAAATGAAATCTAAAGGGGAAATGAGAGGAAATCACCGAGGAGGAAGACAGCTCTCTGGTAGGCAACTTTATTCTGTTTCTATTTTAACTCAAAATTAACTTGTCGCGTTTCAACGTCGCGTGCCGAAACAGTAGGTACGCAAGGTTGGGATTTGTTAATTCCTGACCTATGACAACGTCAGGATGCAAGTCGAACTTAGTGCTGTGGATAGTCGAATTATTGCTTTTACCCTAATTCAAATGCTCCAACCGTTCGTTGGGGGGTGTTTATTGATAAATTCACTCATTTGACCAAATAGGAAATCGTTTAAATGATTTCAGTGGTAAATCGGAACACGCCAAATCAAAATAACCTAAAACGGTGTCGCTAGCGTCATAGTATCGTCAGAGCAAATCGGGACGCGGAACCAATATTATTGAAAAATGTTTTGTTTTTACTATGTGGTCACTCGGACCACGTCAAATGAAGCTAACCTAAAATGGCGTCGATCCGGCCATAGTTTTATCGCAGCCATTTGGAGCGCCAGCTCACTATTATTTAAATCAATTTTTGGTAGAAAATGGCGTTCTCTGTGCGTGTCGTACGTTAGTAAGTGGTCGGAGGCCCAATCTGCAAAAATTGTTATAAAATAACACGTTAGGTACACGATTGACTATTAATTCACTAAATAGAGTCCTGTTTTTTCTGGTCTTTAGACCTATTTACTTTTTTGTGCGTACCCCTTATCCAACCACAATTGTCCAAAGTTTTTGAAACCGGTATGTAATATACATGTAATATATATATAAATGTTATATATTATTATTATATTATTATTATATTATATTATATATAT